>NC_090390.1:40995413-41310873 GCF_036365525.1 Heterodontus francisci
AACTGAGATAGCCTTCGTGCAAAAGGCTTAAAAGGGGCGGAATTCTTAAAATGCATACAGGAGAGCTTTTTGAGCCAGTATATAGAAAGTCCTACAAGAGAAGGGGCAGTACTGGACCTAATCCTAGGGAATGAAGCCGGTCAAGTGGTAAAAGTGTCAGTGGGGGAGCATTTCGGGGATAGTGACCGTAACTCTGTAAGATTTAAGGTAGATATGGAAAAGGACAAAGATGGACCAGAAATAAAGATATTGAATTGGGGGAAGGCCGATTTCAATATGATAAAACAGGATCTGGCCAAAGTGGACTGGGAGCAGCTACTTGTAGGAAAGTCTACATCACATCAGTGGGAGTCATTCAAAGAGGAAATTGTGAGAGTTCAGAGCCAACATGCACCCGTTAAGGTGAAGGGTAGGACTAACAGACCCAGGGAACCCTGGATGTCAAGGGATATAGAGGATTGGATAAGGAAATAAAAGGAGGTTTACGGCAGATCCCAAGTGCTGAAAACAGTGCAGGCACTAGAGGAATTTAGAAAGTGTAGGATGGCACTTAAAAAAGTAATTAGGAGAGCGAAGGGGGACATGAAAAAACACTGGCGGGCAAGATAAAGGAAAATCGCATGGCGCTTTATAAGTATATTAAGGGTAAGAGGTTAACCAGGAAAAGATTCGGGCCCACTCGGGACCAACGTGGCAATCTTTGTCTGGAGCTGGAGGACATAGGTGAGGTTTTAAATGATTATTTTTCATCTGTGTTCACTATGGAGATGGACGATGTAGGTGTAGAGATCAGGGAGGGGGATTGTGATTCACTTGAACATACTGGCATCGAAAGGGAGAAAATATTAGCTGTTTTAGCAGGCTTAAAAGTGGATAAATCCCCAGGCCCAGATGAGATGCATCCCAGGCTGTTCTGTGAGGCAAGGGAGGAGATAGCAGGGGCTTTGACACAAATTTTCAAATCAGCGAATGTGGTACCATTATTGAAGAAGAGTAGTAGGGATAAACCAGGTAATTACAGGCCGGTGAGTCTAACATCGGTGGAAAATATTGGAAAAAATTATGAGGGACAGGATTAATCTGCACTTGGAGAGGCAGGGATTAATCAGGGGTAGTCAGCATGGCTTTGTCAAGGGGAGATCGTGTCTAACAAATTTGATTGAATTTTTCGAGGAGGTGGCTAGATGTGTCGATGAGGGTAAAGCAGTAGATGTAGTATACATGGATTTCAGTAAGGCTTTTGATAAGGTCCCGCATGGGAGATTGGTTAAGAAGGTAAGAGCCTATGGTATCCAGGGCAATTTGGCAAATTAGATCCAAAATTGGCTTAGTGGCAGGAGGCAGAGAGTAATGGTCGAGGGCTGTTTTTGCGATTGGAAGCCTGTGACCAGTGGTGTACCACAGGGATCAGTGCTGGGACCCTTACTGTTTGTAGTGTACATGAATGATTTAGACATGAATATAGGAGGTATGATAAGTAAGTTCGCAGATGACATGAAAATTGGTGGTGTTGTAAGTAGTGAGGAGGAAAGCCTTAGATTACAGGGAGATATAGATGGGCTGGTAAGATGGGTGGAGCAGTGGCAAATGGAATTTAATCCTGAGAAGTGTGAGGTGATGCATTTTGGGAGGACTAACAAGGCAAGGGAATATACAATGGATGGTAGGACCCTAGGAAGTACAGAAGGTCAGAAGGACCTTGGTGTACTTGTCCATGGATCACTGAAGGCAGCAGCACAGGTAAATAAGGTGGTTTGGAAGGCATATGGGATACTTGCCTTTATTAGCCGAGGCATAGAATATAAGAGCAGGGAGGTTATGATGGAGCTGTATATAATGCTAGTTAGGCCACAGCTGGAGTACTGTGTACAGTTCTGGTCACCACACTATAGGAAGGATGTGATTGCACTGGAGAGGGTACAGAGGAGATTCACCAAGATGTTGCCTGAGCTGGAGCATTTCAGCTATGAAGAGAGACTGAAAAGGCTAGGGTTGTTTTCCTTAGAACAGAGAAGGATGAAGGGGGACATGACTGAGGTATACAAAATTATGAGGGGCATTGATAGGTTAGATAGGAAGAAACATTTTCCCTTAGTGGAGGAGCCAAGAACCGGGGGCATAGATTTAGGGTAAGGGGCAGGAGGTTTAGAGGGCATTTGAGGAAAAAAAATTTCACCCAGAGGGTGGTTGGAATCTGGAATGCACTGCCTGAAGTGGTAGTGGAGGCAGGAACCCTCACAATATTTAAAAAGTATTTAGATGAGCACTTGAAATGCCATAGCATACAAGGCTACGGGCCAAATGCAGGAATTTGGGATTAGAATAGTTAGGTGCTGGATGGCTGGCACAGACACGATGGGCCGAAGGGCCTGTTTCTGTGCTGTATAACTCTATGACTCTATAAGATCAGCCATGATCATATTGAATGGCAGAGCAGGCTCGTGGGGCCTTGTGATCTACTCTTGCTCCTATTTCGTATGTTCTTATTTGTTGCATGGGATATTGTATTGTGATTTTAAATAAATGAAAAGTGATTGAAAATGGAAGAAACAAAATATAATTAAAATTGCCACTAATTTCAATGTTCATTGCCCATACAGTGTTCTAAAAGGATTTTTATTCAAAATGAGAATCCCTGTTGGAACCCTCCTTCTGAAGTGCAATTTTTATGGAATGGACGATAGTCCTTGGTAAATTTGATAATTATTAGAGAGATAGTAGGATGTGCTACATGTTCTCTCTACTCATATGAAGGTGATTGAATCAATGCACAAAGTGGAAACAACTTAATCTGCGGGCTGAATTTTATTTGGGCGCCGCACTGCGCAGCGGTGCCCTTTCAACTCAGCGCCGCTCCCACACTTAGCGACCGCCGCAGAGCCCCCGCGATATTACGCGTGGGGTCTCATTAGCAACGATGCGCCAAGCCTCCCCTCCAGTATTACGTGGGGAGAGGGGGGACATTCGGCGCAGTGAGGAACTCTTTGACAGTTGTGCGGCAGGTGCTGGGGCTTTATTTTAAGCGCCCCAGCACCAGCTTCCTGACAGCTGTCAAAGAATACTTACCAGACTACTGAAGAGTGGAGCTGCAATCAATCTGGCAGCAAAGCAGAAAGTGCTGCAGAAATCCAACAGGTCAGGCAGCATCTGTGGAGAGAGAAGCAGAGTTAACTTGTCCAAGTTCACAGATCTGAAAGTTAACTCTGCTTCTCTTCTCAGATGCTGCCTGACCTGCTGAGTGACCCCAGCACTTCCCGCTTTGCTGCCACATACTTACCCTGCTGTGTCCCAGTGTCCTGTGACGTTGCAATCCTCTTCTCCCAGTCAAGTGTAACATTCCTTCTTGTAGGTGTGCTGCACTTGGGTGAATAATCTTAAATTTGCACATTCCAGGACGTGAGACTTAAATAGACCATAAAAGGTATTACAGAGGTTTACAGAGAACACACTGACACAATTGGGAATGTACGGGTGTCACAGCAATGTAAATACGTCTTTCACTAAATGTTCCTCACCAAAATGTGTGACCTTTTCTCTGTGTGAATGATGCGTGCCAGCATGTAGTGCCAATGTCACATCCCTTTACACCGTTGGCCCTTCAGAAGAGCCAACGTATGCAATATCATCATCACCATGACACCATTACTCATGAGCGTCTCCACGGATACAGTGACATGGACGTTGGCTCAGTCAGCTGCTGCCTCTAATGGTTTACACAGGAATGCTGCAGATGTGGACTGGTGCACAGCTGGTGAGTGAGGGTGATGTGTGGCTTGCAGAGCTCATGTCGGTTCCTATGGAGCAGACAGCCTTTGTCTGATAAGCCACTTACGTACATTCCTAGCTCACTGTTAGCCTGGCGTGCAGAGCCTGAGTGCCATCTGCCCTCCCATGCGTCTTTCATGTTGTAGGTCCTCAGCATCCTCTTAGTCCGAGGAGAAATACTGTTGACGTCTCTCCTCATCATGCCAGGCCTGGCCCCTATTGGGTGCGTAGTTGTGCAGTGCAGCAAAGAAAGGAGATGGCCTTTTTGGCCCGTAGTACAGGGCATCATCCTATCCATACAGGTATTGAAGGCACTCTTTCAGCATGCCGATCTCCTGCTCAATGGTGGCTCATGTAGCTCAGTGGCTGGCGTTGTATCTCTCCACTGCAGCAGTGGTGGAGTCTCTCACCGGTGTCGGGAGCCATGTCTGCAAAGGATAGACCTTATCTCCAAGAAGCCATCTCTCCATCTGAGCCAGTTCAGCGAACAGCAGTGGCAGCCAGGACTGGCACAAGACCCAGGTGTCATGGCAGCTGCCTGAGAAGCAGTCACACATTCGCTGCAAGCATCTGCAGTGTTCACATACCAGCTTCACCTGGATTGAAAGAGCTCCTTTAATGGTGACGTCTGCAGGTGGTAGCCTGGCAGGAGGCCTGATGGCCACATGAGTGCAGTCTATGAACATTACAACCTATGGTTCTCCGACAATGGTGCCAAAACCAATGGCCCTCTGGGCCTGGCTGTGAGAGTCCGTCCTGAAGCAGACATACTCATTGGCCCTGCGGTGCATGGCTTTGGTGACCTCTCTGATGCAGTGGTGCACTGCTGACTGTGTGATCCCGCAAAGGTCTCTGTTGGGCCCCTAAAGGCTGCAGAGGCATTAGGCTTGAGAACCACTGCCACGATGAGAAACAAAGGCATAGGATGTCCACCAGAGCCCGTGGGCTGCAGGTCATCCTTGAGCAGGGCACAGAGACGTGTAACCACCCTCTCTATCTGCGCAATCACCTCTGACACTGGTGCTCTGACATCCGATGGCATGTCATATGGGGCCTGTAGATGCACGGCAACTGTAATGGCGGGCTCCCCTTGGGGGCTGCTGCTCACGACCGGGGGCCTCTACATGGATCACACCTGCCTGCTGATATTACCTCTGGTGCATACAGATCCTCACGTGCAGAGGATCACACAATGTAGAATGAGCCATACCTATTTCCTTGTGATAAATAAAGTTGAACCCTGCATGTATTTGAAGCTTCCTAATAGGGCATGGATTGGTGTTGACGGGTACATCAGCTGCTTTCCTGGATCAACTATGTGACAAAGAACAAAGAACAAAGAAAATTACAGCACAGGAACAGGCCCTTCGGCCCTCCAAGCCTGCGCCGATCCAGATCCTAAATCTAAACCTGTCGCCTATTTTCTAAGGTTCTGTATCTCTTTACTTCCTGCCCATTCATGTATCTGTCTAGATACATCTTAAAAGACGCTATCGTGCCCGCGTCTACCACCTCCGCTGGCAACGCGTTCCAGGCACCCACCACCCTCTGCGTAAAGAACTTTCCACGCATATCCCCCCTAAATTTTTCCCCTCTCACTTTGAACTCGTGACCCCTAGTAATTGAATCCCCCACTCTGGGAAAAAGCTTCTTGCTATCCACCCTGTCTATACCTCTCATGATTTTATACACCTCAATCAGGTCCCCCCTCAACCTCCGTCTTTCTAATGAAAATAATCCTAATCTACTCAACCTCTCTTCATAGCTAGCGCCCTGCATACCAGGCAACATCCTGGTGAACCTCCTCTGCACCCTCTCCAAAGCATCCACATCCTTTTGGTAATGTGGCGACCAGAACTGCACGCAGTATTCCAAATGTGGCCAAACCAAAGTCTTATACAACTGACGTGCCATGACATTGCCTTGGCCAACACTCAGAGTGACACAGCATGACCACATCAAGCTTCTACCAGCTGAATCGAATGCCATCACCATCCATAAAATCTTAATGCTCCTGCCCTTTCTGGTACCCTCCCCACACACAGGGTGCCTAGTGTGCCATTGCCTCCTCACAAATGCAGAGCGTACACAATTAACGGAGGGATGGTAAACCTTACCTCTCTTCCTGCCAGCACAGCTTTCCCTCCAGTAATCCCAGACCCCCTCCCTTTCAGAATGCATAGTGACACCCCTGCATATCGCCCCCTCCCTCCTCCCTTCCAGAATGCAGAGTTAGACCCCTGTGTATCCTCCCTCCTCCCTTCCAGAATGCAGATCTATACCCCTGTGTAACCCCCCGTCCCTCCTCCCTTCAAGAATGCAGAGTTAGACTCCTGTGTATCCCCCCGTCCCTCCTCCCTTCCAGAATGCAGAGTTAGACCCCTGTGTATCCTCCCTCCTCCCTTCCAGAATGCCGATCTATACCCCTGTGTATCCCCCCGTCCCTCCTCCCTTCAAGAATGCAGAGTTAGACTCCTGTGTATGCCCCCATCCCTCCTCCCTTCCAGAATGCAGAATTAGACCCTTGTGTATGCCCCCATCCCTCCTCCCTTCCAGAATGCAGAGTTAGACCCCTGTGTATTCCCCGCTCCTCCCTTCCAGAATGCAGAGTTAGACCCCTGTGTATGCCCCCGTCCCTCCTCCCTTCCCTAATGCAGAGTGAGAACCCGCCGGCTTTTCAGATTGTGAACGAGACGGCACGTGACGGCCGCCCGTTCAACAAAAAATCCGGCAGTATTGGTGGAGTGGCGGCGAGCTGCATAATCAGTAGAGGTAAGTAATCATTACTGCATGTTGATTGTGGTGCCGCTGCCGTGTGGCAGGGTGAGCCGCACCAAGGTCCCGTCGCCACCAGTACTGTGCGGCGGGACCATCTCGACGTCGTAGATAGAGGCGGGCCTCTCCCCACAGCATTTTACCGGCCTCTACGGCGATACCAGTGCCATCGAGGGGACGGTAAAATTTAGCCCTGTATGTGGTTACAAGAACATAAAAACATAAAAAATAAGAGCAGGAGTAGGCCATAGACCTTGATTCCCTTAGATATGGAAAGGAAATATGCTGAAAAATCATATTTGTGTTTCTGACGATCCCTGCTTAGATTTTTTTACATGATAATGGGCTCAAATATTGGCAACACACCTCGGTTCCCCAAAGGTTTCCAACATGCAATGCTCTGCACCTGCCGCACCAAAGGTGCAAACATATCCTGTTTCGTACGCATTCAATCCAGTTCCAACTGCAAAAGGTTTTTCTCTGTTTAAGTCATGTCATGTTCTGGTCTCCATTTAAAGGCATATGATGTAATTATAATCTCATTTTATGCATTAACACAAGTCGTTTCAATTCCCAATGCATTCTAAGATTTTAAAATTTGGTTTATTAACAGAAAAACAAGCAAACCAGCAAAAAATGCAGATGTGCTTAAGATTTTATAAATCACTTAATAGTACCATAGATCAATGCAAATGGATCCACAGAAGAAACCCCTAATGTACTCCCATCAGAATCACGATGTCCCAGAGAAACAGACATCATCAGTTTCACCAACTTTCATTACTTTGTCTTCATCTTTCTATAGATATCTTGGGCAAAAAATTGGGCTCTGTTGTGGCTGTTTTTTGGGGCATTACAAGTGTTGTTAGGGATCCAAAATGGTGACTGCTGTGTGCATGCACTTCCTGACACAAAAGTTGCCAGATGCCATCTTGGTAAAAGAGTTAGCAAGTGCACAGTCAACAGCCACTGGAAGTATGCAGAGCAGGCAGATCATGAGTAGGGTAGGAGTCTGCCTTTGTTACTGCATTAACCTTTCTGTAGTCTATGTAGAATCTAGTTGAACCATCAGGTTTAGGAATTAACACCACTGGAGAACTTCAGATGCTTTGACTGGGTTCAATTAGGTGGTTTTCCAACATGTATTGGATTTCTGCTTTCACCTGGGCCTGTTTCTCTGGACTTAAGCAATAAGGATGCTGTTTTATAGGAAAGGATTCCACTACATCCACATCATGTTTGGCTAAGGTTGTACATCTTGGCTTGTCCTGACAGACTTACTTAAATGCTATGAGTAGTCTCGTTAGGTCTTCTCATTGTTCTGCATCTAAACATGAAAGCACAGTGTCCAATCTCCCTAACAATTCAGTATTAGCTAACTGGATGGTAGGAGGTTCAATTTGAGAATTGTCTAGGCCTTCTTCTGCCTCATCCTCACTATCCCTTTCATCCTTCACTGTCCCTACAACCTGACATACCTGTGCTTGCTTATCCTCCTCCCGGTAATGATATTGTTTTAACATATTGATATAACACAGCCGATTCTTTTTCCGCAATCTGGGTTGTCAATCAAATAATTTATTTTACCAATTCTCTTGACTACTTTATACGGACCACTGAACCGTGCTTTCAGTGCAATAATACGAACACCTCATCCCCTGGTTGAAATGTTTGGGTCTTGGCATGCTTGTCTTCCCATTTCTTCATGGTTGTTTGGGAAGCTTTCAGGTGTTCCTGAATCACTTTGCAGGCTCTTGTGAGCCACTCCCAGAACATGGATACATAATCTAACATGGAAGATTTGTCCCTCTGTTCTAAAAACCTATCTTTGATAGTCTTAGAGGACCTCTCATCTCATGTCCATAAAGTAATTCAAAAGGATTAAAACCAGTAGACTCATTAGGTGAATCCCGAGTGGCAAACAAATGAAATTCCAGTCCTTTATCCCAGTCATGGGATATTCATGACAGTATGCCCTGATCATCATTTTGAGGGTCTTATGGTACCATTCAAAAGCTGCTTGTGCCTGTGCATGGTAGGCTGAAGACTTTAATTATGTTATACCCAAATTATTCATAACTTCCAGGAAAATTCGAGACATAAAATTGGAACCTTGGTCCGACTGAATCTCAATCAGTGATCCATATCTAGTGAAGAACTGGGTTAACTTCTCTACCACTACCTGAGCAGAAATTGTTCTCAAGGGAGTGGCCTCTGGGAACTGAGTAGTCATTTCCATGATAGTGAGTATATATTGGTGTCCCCCTTTTGTTTTCGGTAAAGGTCCTACACAGTCTACCAACACCCTACTAAATGGTATGGGAATTAGAAGTGTTGGTTTTATGGCAGGTTGCGCTGTTCCCACAATCTGGCATGTATGGCACATTTTACAAAATGCACCATGTTCATGGAAAGAACTGGCCAGTAAAAATGTCGACCTATACGTGATTGGGCCTTCTGGATCGCCACATGCCCCGCTATAGGAATTTCATGGGTTATCCTTAATAGTTCTCGGCGATACTTGGGCAGTACTACTATCTGATGAACAACCGTCCATTCTTCATCCGCAGGTCTGTGAATTGGTCTCCACTTACTCATCAAAATCCCATTTTTAATATAGTAGCCTCCTGCAACTCCCTTTGCTTCAGCTTCAGTTTGAGCCAATTGTGCAACTTTATTTAACTCTGGATCGGCTTGCTGAGCCTTGATCAGAGAAGACTTACTGAACATTTCCTTCGGATTATCCAAATCCCCAAAGAAAGTTTCAGATATTCGGCTATCTGTCTGTGGTACCAATTTTACCTCTGACAATGGAACTTTAGTGCTCGGGTCACTCCACATGAAGGAACTATTCCTGGAACCTTTTCCTGCAACTGTTCTGTCTCTTTAACTTCACTTGGTTTTTCCGTGACTACTGGAGAAGCTACGACCTTCCCTTCACCAAATCGTTCCCCAGGAGTAGGTCAACTCCGTCTGCAGGCAAACTATGAACAACTCCTACAGTTACTGTTCCAGACATTAGGTCACACTCCAGGTGCACCTGATACAAAGGTGTAAGTATATACTCCCCACCATAACCATTCACTCAAACCTCGGCATTCAAGGCGTTCTCCAGTGGAAAAGTTATGTCTACCCCCAGCAAAAGACTTTGGGTGGCTTCTGTATCCTGATGTATAATTATAGGTTTAGCAGCCTCACTTGAGGGTTAAGGAGTTACTTTTCCTTTTGACAAGAATTCCCTATATCCCTCAGGTATCTTGTTCACATCTCCTGTGCTCACAGCGTTTTTTGTACTTGGTCTTATAGTTGCAGTCAGAGCAACAGCCTGATCTGTCATACTCCCAGTCAGGTCCCCTTTCTCTGCATTGGCCTTGTGTACCCCAATAAGTCCCATGGATTTATCCCGCAACTTCCAGCATTCTGCATGAAGTTGTCCCACCTTGTGACAATGGTAATACTTAGGCTTTTGGACCTCACTTCCACCCTCAGCACCTTCCTTTCTGGCCTGAGGGGATGAGATCCTGGGGTGTTCCCAGCTGTCCTTTCTTGTCCCCAGCTACTTGCCTTCCTTTCACCCTCCCACCTCTATCCTTCTTGGGTTTGTTGGGGTGACGAACAAAGGGTTTGGGCATGTAAACAAGCTCATAATCATGAGCAATCTCAGCTGCCTGTCTGGTTGTTAAAACCTTCTGGTTCTCTCCAAGGGTTCTTACTAACGGAGGGAGTGAATTTTTAAATTCTTCCAGGCGCATTATTTCCCTAAGGTTCTCATATGTACCCTCTACCTTTAGTGCCCGCATCCAATGATCAAAATTAATTTGCTTTACACTTTCAAATTCTATATAAGTCTGCCCAGGCTGTCTCCGGAGGTTCTGAAATCTCTGCCTGTACACTCAGGGATTAACTCATAAACAGCGAGAATAGCATTTTTTGCCATCTCATAATCTGCAGAAGCCTCCTCAGAAAGCATAGCATGAACTTCATGAGCTCTGCCCATCAACCTTCTTTGTATAAGCAGTGTCCAATTTTCTTTTGAACAGCTTGTTGGACTACTGTGACACCCTATTAGCCCCTTTGAACATTGGTGCACATAGACATGATGGGAGCATCCTGAGTTTGCTGGACATCAAGCTGAGTTTCCATTGTTGTACTCAGACTTTTGGTAGAAGCTGCTTGTGCTGCAATGGAAGCTGAGACATTTGCCATCACATGCTGCACAAGTGTGTTGATGGAGTTGGCCACCAGTTTCAGGCTGGAAAGGATAAACTCTAAGCTCTACGCAAAGCCCTGTGCCAAGTTGGTGCTGAATTCCTCCTTGCTCCTTGTCATTGAACGCAGGTTTTCTGGCAGGCTTCACAATACACCAAGTATTTTGTTGTGCACATCCATCAGTCTTGTTCTGTATCTTGATCTATTGAAGACCTCATCTGTATCCTCTGTAGCATAACTCATGTGCGACCTCGCCCTCTGGCGAACAGGCACCTGCAATATCCATGCCTCTTTCCCTGGCTGCAATACATTTGCACCTGATGTATCACCATATGTAGGTCCTGCCTCTATGCTCTTAAGATAGACACAGTGTAGGTAGTTGAGCTGGTGGTTGCAAGTGTGAAATCAAGTAATGGTGTCTCTTCATCAATTCTCTTTTCTTGATCTTCCTCCACTGCTGGCCAGGTGCCAATTTTTGGGTATCTGAAAGGAAAATGACACAAGGGTAGGGTTGTGGTGAGGGGAAAGGGAAATTAAGAGGTGCATTCTTGCACCATCTGTAGCTTGTAGGTCATAGCATCATAGAATGGTTGTAGCACAGAACGAGGGCTTTCAGCCCGTTGAGTCCATGCTGGCTCTCTGCAACAGCAATTTAACTAGTCCCACTCCCCTGCCCTTTCCCCATGCAAATTTTTGTCGTTTCAGGTGCTTATCCAATTCCTTTTAGAAAGCCATGATTGAATCTGCCTCCACTACACTCTCGGGCAGTGCATTCCAGAACCTAACCACTCGCTGCATAAAAAATATTTTCCTCATGTACTTTTTGTTCTTTTTCCAATCACCATACATCAGTGTCCTCTGGTTCTCCACCCTTCTGCCAATGGGAACAGTTTCTGCCTATCTAACCTCATGAGTTTGAACACCTCTATCAAATCTCCTCTTAATCTTCTCTTCCGTAAGGAAAACCCCTACTTTTCCAATCTATCCGCGTATCTGAAGTTCATCATCCCCAGAACCATTCTCGTAAATCTTTTCTGTACCCTCTCTAATGCCTTCATATCCTCCCTAAAGTGCAGTGCTCAGAATTGGACACAATGCTCCACTTGAGGCCGAGCTAGTGTTTTTATGAAGGTTCATGATAACTTCCTTGCTTTTGGACACTATGCCTCTGTTTATAAAGCCCAGAATCTCATGTGCCTTTTTAACCACTTTCTCAAACTGCCTTGCCACCTTCAATGACTTGTGTGCACATATACCCCCAGGTTTCTTTGTTCCTGTACCTGCTTTAGAATTGTATCCTTTGTTTTATACTGTCTCTCCTCGTTCTTCCTACCAAAATGTATCACTTTGCATCTCTGTGCATTAAATTTCATCTGCCACATGTCCGGCCATTCCACAAGCCTCTCTATATCCTCTTAAAGTCTATCACTATCACCTTAACAGTTCACAATACTTCTAAGTTTTGTGTCATCTGCAAATTTTGAAATTGTGCCCTGTACACCCAAGCCAAGGTTATTAATATATATCAAAAAAGCAGTGGTCCTAATACTGGTGAACCCCACTGTGTACCTTCCTCCAGTCTGAAAAACAACCGTTTGTCACT
Source organism: Heterodontus francisci (assembly GCF_036365525.1). Classification (NCBI taxonomy): domain Eukaryota; kingdom Metazoa; phylum Chordata; class Chondrichthyes; order Heterodontiformes; family Heterodontidae; genus Heterodontus; species Heterodontus francisci. The sequence continues at coordinate 41,007,766 of NC_090390.1, forward strand.
GCTCTCTGTTTCCTGCCACTCAGCCAGCTTCATATCCATGTTGTCACTGTCCCTTTTATTCTATGGGGCTTCAGCTTTGCTGGCAAGCCTGTTTTGTGTAATTTTATCAAACACCATTTGGAGGTCCATGTACACCCTCATCAACCCTTTCTGTTACCTCATCAAAATCTCAATCAAGTTAAACATAATTTGTCTTTAACAAATCCATGTTGGCTTTCCTCAATTAATCCATACTTGTCCAAGTGACTGTTAAATTTGTCATGTATTATAGTTTCTAAAAGCTTTCCCACCACTGAGATTAAACTAATTGGCCTGTAGTTGCTGAGTTAATCCTTACACCCTTTTTGGAAAAAAGGTGTAACATTTGCAATTTTGCAGTCCTCTGGCATGACCCCGTATCAAGGAAGACTGGAGGATCATGACCAGTACCTCTGCAATTTCCACCTTAATTCCCTCAGCATCCTCTGTTGCATCCCATCCAGTCCTAGTGACCTTTCAACTTTAAGTACAGCCAGTCTTTCTATTATCTCCTCTCTATCAATTTTTAGCCTGTCCAGTATCTCAACCCACCTCCTCTTTCACTATGACTTTGGCAGCATCTTCTTCCTTAGTAAAGACAGATGCAAAGTATTCATTTAGTATCTCAGTCAAGCCCTCTGACTCCACGTGTAGATCCCTTTTTGGTCCCTAATCGGCCCCACCCCTCCTCTTTTTACCATTTTACTATTTCTATGTCTGTTGAGGCTTTTGGATTCCCTTTCATATTAGCTGCCAGTCTCTTCTCATACTCACTCTTTGCCTCTTATATTTCCTTTTTTACTTCTCCACTGACGTTTCTATACTCAACCTGGTTCCTACTGGTATTATCAACCTGACATCTGTCATACACACTCTTTTTCAGCTTCATCTTAATGTCTATCTCTTTCATCATCCAGGGAGGTCTGGCTTTGTTTGCCCTATGTTTCCCCTTCGTAGGAATGTACTTCAACTGTACCTGAACCATCTCCTCTTTAAAGGCAGCCCAGTGTTCCGTTACAGTTTTGTCTGCCAGCTTTTGATTTCAATTTACCTGGGACAGATCCATTCTCTACCCATTGAAATTGGTCCTCCAATTAAGTGTTTTTACTCTAGATTGCTGCTTATCCTTTGCCATAGCTAATCTAAACATTAAGATACAATAATCACTGTTCCCTAAATGTTCCCCTACTGACACTTGATCCACTTGACCCACCTCATTCCCCAGAACCAGATCTAGCAACATCTCCATCCTTGTTGGGCCAAAAACATACTGATCAAGAAAATTCTCCTGAATGCACTTCAGAAACTCTTCCCCCTTACTGCATTTTACACTATTATCCCATTTTATATTAGGATATTTGAAGTCTCCCATAATCACTATGTAGTTCATGCACCTCTGTAATTTTTCTGCAGATTTGCTCCTCTACATCTTTCCCACTAGTTGGTGGCCTATAGAATATACCCAGAAGTGTAATAGAGCCTCGATTGTTTCTTAATTCTAACCAGATAGACTCTGTCTCTAACCCCTCCAGGACACCCTCTCCAGCTGTGTAATATGGGCGGCACAGTGGCGCAGTGGTTAGCACCACAGCCTCACAGCTCCAGCGACCTGGGTTCAATTCTGGGTACTGCCTATGTGGAGTTTGCAAGTTCTCCCTGTGACGGCGTGGGTTTCCTCCGGGTGCTCTGGTTTCCTCTCACAGCCAAAGACTTGCAGGTTGATAGGTAAATTGGCCATTGTAAATTGCCCCTAGTATAGGTAGGTGGTAGGGGAATATAGGGAAGGTGGGATGTGGTAGGAATATGGGATTAACGTAGGATTAGTATAAATGGGTGGTTGATGGTTGGCCCAGACTCGGTGGGCCGAAGGGCCTGTTTCAGTGCTGTATCTCTTAAAAAATAATATTCTCCCTAACCAATACTGCCACCCTTCCTCCTTTATTTCCTTCCCTATCTTCCCTGAACACCTTGTATCCAGGATTTTTTTTTTTATCCACTCCTGTCCTTATTTGAGCTAGGTCTCTGTTATCACCATGACATCACTTTTCCATGTGGCTACTGGCACCTGCAGCTCATCAATCTTATTTATCATGCTTCATGTGTTTATATACATGGATTGTAAACCTGATTTAGACCTTATTGAATTCCCTCTTAGTCTGACCCCACCTAAGATATTACTCTTACCTACTCTAGTGCTATCTGTCTCTCCCAAACCTTTTTGCACCTTGTTTCTCCTTTCTAATGCTACATTCTGGTTCCAACCACAACAAGTTAGTTTAAACCCTCCCCAACAGCATTAGCAAGCCACCCAGCAAAGACATTGGTCTCAGCTCCATTCATGTGCAACCCCGTCTGGTTTGTGTAGGTCTCATCTCCCCCAGAACCAGTCCCAATGTCCCAGGAATCTAAAGCCCTCCCTCCTGCACCACCTTTCCAGCCACACATTCATCTGCTCTATCCTCCTATTTCTGCACTCACTAGTGCTTGGCACCAGGAAGAAGATTGCTACCTTTGAGGTCCTGCTTATTAGTCTCCTTCCTAGCTCCCTAAAATCTGCCTGCAGGACGTCATCCCTCTTTCTACCTATGTCATTGGTACCAATATGGACCATGGCCACTGCCTGTTCACCCTCCCCTCTCAGAATGCTCTGCAGCTGCTCAGTGACATCCTTGACTCTGGCACCAGGGAGCCAACATACCATCTTGGATTCACATCTGCTGCCACAGAAACGCGTGTCTGTTCCCCTAACTATTGAGTCCCCTATCCTATTGCTGTCCCAATCTTCCTACTGCCCCCTTGTACAGCTAAACCACCCATGATGCTGTGGTCTTGGCTCTGGCTGTATTCCCCAGCGAAACCATCATCCTTACCAGTATTCAGAACTGAGCACCATTGGAGCGTGAGATGCACTCAGGAACTTGCGCACTACCTGCCTAGTCCTCCTAATGTCTGCCGTTCACCCATTCTCATTCTTCCTGCTCGCTCGTAAGCTGCAGGGTTACAACAGCCAGAAATATTCTATCCATGAAACTTTCAGCCTTGCAGTGATGCCAGCTGCTGCTCAAGCTCCAAAACCTGTAGCTCAAGCTCCTTTCTGCACATGTGGTTGTCCAGGAGATGAGAAGTTGCCTGGAGTTCCCACATGGAATAGGATGTACTTTCCACGGGACTGAGGTGCACTCCTTCCCTAGTGCTGATATCAATTTAGGCATTTAACCTCTCTCCCTGATGCTTACGCTCCTTTACCTATGGGCTGTCCGATTCTTGATCAGATGCTAAAAATATTAAACACATAAGAAGTGGTATAAAGATCCTTAACCTATATCCTGGCTTTTAAAGCGTCAGGTTCCACTGCTCCTCCCTCTGTGCTGTTGCTGATGTTACTCTGATGTCACTTTTTGGATTTCTCCTGAGTTTGATTTGTTCCCTCTCCTTTATATCCATCCTCCAATTTCCTGGAGCATTTTAGAATCTTCACTCTGTTCCCATTCCTTTGTATCTGGCTGCAATCTCCTGGGGCACTTTTTGAATTGCTGTGATGTCAGAAGAGATTGTGGGATGAGGGGGAAGTGGGATGTGCGAAGGAGGCTTAAATATGTGGATACTGCCATCTTCAATGGATTTAATCCTGCCGCTGGCCACGACCTCTGCAATTGCCCTTCCAATGATCCAATGAACCATCTCTTCTGTAGGTTTAGAGTACGCAGGCATGACTTTCCCTCTCCGGTCAAGTGCTGCTGCATCTGGTTGTGCAGCATCTTCTGCTGGAAGAGAGAAAAGTGTGTCGAGTGTTGTGCAATATGTTTGGTTGATGTGGCTGTCATGGTTGAATAGCTGTCAGTGTGTACAAGCTGTGAGGTGTGGTTGTGAGGCTTGCAGCAGTGCTAAGTGTGTGAGAATGAGGTGGAGCCTGTGACTGTCAGATACAATTCTTGATTGATGGAAATTACTCGTAGGTTTGTGAAAATGGAGTGGTGAGTTGAGCAGTGTGTGAGGCTAGTTGTTCATTTGTTAAGATCTGGCATTTGAAGATACATTCACTAAGCTCGACCACTCGCAGGAGGTCATTAAATTTTGTGCAACACCGCATCCAGGTTCTCAAGGTTACACTCCTGGCATTTACCTCCACAGCTAGGGCGGCACAGTGGCGCAGTGGTTAGCACCGCAGCCTCACAGCTCCAGCGACCTGGGTTCAATTCTGGGAACTGCCTGTATGGAGTTTGCAAGTTCTCCCTGTGTCTGCGTGGGTTTTCTGCGGGTGCTCCGGTTTCCTCCCACAAGCCAAAAGACTTGCAGGTTGGTAGGTAAATTGGCCATTATAAATTGCCCCTAGTATAGGTAGGTGGTAGGGAAATATAGGGACAGGTGGGTATGTGGTAGGAATATGGGATTAGTGTAGGATTAGTATAAATGGGTGGTTGATGGTCGGCACAGACTCGGTGGGCCGAAGGGCCTGTTTCAGTGCTATATCTCTAAACTAAACTAAGCTATCTGGTCCTACTGCCTTCTCATCATGTGTCTGGATGGCCTCTGGACCCCTTCAGATACAAGACATCTCGCCTTTCCATCTCCTCCACAAAGACCTCCTGTTCAACATTGGAAAGCCTGGCTGCCCACTTTCTCCTAAATTCAGCTATTCTTCTTTCTTTCCCAGGTCAGATCCAGTTTACAAAGGATTCCCAGAACCTGCTTCAGCCACAATGTACCTGTTCTTTCAGAGCTGTAGGCTAGCATTTATATGCAGCCAATCACCAACATAGTGCTGGCTGCACACAGAAATCATAATAATGAGCTGGCAGCAAGAAGTTGTCATGCTGCCTGCATTACATTAAACAGGCGTGAGGTGATAGCACATTGCGAACTCTGTGCCTGTTTTTAGGATCTATCCAATTTAGCCCTCAAAAGGTTCTGACCCATGAAATTCAGGATAAAGTGTTCTCATGGTAACCAATCTTATATTTAGAGAAGAGTTGCTAAAATGACTCTGCTCAAATTCTCTTCACCATTTATTAATGTGAGCACAGTCTGTTCTTATTATTGCATTTTTCAAACAGTTAGTAAGGGAAAGGATAGAATAAGAAGGTTTTGATATGATCTTTATATTGAGATGGGCTTACCCTGCATACAAAGTTCAGGTAAAGTGGGAATCTGTAAATGCAAAACTATCAATAGGCAGCTTAACAATGCTCCCAAATACTGCATCATCCTGAGGCACTGCTAAAAATATCTCAGGGGGCTCTTTCATCTTCATTACATCACCAACAATTCAGTGAAGGGAGCATCCTCATTCACTCTGGTCTGCTGGAGGACACATGCATTCAAATGAAAATCTAATTCTCCGTTTGTCGCTTATCATCAAACAGAATGTGGAAGTGTATCTCAGTTTACCAATGAGAACACCGGAGATTGGGAGGCCCCATATTTTTATAAAAATCTAGTAATGAATGCTTGTGATTGAACACCAAGCCTACTCCACTAATTGGGCTGAATTTTATAAGCCTGCCGTCGAAATCAGTGGCGGGCAGGGCCGTAAGCCAAAGAGCCACCGCACTTTCAAGCGCAGCAGCTGATTTAAATAGCTGGGGCAGGCTGCCTCCCCCCCCGCCCCCCCCACCGATCACGTGGAGGGGGTGGGCTGTCCATCCCCAGCAATGGCGTCAGCTGCCCGTGCACAGGCGCTGACGCCATTTTTAAAGGACTGATAGACCAACCAGCATATTTAAATATTTAAAGAAACATTTAATTAAATTGAATAAATACATCTCTTTTGCCCCTCTCCCATCCCCCAATAAAAATTAAATTAATTATTTTCCCTTTCCCCCATAAAACGCTTACCATCTGACCTTCCCCCCCCACCCACTGCACAAACCTTAAACAATATCCCTTCCCACCATCCCCCACAACCCATGACATTAATTTGACCCCATCCTCCCCATCCCACACTGAGAAACTTAACTCCTTCCCCCTCCCCACCAGTGTTGCACCTAGTTTTCGCGGACGGGGATCTGAGTGCTTGCCACCGGGCCGAAGATCACAGTGGGACAACAGGAGCTGAGGTAAGTTTATTTAAATTAATTATTTTAATTTATTCAAACACTCAAATTCTGGTCCCGGCACCCAGCAGCGGGGAGGCCGCCACAGTGCCTCACCGCTGCCAGGAGGATCGGGCCAGGGCCTGCCGGAGTTGAGGTCCGTGGCGGGCCTCATCCAGGGGAAGCTTCAGGCCCCCCCGACCCCGCCACAGATTCCGATGTCGAGAACTCCTTAAAATCCAGCCCAATTTCCTGGTCTACAAGCGGCCTAACCAGCCACTCTTAAAGGGACTGCTGGAGGCTAACAGCAAAATGGCATTTTTATCATACCCACCTAGGTGTGAAGCTAATTTTTGAGTTCTGAAGAAGGGTCACTGACCCGAAACGTTAACTCTGCTTCTCTTTCCACAGATGCTGCCAGACCTGCTGAGTGGTTCCAGCATTTCTTGTTTTTATTTCAGATTTCCAGCATCCGCAGTATTTTGCTTTTATATTAATATAGGTGTGAAGCTAGGTGGAGCAGGAATGCTCTTCTTAGATCTGCAGCACTAATGGGGGCCCTCACTCACCCTCTTAATCTCCTCCCCACCTTCCCACATTTTCCTGAGGGTTAGGCCATCAAATTGGATTGGGGCACAGAAGCAAGCTGCTGCTGAAGGTGCAACTGGCATAGGCAGCTCTCTAAGAAGCTATTTAATGAGGCCCGAGGACCAATTTAGGATGGTTCTTGGGCCTCCCATTTCAGATGTGTGCTGTAAGTGTGCCAGTATTTATGTGCCCAAAACAAGCCACAACAAATTTAGCTCCCAAATCTCTAAATTTGCCACTGACACAACAATAAGAGGCTTGGCAAAGGGCGAGAGGGCTTTTAAAGTCTTCAGGAAGACACAGGTGTACAGAATAATCTCTGCTTCAAACACTAACTCTGGCAGTGCATTCCAAGCTGCACAATTCTCTGTGTGAAAAAGGTTTCCTCTCTTTTCCCTCTTAAATTTCTGACATTTAATCTTATTTCTTTGTTCCCTCAGAGTGGACTCCTTGACAGTAGAAATAGTCCGTATCAAAGAATCATGCAGCACAGAAGGAAGACATTTGGCCATTGTCCCTGTGTCAGTATAGTTTCTATCTGCTGTGTCCAATGCATTCATAACACAACAACATGTCTATTAAATCACCCTGTAATCTCCTTGTTCTATCAAAAACAACTCCAATTTTTCAAGCTTTTCTTCATATTTCTTATATTATCTTATACCAGGTAATATCCTAGTGAATGAATACCCTCTTATTGCCTCCAAACTTTCCTATAATGGGGAGCCCAAAAGTGCACACATTACTCCAAGTGTGGTCTTATTGTGGTTACATATTCATTCACCATTACATCCATTTGAGGTGTTGCTTTTACCAGAAGTTGAATCTCCTAATTCTTGCTCTCTTCCATACCAGTCCCTCATTCAGAGTACAATTATCTTTTCTAATCAGAATTGCTCCAATGGGGGTTGAAGGTTTTTATTTTTTTTTAAACCATTTGGCCCTGTTGTGCTTTATGAGAAGTCTGCTCAACCTCACAAGGGTAGATCAGCTCAGCTCAAGGCAGCTGTTGTTGATGCACCCTTACAGGTACTGTGGCCCATCCCTGCAATGTAAATGGTCCTGGCTACTAGGACTTGAGACAGGGTCTCCAATGTTGAGTGAGGGTGGGTATGGGGTGGGAAGGGGGGGTCAGTGGTGTTAGGGTGAGGTAAGCGGGTGGGTTCAACTCCATGTACTTACACCAGCAGAGCAGGGGTCCAGGCTTTACATTCAAGTCTTGAGCCATCGCATCACACCTCACAGCTTTCCCTTTTATTTAAAGAATGCTGATTGTCAGACATTTACTCAGTCAGGGGAGGACAGGTATCAGGTATTGCTCTAAATACTTGCCCTACCAATCTAAAGATACAGATCATTGGCTAACTTAGATGTTTGTTTATAGAGTAAATTGCATCAGCAGTCAAGTGTAACTCAATTTGTAACCAGTCTTTCTGTCAGCTGTATCTTTTAGAGCATGTGCTAACAGTTGAGTGACCCTTTCTTCAGATGCATGTTGCAGAGGCTAATGTGCCACTTACCAGTAAGTTTAATTTACTCTTTGATTTTTATAATTTGTTACCAATATGAAGTCAAGTTTCAAACTCAGCTGTCACTCCAGATGTTTAATTTTACTTTTCAAATTCAACACTGCTTTTCCTATTGATTTAGCTTTGTGTGTTACAAAAGCAATTAGCTTTCTTCTCCAGGTAGGTTTGAACTGCAACTCAAATTCTTTCCTTCCTATATTGTTATTATTAAAGTATTGACAAGTAACATTATCCAAATGCTTACAGACCTCTAGGTTCTGTGAAAGCAATTTTTTAGCCTCCAGCTTTGAAGTGACCTCTGAGCAAGGCCAAGATTAGCTCCATCCATACTGGAGTGTGGGCTGAAATATTAATTACATTCATCGGTGTGGCCAGTTATACAGATGTCAAGGAGTTCAAAGCTAAATTAAAATCAAGTTGAGGCATGGTGTTCAGCCTACCTTGATCTCAGGGAATCTTAGTGGCATTATAGATATCTGTCTCTATCTGGCTGGTATGGCTGTACAATCTTAACATTTGTAACCTTCCTCTCTTTCTGTTGGAGATGCATTTGTCGATTTTAGGTGACACCCTTCTGCCTATATTAGACACAGAATTCCTACACGAATTGAAGCAGAACTAAACTAAGAACAGAAGCCAGGAAGCTGTGTTGTACTATATAGAACACTGAGTGGGCCTCAGCTGGAGTATTGCATTCAATTCTCGATAGCACCACTACTGACCGAGCTGGCCGAGTCCTAAAGGACATATCTGCTAGACTGGGTATGCGGCAGGTGGTGAGGGAACCAACAAGAGGGGAAAACATACTTGACCTTGTCCTCACCAATCTGCCTGCCGCAGATGCATCTGTCCATGAAAGTATTGGTAGGAGTGACCACCGCACAGTCCTTGTGGAGACGAAGTCCCGCCTTCTCATTGAGGATATCCTCCTTTGTGTTGTGTGGCACTACCTGCGTGCTAAATGGGATAGATTTCGAACAGATCTAGCAATGCAAAACTTGGCATCCATGAGGCGCTGTGGGCCATCAACAGCAGCAGCAGAATTGTACTCAACCACAATCTGTAACCTCATGGCCCAGCATATCCCCCACTCTACCATTACCATCAAGCCAGGAAACCAACACTGGTTCAATGAAGAGTGCAGGAGGGCATGCCAGGAGCAGCACCAGGCATACCTCAAAATGAGGTGTCAACCTGGTGAAGCTACAACACAGGACTATCTGCATGCAAAACTGTGTAAGCAGCATGCGATAGACAGAGCTAAGCGATCCCATAACCAACGGATCAGATCTAAGCTCTGCAGTCCTGCCACATCCAGCCATGAATGGTGGTGGACAATTAAACAACTAACTGGAGGAGGTCTCCACAAATATCCCCATCCTCAATGATGGGGAAGCCCAGCACATCAGTGTGAAAGATAAGGCTGAAGCATTTGCAACAATCTTCAGCCAGAAGTGCCGAGTTGATGATTCATCTCGGCCTCCTCCTGAGCTCCCCAGCATCACAGATGCCAGACTTCAGTCAATTCGATTCACTCCGCGTGGTAGCAAGAAACAACTGAAGACACTGGATACTGCAAAGGCTATGGGCCCTGACAATATTCCGGTGATAGTACTGAAGATCTGTGCTCCAGAACTTGCCGCGCCCCTAGCCAAGCTGTTCCAGTGCAGCGACAACACTGGCATCTCCCCGGCAATGTGGAAAATTGCCCAGGTATGTCCTGTACACAAAAAGCAGAACAAGTCCAACCTGGCCAATTACCACCCCATCAGCCTACTCTCAATCATCAGTAAAGTGACGGAAGGTGTCATCAATGGTGCTATCAAGCGGCACTTACTTAGCAATAACCAGCTCAGTAACGCTCAGTTTGGGTTCCGCCAGGGCCACTCAGCTCCTGACCTCATTACTGCCTTGGTTCAAACACGGACAAAAGAGCTGAACTCAAGAGGTGAGGTGAGAGTGACTGCCCATGACATCAAGGCAGCATTTGACCGAGTACAGCATCAAAGAGCCCTAGCAAAACTGAGGTCAATGGGAATCAGGGAGAAAACCCTCTACTGGCTGGAGTCATACCTGGCACAAAGGAAGATGGTTGTGGTTGTTGGAGTTCAATCATCTGAGCTCCAGGCCATCACGGCAGGAGTTCCTCAGGGTAGTGTACTAGGCCCAAACATCTTCAGCTGCTTCATCAAAGCGTTTCCTTCAATCATAAGGTCAGAAGTGGGGATGTTTGCTGATCATTGCACAAAGTTCAGCACCATTCATGACTCCTCAGATACTGAAGCAGTCCGTGTAGTAATGCAGCAAGACTTAGACAATATCCAGGCTTGGGCGGATAAGTGACAAGTAACATTCGCGCCACACAAGTGCCAGGCAATGACCATCTCCAACAAAAGAGAATCTCACCATCTCCCCTTGACATTCAATGGCATTACCATTGCTGAATCCCCCACTATCAACATCCTAGGGGCTAACATTGACCAGAAACTGAAATGGAGTAGCCATATAAATCTTCTTTGTTCTTCATTGGCCTCCTTATCTCGAGAGACAATGCGTAAGCACCTGGAGGTGGTCAGTGGTTTGTGGAGCAGCGCCTGGAGTGGCTATAAAGGCCAATTCTAGAGTGACAGGCTCTTCCACAGGTGCTGCAGAGAAATTTGTTTGTCGGGGCTGTTGCACAGTTGGCTCTCCCCTTGCGCCTCTGTCTTTTTTCCTGCCAACTGCTAAGTCTTTTCGACTCGCCACACTTTAGCCCCGCCTTTATGGCTGCCCGCCAGCTCTGGCGAACGCTGGCAACTGACTCCCACGACTTGTGATCAATGTCACAGGACTTCATGTCGCATTTGCAGACGTCTTTAAAGCGGAGACATGGACGGCCGGTGGGTCTGATACCAGTGGCGAGCTCGCTGTACAATGTGTCTTTGGGGATCCTGCCATCTTCCATGCGGCTCACATGGCCAAGCCATCTCAAGCGCCGCTGACTCAGTAGTGTGTATAAGCTGGGGATGTTGGCCGTCTCGAGGACTTCTGTGTTGGAGATACGGTCCTGCCACCTGATGCCAAGTATTCTCCGGAGGCAGCGAAGATGGAATGAATTGAGACGTCGCTCTTGGCTGACATACATTGTCCAGGCCTCGCTGCCGTAGAGCAAGGTACTGAGGACACAGGCTTGATACACTCGGACTTTTGTGTTCCGTGTCAGTGCGCCATTTTCCCACACTCTCTTGGCCAGTCTGGACATAGCAGTGGAAGACTTTCCCATGCGCTTGTTGATTTCTGCATCTAGGGACAGGTTACTGGTGATAGTTGAGCCTAGATAGGTGAACTCTTGAACCACTTCCAGAGCGTGGTTGCCAATATTGTTGGATGGAGCATTTTTGACGTCCTGTCCCATAATGTTCGTTTTCTTGAGGCTGATGGTTAGGCCAAATTCGTTGCAGGCAGCCACAAACCTGTTGATGAGACTCTGTAGACACTCTTCAGTGTGAGATGTTAAAGCAGCATCGTCAGCAAAGAGGAGTTCCCTGATGAGGACTTTCCGTACTTTGGACTTCGCTCTTAGACGGGCAAGGTTGAACAACCTGTCCCCTGATCTTGTGTGGAGGAAAATTCCTTCTTCTGAGGGCTTGAACGCATGTGAGAGCAGCAGGGAGAAAAAAATCCCAAAAGTGTGGGTGCGAGAACACCACCCTGTTTCACGCCACTCAGGATAGGAAAGGGCTCTGATGAGGAGCCACCATGTTGAATTGTGCCTTTCATATTGTCATTGAATGAGGTGATGATACTTAGTAGCTTTGGTGGACATCCGATCTTGTCTAGTAGTCTGAAGAGACCACGTCTGCTGACGAGGTCAAAGGCTTTGGTAAGATCAATGAAAGCAATGTAGAGGGGCATCTGTTGTTCGTGGCATTTCACCTGCATCTGACAAAGGGAGAACAACATGTCAATGGTCGATCTCTCTGCTCGAAAGCCACACTGTGCCTCAGGGTAGACGCGCTTGGCCAGCTTCTGGAGCCTGTTTGAAGCGACTCGAGCAAAGATTTCCCCACTATGCTGAGCAGGGAGATGCCAATATCATCACCCTCTATAAAAACAAAGGTGACTGCGGTGACTGCAACAACTACCGTGGAATCTCCCTGCTCAGCCATATAAATACCGTGGCTATAAGAGCAGGTCAGAAGCTAGGAATCCTACGGCGAGTAACTCATCTCCTGACTCCCCAAAGCCTGTCCACCATCTACAAGGCACAAGTCAGGAGTGTGATGGAATACTCTCCACTTGCCAGGGTGGGTGCAGCTCCAACAACACTCAAGAAGCTCGACACCATCCAGGACAAAGCAGCCCGCTTGATTGGCACCCCATCTACAAACATTCACTCCCTCCACCACCGACTCACAGTGGCAGCAGTGTGTACCATCTACAAGATGCACTGCAGCAATGCACAAAGCCTCCTTAGACAGCACCTTCCAAACCCGCGACCTCTACCAACTAAAAGGACAAGGGCAGCAAATGCATGGGAACACCACCATCTGCAAGTTCCCCTCCAAGCCACACACCATCCTGACTTTGAACTATATTGCTGTTCCTTCACTGTCGCTGGGTCAAAATCCTGGAACTCCCTTCCTAACAGCACTCTGGGTGTACCTACCCCACATGGACTACAACGGTTCAAGAAGGCAGCTCACCACCACTTTCTCAAGGGCAATTAAGGATGGGCAATAAATGCTGCCCTGGCCAGCGACGCCCACATCCCATGAATGAATAAAAAAAAATTCTGGGCATCACAGAATTGTGGGGCGGCACAGTGGCGCAGTGGTTAGCACACAGCTCCAGCAACCCGGGTTCAGTTCTGGGTACTGCCTTTGCAGAGTTTGCAAGATCTCCCTGTGATTGCGTGGGTTTCTGCCAGGTGCTCCAGTTTCCTCCCACAGCCAAAGATTTGCAGGTTGATAGGTAAATTGGCCATTGTAAATTGCCCTTCGTGTAGGTAGGTGGTCGGAGAATGGTAGGGAATATGAGATTAATGTTGGATTAGTATAAGTGGGTGGTTGTTGGTCAGCACAGACTCAGTGGGCCAAAGGGTCTGTTTCAGTGCTGTATCGTTCTATAATCTACTTTCGGAAAAATGTTAAGGCCTTAGGGTGGGTGAAAAATAGAGTTACTAGAATGGTAACAAGGATGAGGGACTTCAGTTATGTGAAGTTGTTCACCTTAGAGTAGAGACGGTCAAGATGAGACTTGATAGAGGTGCTCAGAATCATGAATGATTTTGATAGAGTAAAGAAGGAGTAATTGTTTCCAGTGGCAGAAGGATAGGTAACCAGAGGGAACAGATTTAAGATGATTGGCAAAAGAACCAGAAGCGACATGAGGAAACTTTTTTCTCACAGCGATTTGTTATGATCTGCAATGCACTGTCTGAAACTGTGGTGGAAGCAGATTCAATAGTAAAAATGAATTGGATAAATACTTAAAGGGGAAAAATGTACACAATAATGGGAAAAGAGTAGGAGCATGGGATCAATTGGGTAGCTCTACTGAAGCTACAGGCACGTTGGACTGAATGGCCTCCTTCTGTTCTCTCTCATTCTCTATATTTCTATAAAAATGCACATTGGAAGATTGAGACTGGAAATTGAAAATTGAACTTGTAACAAAACCACTATCTCATATATTCTTAATTTCCAAAGAAATATTCTTAATTTTATTGCTGAATCTGACTGACACATATGCTAGGAAAATTCAGCATTGCCATCTACATGTGCCAGGTCACTGATTTAGTGTCTAGCTTCTCGGCTCTTTGCTAACAAAGATATTACACATGGGTCCAAAATACTGTGGGCCACTGACTGCTTGGGCCCGCACCCTTTGGGTTCGCCTCTCCACATCACCTCACCAACACCCAATCCCTATCCCCTGCCACCCTCAAGAACCTACCTGCGGCATGTCATAGAGTCATAGAGTTATACAGCACAGAAACAGGCCCTTCAGCCCATCGTGTCCATGCTGGCCATCAAGCACCTAACTATTCTAATCCCATTTTCCAGCACTTGGCCCTTAGCCTTGTATGCTATGACGTTTCAAGTGCTCGTCTAAATACTTCTTAAATGTTGTGAGGGTTTCTGCCTCTACCACCTCTTCTGGTAGTGTGTTCCAAGATTCCAACCACCCCTCTGGGTGAAAAGTTTTTCCTCAAATGCCCTCTAAACCTCCTGCCCCTTACCTTAAATCTATGCCCGCTGGTTATTGACCCCTCCGCTAAGGGAAAAAGTCTCTTCCTATGTAACCTATCAATGCCCCTCATAATTTTGTATACCTCATTCAGCTCTAAGGAAAACAACCCTAGCCTTTTCAGTCTCTCTTCATAGCTAAAATGCTCCAGCCGAGGCAACATCCTGATGAATCTCCTCTGCACCCCCTCCAGTGTAATCACATCCTTCCTATAGTGTGGTGACCAGAACTGTACACAGTGCTCCAGCTGCGACCTAACTTGCGTTTTTTTCAGCTCCATCATAACCCCCCTGCTCTTATATTCTATGCCTCGGCTGATAAAGGCAAGTATTCCATATGCCTTCCTAACCACCTTAACTACCTGTGCTGCTGCCTTCAGTAATCTATGGACAAATACACCAAGATCCCTCTGACCTTCTGTACTTCCTAGGATCCTACCATCCATTGTATATTCCCTTGCCTTGTTAGTCCTCCAAAATGCATCCATAATTTGGAGCCTGTGTAATTTGTCAGGGCCTTCTGGTGTCTGATCTCCCCATCTCCATTCAAATGAGGACCAGTGCTGATTTTGGCTCAGGATGTAGGACAACACAAGAGTTAGTTAGCTTGGCAACCTTTTTCAAGGTGTTGAATTTCTTCCTCATCTGGATGGCTGCCATCATTATTGCATGCACTTCATTCACCTGCTCTGCTACGTCCTGCCTGGCAGCTCTGACTGCAAAGTCAAAAATTACAAATCCTTGTCATCAACTCCCTTTAGCATAACCTCCAAGGTTGTCTCAGAAAAAAGAAGTGTTGTCCCTCCCTGCTGGGAACTGACAGAGTCCAAGCTCACCTCTGCACAATAACCAGCAGCAGAAGCAGTTTTCAACGAACAGGAACAGGAAGCAGGTGTCATTTGAAGGAGCAGTTGCTGCACATTTGTGCTCCTCACCTGGAAACCTGTTCCTGCCCTACACCGTCCCCCCTCCCCACTGCCTCCTGCCTCCCCTTCCTGGGCCTGCAGTGGGTGCTGTGAGCACATCAGCAGTATGCCAAACAGAGAGAAACTTTGGAAACCCTTGGTAGTTCCCAGTCTATGCCAGAAGATAAACTGAAGAGGGGAATTGTGACCCAGTGGATTTAGACCAAACTGAATGTGTACAGTATTTAACCAAAACTAAATCAGTTCCCTGGTTGTAAACAACTTAAATAGAAAGTAATAGTTCCCATTTGCAGGGCTGATTGGTAACTTTCCAGTAAGAGTCTCCTAGCTTCATCTCAGTAGCTGCAGTAGCTTGTCTGTTCTTATTAGCTGCTGTGCACCATTATCCTCCTGACCTTCCTGCTTTGATACTACTCCCTATCCAAGTTCATGCAGCATGCAGTTTGCTAATTTAGGGCATGATGTGTGGCCTTTCCCTGCCCTTTCTCCCCACCCCCACTTCCCCCACTACACCCGCCTCTAAGATTAGTCCAAGCATCTGCAACTTTGCTTCAACAGCTCAAATGTTTACTTCATCAGTGGTCACCACAGCCTGATTTCTTTTACACTTCTGGTTTATTTTTATTCATTTACAGGATGTGGGCATCACTGGTGAGGCTGGCATTTATTTCCCATCCCTCATTGCCCTTGAGAAGGTGATCGTAAGCCACCTTCTTGAATACAACTGAATGGCTTGCTATAACACAAAAGCAAAATACTGCGGATGCTGGAAATCTGAAACAAAAACAGAAAATGCTGGAAATACTCAGCAGGTCAGGCAGCATCTGTGGAGAGAAAAGCAGAGTTAACGCTTCAGCTCCATGACCTGAATGGCTTGCTAGGTCATTTCAGGGGACAGCTATGAGTCAACCACATTGCTGTGGGGCTGGAGTCACATACAACTCAGATGAGGTAAGGACGACAACAACAACATATATTTATATAGCGCCATCATTTTAATAAAAGGTCCCAGTGGCACTTCACAGGGGCTTTATAAAACAACTATGATACCAAGCCACATAAAGAAATATAACGCTTAGTCAAAGGGGTAGATTTTAATAAGTGTCTGAAAGGATAAAAGTGAGGTAGAAAGCCAGAGGTAGGTAGATATTTCCAGAGCACAGGACCTTGGCAACTGAAGACATAGCCACCAGTGGTGGAACAATTAAAATTGGGGATGCCCAAGAGACCAGAATAAGAATAGTATGGATATCTCAGAGGGTTGGTGTTAGTGAAACTTCCAAGCCTGTTTGTGAAGAAGACACTGAGACTAGGATGCTTTGGTGCAGACTCTTTATTGCTTACTACAGAGTTTACTTCTCCAGTCCTAACAACCCCAGCCAGGGCTGGCTGGCTCTTCTTTATATGTACATCTGAATACAATTAACTAATCAACACCCAACACCTGTTCACCCAATTACCTTCAACTACTAGGTATTTAACATCCATTAACATAACTTATTAGACACTAACAGTTGGGGCGGGAGGAGATTACAAAGATTGAGAGGGGTGAGGCAATGGAGGGATTTGTAAAGAAGGATGAGAATTTTAAAATCAAGGCACTGCTTGACTGGGAATAAATGTACGTCAGTGAGCACAGGGATGATGGGTGAATGGAACTTGGTGCGAGTAAGGACAAAACAGCAGAGTTTTGGATGACCTCAAGTTTACGGCAGATAGAATATGGGAGACCAGCCAGGTGTGCGTTGGAATAGTCAAGTCTAGTGGTAACAGAGACATGAAGGACGATTTCGGTAGCAGATGAACTGAGACAGGGGCGAAGTCTGGCGATGTTACGGAGGTGGAAATAGTTGGTCTTAATGATGGTATGAATATGTATTCAGAAGCTCATTTAGGGTCAAATATGATACCAAGGTTGCAAACAATTTGATTTATTCTCAGGCAGGGATGGAGTTGGTAGCTAGTAAGTGGATTTTGGAGTGGGAGAAATATTGAGTCTTCTCAATA
The DNA here is from genome assembly GCF_036365525.1 of Heterodontus francisci. Lineage (NCBI taxonomy): Eukaryota > Metazoa > Chordata > Chondrichthyes > Heterodontiformes > Heterodontidae > Heterodontus > Heterodontus francisci. Next base: position 41,025,096 of record NC_090390.1, read on the forward strand.
TTTAATTGAAGGAAATTTCTGCTCATCTGGTACTGGATGGCAGATAAGCAGTCTGATAATTTAGCAACAGTGGAGCGAAGAGAGATGACGTGTGAAAATTAATGTTGTGTTTTCAGACAATGTCGCCAAAAGGCAGCATGAAGATGAGAAATAGGAGAGGCCAAGGAGAGATCCTTGCGGGACACCAGAGGTAGGGGTGCAGGAGCAGGAAGAGAAGTCATTGCAAGTCATATCCTGGCTACGATTAAATAGATAAGAATGGAACCAGGTGAGAGTAGTCCCACCCAGCTGGATGATAGTGGAGAGGCATGGGAGGATGATGATGTGGTTAAGCGTGTCAAAGGCTGCAGACAGGTCAAGAAGGATGAGGAGGGAAAGTTTACCTTTGTCACAGTCACATAGGATGTCTTTTGTGACTTTGATAATAGCCATTTCGGGACAGTGGTAGGGGCGGAAACCTGTTTGGAGGAATTCAAACATAGAGTTCTGTCAAAGATGGGTACAGATTTGGGAGGCAGCAACATGTTCAAGGACTTTGGAGAGGAAAGGGAGGTTGGAGATGGGGCAATAGTTTGCAAGGATGGTGGGGTCAAGGGTTGTTTTTTTGAGGAGAGGGGTGATGATGACAGATTTAAATGAGAGGGACAGTATCTGAAGAGAGAGAACCATTAACAATATCAGCTCACATGGGACCAGCAGGGAAAGTGGGTGATCAGCAGTTAAGTGGAAATAGGGTCAGTGGAGCAGGAGAAAATTCTCATGGACAAGATGAGCTCTGAAAAGGCATAAGGGGAGCAATTAGATAAACTAGAGAATTATTAGAGCTCAGGGCTAAGACGGGGGGGGGGGGGGGGGGGGGAGCTTTAGAGGAGGTTTGGCCCATTGGGTTGTGGAAGGGGTAGAAGGGAGAAACGCAGCAGAGGCAGCTGATCGGATAGTCTCGATCTTAGTGACAAAGAGGTCCATGAGCTCCTAGCGCTTATTATAGGAGGTGAGGGTAGAAGAGACAGGGAGAGGAGTTTAAGAAGACAGGTTGCAGTTGAGAAAAGAAGCTGGGGGTTATCTTTGTAATCCAGAATGATCCTGGAATAATGAGCAGTTTTAGCAGTCGAGAGCAGGACTCGATAGTGCTTTATTTGGTCCAGCCAGATCTGGCAATGGATAAACCAGTTGTCCACCATATCTTTTCAATCTGTGACCCTTGGGTTGAAGGTAGCAGAGATGAGAGCCGTACCGGGGGGAATGGCCATGGTGAGTGACAGTAATGGTTTTATTAGGGACCAAGGCATCAAAGACGGAGGTGAGGGTACGATTGAGTAAATCAGTAGCTGCAGAAATGTAGTGGCGAATGGAGGGCCAAAGGCTGGAAAGTTGGATTGTGAAAGTGCAGTTGTAAGTGTAGTGGGGGATAGTTTTTTCCAGGGGTGGATACAGAAGGAGGCACAGTTGGGGTGTAGAAGGGGGATATGGGTGGTGCTTGATAAAAGGAAATGATCAGAGATGGCTTTTCTATGATTGATATGATGGGTTTAGCAAGACCACGTGAGATGGCAAGGTCAAGCTGGTGGCCATGAATATGGGTTGGGGAGTTTACACGGAGGGAGAGATTTAGGGAGGATAAAAGGGCACTGAACTCAGATGAGAGAGAGCATGATGAGTTGAGACGGAGGTTGAAATCCCCACGGTTGAGAAGTCACTCTGTGCAGAAGCTGAGGGAGGAAAACTGTGAAGATATCTTGGTGAGAATATTTTTATTGTACTTGGGTGGGTGGTAGAGAACAAGGATTTAAATGAGAGGAGAGAGGGGTGGAACTAGGTGAGATGCTGAAAGGAGGAGAAAGTACCAGAGGAATAGGGGGTCAGGCCATGGTGCGAATTGGTGATAAGTGTCACATCACCACCACGATGCTCTCGACGGGGCAAGTGGTGGAAGATGCAGCCAGGCAGGGAAGCTTCATTTAGCTGGAAGGTGTCATTACCCCTCAGCCAGATTTCCGTGAAGTTCATGATGTTGATGAAATTATCCAAATAAGGTCCTGGACTACAAGGGCCATGAGAGGCAAAGAGGAAAATGTTAGGCTTATCCAAGAGGGACTCGAGCCTGGGAGAGCAGGAAGAGAGCAGGGATGTCGATGAGTACTGAAGGGTTGGGGAAGGGAATTGGGAGGGAAGAGTACCTGAGCGGGGAGAAGTGAAAGGCGGCATGATGATATAAGAGAGGAGTCTACAACAACTTGTATTTATATAGCATCTCTAATGTATTAAAACATCCCAAGGCACTTCACAGATGTATTATAAAACAAAATATGACACCTAACCACATAAGGTGATAGTCAGTCAGATGGCCAAAAGCTTGTTCAAAGAGGTAGGTTTTAAGGAAGGTCTTAAAGGAGGAAAGCGAGGTAAATAGGTAACGAGGTTTATGAAGGGAATTCCAGAACTTAGGACACAGGCAGAATGGTAGAGCAATTAAAATTGGGGATGCTCAAGAGGCCTGAAGTTGTGGGGCTGGAGGAGATTACAGAGAGGGATTGAAATAACGAATGAGAATTTTAAATTTGAGGCATTCCTTAACCAGGATGCAGTGGAGGTCAGTAAGCACAGGGGTGATGGGTGAAAGGCATTTGGTGCAAGTTAGGACACGTGCAGCAGAGTTTTGGATGACTTCAAGTTTAAGGCGGGGTAAAGAGAAAAGAAGTGGAAAAAGAGAAAAAAATTGGCAGTAGAATGATGGGATCGGATCTGGAGTGGCAGCCAAAATGCCCAATGCAAATAAACTCAGCAAAAGTTCAAGTTACCTGGGCCTGGTTACATAAAAATTGTTAGACATAAAATCCTGATAGTAAACAGGAAATAAGGGGCTGAATTTTATGGAGACGGCGGGAGGCCCGACGCCAGGCCTAAAAGACAAAGGGACCTCTGCCTCAGCCCCTTGGAGACCCACCTGGCTCTATTTAACAGCACTCAGGCAATTAACTGCCCAGTGCCATGATCCCCATCTCTTTGAGGACGGGGACCTCACCTCCCAGTGCTCCTGGCCAGTCAGAGGGCCAGCAGCTCAATAGTAACGACAGTCCCACCAGGAGCAGTAACCACTGCCAGTACTACAAGAGGCCCGGGACCAGGACCATCGTTGGAGCCCCGGACCCCAGGTAAGTATGGTGGGGCCAAGAGAGTGGTTGTTGAGGGAAAGAGGGTGGTTGTTTGTGGAGGGGTAGCTTTTGTCACTGGGGGCCCAATGGGCCACTGATTACCGACGCAGGAGGCGCGCCCCCACCCCCTCTCCCCCACTGCTTAAACCCACTAGGCGGCTGCCTTCTTATATTGGGCAACCTCACCACGTGGCGGAGGCACTCCCCGCCACTGGTAGAATATCAGAAGTGGTGGGATGAGGCCTTTAAGTGGCTATTAATTGGCCACTTAAGGGCCTCAATTGGCCTTTGGGCGAGAAGGCCACCTTTGCTCTTTCCCACCCCCAACAAAATCACCTGGCGATGGGCACTCCACCCGCAGCCTTCCATTGCTATTTTATGGGTACCCCCTATCGCTCAGGGACCCATAAAACTTGGGCCAAGGAATAGACAGGAGAGAATAGAAAGAAGTCCAGAGTCAAAGTTGGAAGTTTCATGGTGGGATAATGATGATGTTGGTAGGTTGGAGACAGCCTGGACCATTGACAAACTGGCCAAGTTTGGAAGCCTGTGTAACAAGTGAAGTCCAGAAGCTATTTCAGGATAGAGTGGTGGAGGACGCACTGATGGAGGTATTTGCGTGGGAATAAGGATGCAGGAGGTATACAGTGACAGCAGATTTCCTTCCCTAAAGGACATTCCAAACTGCCACATGAGATATCAGCAACATCAGGTAATCTGCAATTCATAGAGGTGTCAAGCAGATGACTGATGCATCGTTACTTATGGCAAGAAATTTCATCACTTTCTCTGTTGACTATCAGTAGCAGAATGAATAGGTGCTGCATTTTTAACAGATGGCAGGATTCCCCAATGTTTATTCTGAAGGTTTCTGGCCTGAAGAAACTGGTGTTCATCCTATGGCAAGGTTAAAGAGCCTGCGAATGAACTCTGTGAAACAGCCTGTCTTGGTTTTTTTAAGCACCTTACATGCATTCTTCTCACACATTCCACCTTCAAAGTCACCTCACCTTTTTTTTGATACAATGCCACTCCATTCATGGATGACAACGGACCAGATTTTGCTGAAAATATAATGGCGCTTGAATTACACATGCTCTTATTAATGCACAAAATGCCCAAAAGCTTATCGTGAGGAAGAGATACCCTGTGAATTGCAAATCAGCACTAGTTACTGGCTGATTTGTCTTGCTCCTCCATTAGCTTGGCAGAAGCAGCATCTTGTTCTTAACCTCCTGGTGATTTTCATGAAGTTACTGTATTTGCACATTAATTGACCATTAAACTCACCACAGAGAGTTAGGTCTAGTAATTAATAGTGTAAGTACTCTTTTAATGACGTGACCATTGTTGATGACTGTCAAGCAACCTTTCTTGCTCATAAAATGGACAATTATAAGAGTAAGAGTTACATTCTTTCAGGTTGTGAATTATTTTAGGAGATTTATAAAGGTCAAATTTTAATCCTTTTTTTATCTTTCCTTACTTTTCCATTCTGTCTCTTTTTTCTTTCTCTCTTAATCCATTCTTCCTTTCCCTCCCTTTATTTCTCTTTCTGTACCTGAGGTGACACTGAATACATCCTCCTTCTCAATCCTTCCTCTGTTAATTTCTAAATCCTTAATCTGGTTAAGGAAATATACTGTTTGCTCCATTCACCAAGATCTTAGATATCCTGGTTCCCTCATGACACCATTATCAGCATGGCTACTAAAACCTTTCTGGGCTACAGTTTTTAAAACCTAAACTTGCATTGACACGTCTACCTAATGAGACACAGTTTAGTTTTGATGCCCCCTCCAGCAAAATCTGACCCATTACCCTAACTCTAGGCCTGCTAATTACCTTAGGTTTTTGGTGTTTGATTGCTGGCTTTCCAATCTAGTCAAGCTTTTTCCATATTATTCAGGTGCTTGTTTATTGAGTCTAGTAAAAAGTAAATATTTCCTCTGTCATCATTACCAACATATCTGAGTAAATATTGAAAAGCTCGTAAAGAGTATTACCTATTCTCCTGCAGTATTGCATAAAAAGCAAAGGTCAGCTTTGTTGATTTAAATTCTTGTATAGTAGAGGCTCTAGGAGAATTTGTAACATAGCAAAGCACTGATGAAGTCAGTACAAAATAGTTAAAAGTAATCATATTAAATATAAAACGGTATAAAGCAAAATACGACAGAAGCTGGAAATCTGAAATAAAAGCAGAAAATACTAGAAATAATCAGCAGGACGGGCAGCATCTGTGGAGAGTACAACAGAGTTAACGTTTTAACCTGGAACGTTAACTCTGTTTCTTTCTCCACAGATTCTGCCAGACCTGTGAGTATTTCCAACATTTTCTGTTTTTATTGAAGTGTAAAATGGTGATGAGCGCAGAGCTAACTCCAGTGAAGCAGTCGTCCCCAGCCATCTGTTCATGGATTTGAACCTTTGCATCAACATTCAGCTGGCACGTTTGGCCAGGATCTTTTTGTCTCTATGTGCCACATGCTGTCGCTTCTCAACTCTTGTTCATAACTGTCTCAAGGGGACCATGAAAGAGGTGGAAGAGATTATCCTCTCTCCTCAAGGATTTGTATATTCAGTCTTGCTGCACATTCAAATAGTGGTGCCATAGATTGCCATGAAATGAGAGGTTCATGACTGTGACCAAGCCAGCAGATATTGATATGTTTAATTTTGTGCATATGGTCACAGACCAGCTGCACATTATGGAGTGAAAGCCTCATCTGTTCATGAACGCTATAGGATTGATGATATGGACCTTCATGGTCACATGCATGCTATCAATATTGCCCAGCCTTTTGGGGAAACCTATCACTCAGAAAACATACTGTGCTCTCTCATATTGCTGCTGCTTTTCATGGGAAAAATAATGAACGTGTTCACATTGACAAACAAGGAAATGTGTTTGATGGGGTGTGAGCACAATGCAAAGCAGCCCACAGTGCTGCTGTGAACCAGTCAGAGTTCCTACTCCATTTGGTTCCACTTTAAGGTAAGTATAAGCTGCACCTAGTTTGTTTTTACCAGTTTCAGAGCTGGATCCTTAAATAGGCATGATGCCCTTCATTAGTATATGCAAGAGGCCCAACATCTGTTAAAGGTGGTTGCCAGGGACACTTAAGTATTGACTGAATCAATATGGCATCACATGAGCCAGTATGGTGTAGTTTATGTGCCCTTGGGTATCGCCATGTGAAATTGGACCATTTTGCTCTCATTCCATGCCTGTGAAACAAGATCCAATTTTGCCCCTGTAGATTTCAGAATTTACAGTTAGTCAGATTGATTTTACTTTTGTCAGTGTTGCAGTTTCCTGCTGGTTGCTGGGTGCACAGGAAAACATGGAACAATTCAACTGGGCTACCATCAACCAAGAACTGACCTTTCCACAGCTTAATGCATGTATTTAAGAAAAAAAAAGAATTGCACTTATGGAGCACCTTTCACAACGTCAGTATGTCCCAAAACACTTTACTGCCAATAAAGGACCTTTGAAGTGTAGACACTGTAGTAATGTAAGAAACATGGCTCCATATTTTAAACTTGGCACAGAAGTTTTTTAATGCTCCTTTTAGAAGGCTGAGCTAAGAGAAACAAATTGAACAATATTGCTTTCATATGACAATGGGATATAAATTCCAGTACTGATGTAGGCTATCATTTCAATCTGTCCACCAATACCTGTTCCATGATGAGAGAAAAGCTTACAATCCATCTGCTCCATCTCATGGAAGTGCATTGCTTGCCAGCTAAATTTGTAGCTATGTGGCCGAGCCAGATATGGAACAATTCAAATAAAACTCACCACATAAATGTCACGGGAGACATAATTATATTTAAAAAAGAATTTTAGTAATATTTGTCCTTGAGAATTGCCAGGGGAAATTAATCAGTCGATAAAAGGAGTTATTAATTGTGTTAAAAATAACAATAAGGGGTGCTTATGTAATATTATCTAGATCTGGGCGATCAGTTGAAGCTGCTTCATGTTGTCACCTTAATATGTCCTAATTATACAAGTAATTAGTTTTATTTCCACCAATACCTACACAAATGGATCCATCATTAGTTGACTATGTTTTAGATGTTTAAAGAAGCTCATTAAATATTAAACAGTTTCTAGCTGATAATTTTGAATAAGTGGGATAATTTCCTGAAATTAGAAGTGACCCATCAATCTTTCTGATGCAAATAATTATTCCAGTTCAGCCAGCAAGAGGTGTCAGTTTTTAATGCATCAAATATTGTTATGAATGATATCTGCACAGAATAAATAGAAAATCATTGGGCTAGGAATGTGATTAGGCCCGTTAGCGGGCGCCAGGATTGCAATGCAGGATTGCCCCGCGCTAGGTCGAGGTGATGCAGGCAGCTCACAAGCTCCATTCTGACTGCTCATCTCAATGATTGTGGCATGCAGCCCAGTGCAAAATGTGCAGCTGACTGGCTGCAAGCTCAGCAAGGGGCCTGGATGTGTGTGTGTGGCGAGCACAACTTGCAGCTAGCCTTCAATTCTTAAAAGACAACCTGTCCCTCTAAAAGGGGAGGTGCTTTCAGGCTGCAGCAGCTGGTGGAACTGTTAAAGTCTTTCAGGGAAGGAGATAGACTACCAATGGAGCAACAGGCCAGAGAGCGGGCTTCCAGGTTCTCTGGTGTGGTGCTGGAGGGCTTAGTCCAGGAGGTTGAAAAAGAGAAGCGAGGTTATGTTTCCTTAGGAGGCCTTCAGGGCAAACCCTGTAGAGGGAATGGGAGCGGGTGGCCATGGAGGTCAATTCCAGGAGTCTGGCCCTGAGGATCTGTCTGCTGTACTGCAAAAAAGTTTGATAACTTCACACAAGAAGTAAATGTCAGCGAATACTTCTTCAAATGACATCTCCTACCCACCACTCCACCAACCTCTCATGTTACTGAATGCACCACCGTCCCATCACTCAGCAATCAGGACTCATTCCTAACATTCAGATGCTCCACCTCACCCTCACACTTACTACTACTAGAAGTCTCACACCCACATCTCATAGCTTCCATATATTTCCACCTGTTCAGCTATGACAGGCCGATCACCCAAGTATATCACAACACACTCTTCCTTTCTCTTGCAGGACAAGGTCGTACATAACAGGAGGAAACTGGTGAGGTATAGGCACAGGTTCATCTCCTGAGCCCTTTGGAGGAGATGGTGCTGTGAATTATTGGGCCAGCCGTCACTGAGGCTGTGGCATCCTGAATTGCTGAGAGCATTCAGGATGATGGTATGTACCTACCTAATGGACCTTCTCAACTCACACTTCACCCTCATCCTGCTATTTTACATGAAGCGCAAGTTGCAGGTTGAACATAAGAGCATAAGAAATCAGAGCAGGAGTAGATCCTTGAGCCTACTCTGCCATTTAATATGATCATGGCTGATCTTCTGCCTCAACTCCACTTACCTGTCCATGCCCCATATCCCTTCATTCCCCGAAAGACCAAATATCTATTTATCTTAGCTTTAAATATTCTCAACATTGGAGCATCCACTACCCTCTGGGGTAGAGAATTCCAAAGATTCACAACCCTTTGAGTGAAGAAATTTCTCCTCATCTCAGTCCTAAATGATTGCACCTTATCCTGAGACTGTGTCCCCACTGTGTTCTAATTCTCCATCCAGGGGAAACAACCTCTCAGTGTCTACCCTGTCAAGCCCCTTCAGAACCTTGTATGTTTCAATGAGATCACGTCTTATTCTTCTAAACTCCGGAGAAGATAGACCCAATTTACTCAGCCTCTCATCATAGGACAACCTTCTCATCTCAGGAACCAATATAGTGAACTATCGCTGTACTGCCTCCAAGGAAGGTATATCCTTTCTTACATATGGAAACCAATACTCCAGGTGTGGTCTCACCAAAGCCCTGTACAGTTATAGCAAGACCTCCTTATTCTTATACTCCAATCCCTTTGCAACAAAGGCCAACATGCCATTTGCCTTCCTAATTGCTTGCTGTACCTGCATGCTAACTTGTTGTGTTCCTTGTTTGAGTGCACCCAAACCCCTCTGAATATAAACATTTAGAAGTTTCATGCCTTTTGAAAAATATTCTGCTTTTCTATTCTTACTACCAGTGTGAATAACCTCACACTTCCCCACATTATATTCCATCTGCCAATTTGTTGCCCACTCACTTAACCTGTCTTTATCTCTTTGCAGCCTCTTTGTGTCCTCCTCACAACTTGCAGTCCCACGTAACTCTGTATCGTCAGCAAACTTAGATACATTACTCTTTGTCTCTTCATCTAAGTCATTACTATAGATTGTAAATAGCTGACGCCTCAGCACTGATAAGGATCAGTGCTTTTTGCTTGCAGCACTCCACTAGCTACAGCCTGCCAACTTGAAAATGCCCAGTTTATCCCTACTCTTTGCTTCTGTCTGTTAACCAATCCTCTATTCATGCAAATATAAAGTACCCTAACTCCATGAGCCCTTATCTTGCATATTAACCTCCTTTTGTGTGGTACCTTATTGAATGCCTTTCGGAAATCTGAGTATTCTACGTCTACTGGTTCCCCTTTCTCTCCCATATGAGATACATCCTCAAAAAACTCTAATAAATTTGTCAAACATGATTTCCCTTTCAGAAAACAATATTGGCATTGTCTGATCATTCTATGATTTTCTAAGTGAATTGTTAAAACTTCCTCAATAATAGATTCCAGCATTTTCCCGATTACTGATGTCAGGCTAACTGGCCTGTCGTTCCCTGTTTTTGCTCTCCCTCCTTTGTTGGAGAGTGGTGTTACATTTGTTAACTGGGACCATTCTAGAATCTAGGGAATTTTGGAAAATCATAACCAGTGCATCCATTATCTCTGCAGCTACCTCTTTTAGAACCCTAGGATGTAGGCCATCAGGAGCTGGGGATTTGTCAGCCTTTAGTCCTTTAAGTTTCTCCAATACCTTTTCTCTGCTGATATTAATTACCTTAAGTTCCTCAGTCTTATTAGCCCCTTGGTTACCCTTTATTTCTGGTATGTAATTTGTGTCTTCTACTGTGAGGACAGAAACAAAATATTTGTTCAACGTCTCTGCCATTTCATCATTCCCCATGATAATTTCTCAAGTCTTTGCCTCCAAGGGACTAATGTGTATTTGAGCTACTCTCCTTTTATATACTTGTAAAAGCTCTTACAATGTGTTTTTATATTCCAAGCGAGTTTGCTCTCATTCTATTTTTTCCCCTTTTTATCAACTTTTTGGGTGCCCTTTGCTGGTTTCTAAAACACTCCCAAACCTCAGGCTTACTACTATTCTTTGCAACACTATAAACCTCTTCACTTACTGCAGATATAGTTGCACAGGACTGCAATGCATTACCACATGTTGAAGTCATGGCATATCACTTGCCCTGTCATGTCTGTCTAACTGTATTTATTTATTTGATTAGTTAACTAGTTACCAATTTTGAAAAGTAAAGTAATGGCAAGTTACAGTCTCCTAGTTTGGAGACAAAAGAAGAACACTTACAAGCTACTGGAGGTAAAACGAAAAACATAATAAGCAGCACCTCCTTCCACCTTTGCATTGAATTCCCACTTGCACCAAATTTCTGACCTAGCACTCAGTTAATGAAGCACTCTGTTCCCGGATCACTCTATGCTCCAAACTCTGGCACTCTTGTGTGATCATGGACCTCTTGCTTTCCATCCCAACACCCCCTTCCTGGCCCCAACCCTTGCCTTTTGCATTTTGCTTTCAGATACCCAAGACTTGCCTCCTGGCCAGCCACTGCTGCCTCACCATGAAAAGTGTGAGCAAGAGCAGATATCTGATGCAAAAAACACTGTTACTTGGCCTGGCACTCGCAGCTGATGGCTCAGATACTGGCAGTACACAAACCTTTGAGGACAGTATAGAGTAGGGATCAGCACGTGGAGAGTCACTGAGCATGAAAAGGGGAAAGGAAAGCTTGTGCGCCAGCTCCCCAGAGGTCGAGTTTGCAGACAACCTCTGCTGCAGAGGGTCCAGATGAGGACTTTGATGCAGCAGCATACAGGAGTACACTGATGGACATGCAAACAGAAATGATTGGTGTGTTGACATCTCAGTGCTGCAGTGGAAGCTTAGACTGAGGTCACGAGATCCATGCTTGTTGCTATAGAAGTCCAGTTTGGTGCCATGCAGGCTCAGTCTGCTGCCATCATGGCTACGGATCTCAGTGCTCAGTTGGGCTTGCAGACTCTCACAGCAGTGTAGCAATCTGTGTTGCCCCAGCTTACTAAGATAGCTGAAGTGCTTTCCTGGGGAAGTGGCAGTGGCTCCCTGGTGCCCTGCTTCTCTCTCAGGATGACAGCATTCGTGCTCTCAGCACTGCCACTCCATCAGTGTCCTTGCTGCTGCCTTTCAGCCAGCCATCCCAGACTGCTAAAGCCCATTGCCGAGGTGGTGCAGTTTGAAGCTTGACCCTGAAAGCCCAGAGCTGTGAGAGGTCATCCTGCAAGGCCATCTGCAGTCTCCTCCACTGAAAGTCAGCAGCCTTCCACCAGCCATGCTGCAGCCACTGGGGTAACACTGTGTAGGAACACTAGGACAAGCAACAGTACCCACAAGACAGGCACTAAGGGAATGCACAAGGGTGAATAGTTTAATTTTGTATGTGTTATTGGAAGTGTTATTGGATGAAGTTGTTATGGAAATTTTTTTTTTGTTGTGTCTTTTCTTTTTTTTAATTCATTCATGGGATGTGAGCATCACTGGCCAGGCCAACAGTTTTTGCCCATCCCTAATTGCCCTTGAGAAGGTGGTGGTGAGTTGCCTTCTTGAACCGCTGCAGTCCATGTGGGGTAGGTACACCCACAGTGCTGTTAGGAAGGGAGTTCCAGAATTTTGACCCAGCGACCGTGAAGGAACAGCGATATAGTTCCATGTCAGGGTGGTGCATGACTTGGAGGGGAACTTGCAGGTGGTGGTGTTCCCATGCATCTGCTGCCCTTGTCCTTCTAGTTGGTAGAGGTCGCGGGTTTTATTGCAGAATTTTGGCCAAGAGGCTGTGATGGCCCATAGCAGAGGGATGGGGAGGTGGGGAATTTACAGCAACACTGATGTGGGGATGAGGTTTTAGTGGAATTGGAATCTGATGAACCACTAACCGACAACCTAGCTGGAGCAAAGGTGTCCCAGATGCCTGCTCCCTTCCTCCTCGTCCTCTTCCTCCCACACCTCTTCCTCCTCCTCTTCTTCATCCTGCTGAAGTCCATGCCAAAGGCCTGGTAACAAGGGCCATGCCCTCATGAGATCAAGGTTGTGCAGCACGCAGAAGACCACCACAAATTTGGAGACACTGCTCTGGCGAGTATTAGAGGGCTCCCCTGAGTGCCTGAGGCAGTGGAAACCATTGTTTTAGAATGCTGATGGTCTGTTCCATGATGTTCCTGGTAGTAGCATTATTCTCAATGTAGACGTGCTCTCCACACATGGTCAGATACCAGACAGGAGTCATAAGCTATTTGTAGAGTGGGTAAGCCCTTGTCATCAAGCAGCCAGGTTCATCATGGAGGCTCAAATATGGCAAGAATGGCTGACTGGTGAAGGAGGAAAGCGGCATGGCTGATGCCTGGGTAGTGAACATTCACCACCAGGATCTTCACACCAACAGCACTTAAGAGAGTGATAGCCCTTGCAGTTGTGGGACGTCTTCCCAATAATATGTAGTGTCCGCAGCGCCATGTCTGTGCAGTCGATGGCTTCTTGCACCATTGGGAATCCTGCTACCCTGGCAAAACCAAATGCCACTCTTTCTGCTTCTCTCTGATTACAGAGAAGACTATGAAGCCCCTCTCCTCATGTACAGGGCCTCTGTTACCTCCCTGATGTAGTGATGCACAGCTAACTGTGATATGTTAGCAATATCACTGTCTCCCGCCTGGAAGGATCCACTTGTGTAGAAAGTGAGGGCCACAGTGATCTTCACAGCAACTGGCAGCACTGTCCTTACCCTATTCTATGGCTGTAGGCCTGCATGGAGGAGGTGGCACGATTTAGGGACCACCTCCTTCGTAAATTGTAGCTGTCCATTGCCATTGCCTGATGTGGAGGTAGGAGAAGAGCTCTCTGACTACCCAAGCTAGTTATGGCCTTCTACTGAAATCCTTCCTCCTCCTCCCTCTGCACAAAGCTTCCCTCTCTTCTGTCTGTGATCCATGTAGTGATAGAAGGAATCCTGCAGACAGGCTTCCAAAGTTCTCTGAACTCCTTGGAAAAGTCCAGCAGCACTACCTTCTGACTCCAACTTCAGAACTTCTCCAGCAACACTGAACATAATAATTCAATTCACTCTGCAGCTGCAAAAGTAAAAGCACCCCAGCTGAAAGTACCATACTGATCCCTTAAAATAGCACTCGTAGGGGGCATCTTCAGCGATCAATGTTTAAGACAGAGCAATAACAGGACTTGCGAGGTCCAAACTGGCAGATCGGGCACCAATTCAGCATTTGATGCGGAGTGATGTCACGATCTACCCACTCTACATGCTTTCTGCATACACGCAGAATGCCCACATTAGCGCTCTTCCAAGAATGGCATGCCAAGCAAGCTGTGCCAGAAGTGGCCTGAAGCAGTTTGGCAGCCATTTTCGGCTTGCCGGGTATCCATAGTACCATAGCTACTGTGGCTATAAAAAATTGTCTAGAAGCTAGCATGGGCTGAATTTTTGGCACAGTGGGAAATTGATTAAAGTTCAGATTTTCATGGGAGTGAGCCCTTAATTGGTATGGAGACAAGCTTCCTGTCCACTTAGAGCCACTGGGGGAAGGAACGGAGGTGGGTCAGATGAACTGTGCAACTCAGGCAGCCATCACTGAGGCTTCTGGTTGTCCTGAGGGCGAGTTCTGCAGTTTGTGCCGAAACCTTCCACTGCACCAGAGGGAAGAGAGATGTTACAGAGGAGTCAGAGGCCCAGGGCAGGGAAACCCCTTGCTTCATTGATGCTGACAGGATCTAATGCTGGAGGCCATGAGGGAGAGGAGGGAGGTCCTCTTCCCAGAGGATAGCAGGAGGAGGCAGGAGTTCAGTAGGTGCACCACTCTATTCAGCATCACGTCCCTCCGCCTCCTCTTCCTCCTCCTTTTTGACCTCCTGCTCCTGCTCCTCATGCAAAGAGCTGTCTCCTTCTAGGGCCTCATTGGTCCACTCCTCTCTGGTGAGCCATGTTACGGAGAGTGCAGCAGACCACCACAATGACTGAGACCCTTGCAGGAGGGTATTGGAGGGCACCACCCAAACAGCATCCAGGACTGGCAGAGGATGAAGGAGTCAAGGCAGCTGCTAGGAAAGTGAGCGCACACATGAATGATAGAATCATAGAACATTTTAGGCACAGAAAGAGGCCACTTGGCCCATTGTGTCTGCACCGGCTAAGAAACGAGTCACCCAGTCTAATCCCACCTTCCAGAATTTGGTCTATAGCCCTGTAGTTTACGGCACTTGAGGTGCATATCCAGACACCTTTTAAATGAATTGAGGGTTTCTGCCTCTACTACCCTTTCAGCCAGTGATTTCCAGACCCACACCACCCTCTGGGTGAAAAAGTTTTCCTAATCTTCCCTCTAATTCTTCTACCAATCACTTTAAATCTCTGTCCCCTCTTCACTGACCTCTCTGCCAAGGTAAATAGGCCCTTTACATCCACTTTATCCAGGCCCCTCACAATTTTGTACAACTCAATCAAATCTCCCCTCAGCCTTCTCTGTTCCAAGGGGAACAACCCCAGCCTATCCAATCTTTCCTCATAGCTGAATTTTTCCAGTCCCAGCAACATCCTTGGAAATCTCCTCTGTACCCTCTCTGTAATGAGGTGACCACACAATACTCAAGTTCTGGACTAACCAATGATTTATACAGTTCCAGCATAACCTCCCTGTTCTTGTACTCTATAAGTCGGCTCATAAAGGAAAGGATTCCATATGCCTTCTTAACCATCTTATCAGCCTGTACCTTCAGGCATCTGTGGACGTTTACTCAAGGTCCCTCACTTCCTCGACACCTTTCAGTATTCTCCCATTAATCATGTATTCCTTTGCCTTGTTTGACCTCCCCAAATGCATCACTTCACACTTCACGGGGTTGAATTCCATTTGCCACTTTTCTGCCCATCTGGCCGACAGCTATCCTCCTCGCTATCAACCACATGACCAGTTTTTGTGTCGTCTGCAAATGTTTTGATCATGCCCCCTACATTTACGTCTAAGTCATTAATATATACCGCAAAAAGCAGGGGACCCAGTACTGCACCCTACGGAATGCCACTAGAAACAGCCCTCCAGTCGCAAAAACACCTGTCAACAATTACCCTTGTTTCCTGCCACTGTGCCAATTCTGTATGCACCTTGCTGCATTTCCATGGATCCCATGGGATTTTATTTTTTTAACCAGTCTGCCATGTGGGACCTTGTCAAAAGCCATGCTAAAATCCATGTCTTCTTTGGCCTCCTTATCTCGAGAGACAATAGATACGCGCCTGGAGGTGGTCAGTGGTTTGTGAAGCAGCACCTGGAGTGGCTATAAAGGCCAATTTTAGAGTGACAGGCTCTTCCACAGGTGCTGCAGAGAAATTTGTTTGTCGGGGCTGTTACACAGTTGGCTCTCCCCTTGCGCCTCTGTCTTTTTTCCTGCCAACTACTAAGTCTCTTCGACTCGCCACATTTTAGCCCCGTCTTTATGGCTGCCCGCCAGCTCTGGCGAACGCTGGCAACTGACTCCCACGACTTGTGATCAATGTCACAGGATTTCATGTCGCGTTTGCAGATGTCTTTAAAGCGGAGACATGGACGGCCGGTGGGTCTGATACCAGTGGCGAGCTCGCTGTACAATGTGTCTTTGGGGATCCTGCCATCTTCCATATGGCTCACATGGCCAAGCCATCTCAAGCGCCGCTGACTCAGTAGGGTGTACAAGCTGGGGATGTTGGCCGCTTCGAGGACTTCTGTGTTGGAGATACGGTCCTGCCACCTGATGCCAAGTATTCTCCGGAGGCAGCGAAGATGGAATGAATTGAGACGTCGCTCTTGGCTGACATACATTGTCCAGGCCTCGCTGCCATAGAGCAAGGTACTGAGGACACAGACCTGATACACTCGAACTCAAACCACATCAACTGCACTACCCTCATCAATGTTGCTTGTTACTTCTTCCAAAAATTCGATCAAGTTAGTCAGACAAGATCTTCCCTTAACAAATCCATGCTGACTATCCTTAATTAACCTGTGCCTTTCTAAATGACAGTTTATCCTGTCTCTCAGAATTGATTCCAATAATTTTCCCACTACTGAGGTTAGACTGACTGGCCTGTGATTATTTGGTCTATCCTTCGCTCCCTTTTTAAACAAAGGTACAAGGTTAGCTGTTTTCCAATCCTCCACACCTCTTCTGTATCCAGTGAGGACTGGAAAATGATGGTCAGACCTTCCACTATTTCCTTTCTGGTTTCTTTTAACAGCCTGGGGTACATTTCATCCAGCCTTGGTGATTTATCCACTTTCAAGGATGCTAATCCCATTAATACTTCCTCCCTCCCTATGTTTATCATGTCCGATACTTCACACCCCTCTTCCTTAACTACAATATCTGCATTATCCCCCTCTTTTGTGAAGACAGGCGCAAAGTACTCATTAAGAACCATACCAACATCTTCCGCCCCTACACATAGGTTACCTGTTTGGTCTTTTATGGGCCCTACTCTCTCTGTAGTTATCCTCTTACTCCTAATGTATTGTTAAAATATCTTTGGGTTCACCTTGATTTTGGTTGTTCATATTCTTTCATGTGCTCTCTAAGCTTTCCTAATTTCCTTTTTGATTTCACCTCTCCACTTTCTATATTCTCGGTTTTCTGTAGTATTGAGTTCTCGGTGTAGGACATAAGCTTTTCTTTTCTGCCTTATCTTACTCTGTCAGCTCCTTGACATCCATGGGGTTTTAAACTCTGAACCTCTTGAATCTCTTCCTTGAATGCCGCCCACTGCTCTGACGCTGATTACATGGAGGAAGCTCTTGTTATAGTTTCAGACCAGTTGGACGTTGAGGGAGTGGAAGCCTTTCCTGTTGATCGATCTCACTGGCTGTTCACTGGTTGCCTTGATTGCCACATGGATGCAATCGATGATGCCCTGCACCTGGAGGAATCCAGCAATGGAGACAAAACCCACCACTCTCTGTCCCTGTATGGCCATGTCTTTCATGAAATGAATATGTTGTCCAGCTCTGGCAAAGGGGACATCAGTGCCCAGCGAGATGCAGTGGGGTGCAGCTGTTTTTGAGATGCCTCTAAAGTCTGCAGTTGATCCTTGAAAGGAGCCAGAAGCGAAGAATTTGGAAACCACAGTGACTTTGATGGCTACTGGCAGGGCATGGTGACCATGCTGCAAAATGCGAGATCTTCGGTGACGAGAGCACAGATGTCTTTGACCATCTGCCTGGAGAATTGCAGTCTCCTATGGCACTGGTTCTCTGTCATCTCCAGGTAGCTCTGTCTTCAGCGGTCGATGCTGTGTAGAGGGAATGACCTCCATTGCCTTCCTGCCCCTCTTTCCTGTCTCATACTCTCATGCTACTCGGGGTCCTGCCCTCCTTGTGGAGTGGGTTGCCCCTCATCACCAGCAGGCTGAAAGTCTGAGAGCTGTGCCCCCATTGCCAGTTGGAGCCTTCCTTCTGGGCAGTTGGCCACTCAATTGCCCTTATCAGTCTTGCTCCCTGCTCTTCTGCCCCAGTGATGGCATGGGGGGAGGGGGTGCCAACCCGTTCAAATCCCAGACACCAAGTGCTGACTCTCCCTGCCACCTTACCGAGTGCCCAGTCCTCTTTTTAGAGGCCTGCTACCCGACCAGAACCCGATGGGACCCGACGACATGTGTCGGGTTCGGGTCGGGGTAGGCCCATTTTCAAGGTATGGCTTTCAGGCTCTGGTCGGGTCGGCTAAGTCCCGGACACACACGGTAAGTGCTCTGCCGGTAAGTATTGAAATTAAAAAACTTACCTGAGCTGGGAGTCCAGGACAAAACTGAGTCTGCGCAGTGAGCGACTGACGTCATTGTGACGTCATCGTACATGCGCTACAGCTTCGTGGAGCTTCCCAGTCAGAAGGTAAGTAACAGGATAGTCGAGTCAGGGTGTGTTCGGGTTGGGTCGGGCTCGGGGCGGCTCAGGCTCGGGCCCGCTGTGGATCGGTCGGGTTCGAGTCAGGTTCTTTTTTCCCGACCTGAGCAGGCCTCTAACTCCTTTGCCCCGCTGATCCTGTTATGGGGCCGAGGTGATGCCCTGGGGCAGCCATGGCTTGCTCCCTACTCTGTACCCGCCTCCCTTCAGATGATCTGTATTTGAAGGTGTTGGTAACCTGTCTGGTCCTTTAAAAATTAGAACTTCAAACCCTTACAAGCTCTGCACGAGCTTTTGAACTGTCTTAATTGGCCTCAATTGGGAGGAGAGCAAGATTCCTGTCCTGCCCTCCTCCCGTGTCGGTGATTATTGCCAACCCAGGATTGGTGCCTTTGACAGGCCACCTGGTGCCGGTATTATTAGCCCACCTCCATTACCGACTTCCAGGGCCCCTTAAAATTCAGCCCCATGTTTGTAATAACAGGTAAAGAAAATCTGCAAAAAATGTTTTTGAAAATCTTCAATAAATGCAAAAGGATCCTTCCAAAGCTTTCTGCCACAGTTTTGGAAAAAGCCAACCTTTTTCTGTTCTGTGAGGAAGCTCTATTTTGCAGTTGTAATTGTTCTGCCAGCCAGGCCTTTTTATATAATGTTACATAGTTACTTCTTGATTTCCTGACACTTGTCAGTTGTGCTATCTCTAACAGTGCACAAGAAGAATTCATGTGACATGTTCTCTGGGGAGCCTGATGATCTATTCAGAAACTGAAAGCATTTCAGTGTGCCAAGGGACTCTTTGTCTGGCAAGTTGTGCAGGACAGTTTTTGAATGTCACATGACATCACTGTTGCTCACCTTTCCTTCTGAAGCTCTGTAGTTCAATAATTTGTGTATCTCTGATTCAAACCCATTCATAGATTCTTCATCTTTGCTTTCACAACAAGAATAAAGGCTAGATTAACGATAAATTGCTATATGTGACTTGAGAGTGTAGTGAGTATGCTTGCTGTTCGTTGAACTATTTTGGGAAGAATTCATCTGTGTTGCAAACTGCTCCTTATAAGCAGGTTTACAGTTTCATTATATGTAGCACACAGGAAATCTTCCCCCATGTGAATTTAATGCTGTGATAGAGCATCACACCATTAAGTACTTTATTGCAGAAAAACAGCATATTGTAGCTGTGTATTGATGCAATTCAACCGCAGCCTGGTTTATAGAAAGAAAGCAAACTCTACATACCTCGCTTGTTTGTGATGTTCACTCTATAACATGAAAATAAAATGCCACTACAAAATGCAATATGGCTATAAGTCATGGTTCTCATGCTGAACATGTAATTGGTATTGCTGTTTATCCCCATACAGGGTTGAGCCACCGAAAGCTCCAGCTGTATCAGTGACTAATAGCAAAGGGAGCAGCCAGGTGAAGGCTATTGAACAGGGGATAAACAAGGTTATAATACACAATGTGCACAAGTGTCAGCTCAAGGTGCAAGGTAAGTAATGACAATACTCATTTTTGACCAGATAGTTGAGGTTCGAAAATCATTCTGCAATTGCAATTCTTTGTAGTGTCAGAAGATAGTAGGACACCAGCCAAAAGTAGCAGGAGCAATTAAAATTAGATCGCAACAATAATTTGAACATTTAAACAATAAACTATAGTGATATTAGGACATTAGCTTAATGCTGTACATCAATACCGACAGTCCTGTGAAAAGACAGAGGTAATACAATACATATAACGTAGAAATCTTATTTCAGCAATAACAGTTCTTTCCATTTTTGGTACCAAGGAACTATGGGTCACATTTTCATCTGGATTAAAAGACATAATTAAACTGGAGAGAATACCAGTAGGAAATTGGTTTATCCCATAAAAGATATTGCATTTATTCCTCTCTGAAACTCACAATGTGCTTCAATGACAGTCAATGACTTTGTAGTTGAGTGATTGTCCTTATGGCAGTAAACATGATAGTCAATTTGTGCACAGCAAGACCCCACATATAGCAACTGGATGAATGAGCAGTTAATTGTGTTTTTTGGTGCTTTCAGCTGGGGAAGGAATTTTGATCTGGGCACAGTGAGAACTCCCTGCTGTCCTTTGAAGGTTGCCATTGGATCTTTAACATCCATCTGAACCATGACAACAGCAATATGGGTCTGGATTTTATTTTTGTGATATGCTGAGAGTGGGTCTGGCTGCAGGGGAGTAGGGGGGTGGGGGTGGCAGGGAAGCACGTGGGAAACCAGAAGGTCACTGCAGCACGTCTGTCAATAGTTTCTTAACCCAGCCACTGCATTATCATAACATTTCCGCTTTTCCCAACCAATTAGCATGAGCAGGCGTGATGATGACCTGCATGAGGCATTTTCAATTCCAGTATTTAAAGGGTCACGCCAAACATGCAATTTGTTGGAGTTTGGAGTTGGGAGAGCAACAGAAGAAATTAGCACAATGGCGACCAGACATTCAAACACGGCCTTCCTGGATGTGCTGCTAGGGGCTGCAAAGTCCGGCAGGGAGATACCCTTTCCTACTGACAGGAAACAGAGGCCGACACGCGAAACAAAGAAAGCGTGGCTGGAACAAAAACAGAAAATGCTGGAAATACTCAGCAGGTCAGGCAGCATCTGTGGAGAGAAAAACAGAGTCAATGCTTCAAGTCATGACCTTTCATCAGAACTGCTGGCTTGAGGTTGCCCATGAGGTCAGCAGCAGATGCCTAGTGCCACACTCAACGCAAAAAGCGGTTTAATGACCTAAGCAGACCAGGAAAGGTGAGTACGGTGGCATATTCATCTATATCTTGATTTGTGTATCACTTCAAACCCCTGATGCTGCTTCTCAAGCCTGCCCCAGCACATCATTCCTCACACCCATTTACCTTGCAGGTACACCCATCCCTCACTTCCCCATCTGTTCATCCACCACTGACACTCACACTCATTCTTACACAATATCATATCTCTCCCTCAGTCACCCTCAACAAATGTTCTCCATCCATTCATTCAACTCATGCCATTAATCTCACTTAGAGGTCTCTTCTTTCCTTCCTTGTGAGAGAAGAAAACACAGAACGTGAGGTAGAGGCAGAGAATGGTAGGTGGCCCTCCAGTCATCTTGCAACTGACAGCTACAGAGGAGAAGCTGGACATTAGTGGAGTCTCGGTGCACCTGGCTGTCAGATGGAGACCTCCTGCACTCATTCATGTTACACAATGTTGGATTGGTAAGTTTCTGTTTTATTTTTGAGCAACATGAATATTAGTTCTTTCCACCACTTTCCTGCCTTGCCCATTTTTGCTGGCTGCCTTTTCACTTGGGGAACCGGTGGATGTATTGTACTTAGATTTCCAGAAGGCATTTGATAAGGTGCCACATCAAAGATTATTGCAGAAAATAAAAGCTCATGGTTTAGGGGTAACATATTGGCATGGATAGAAGATTGGCTAGCTAACAGGAAACAGAGAGTAGGCATAAATGGGTCACTTTCTGGTTGGCAAGATGTAACGAGTGGTGTGCCACAGGGATCAGTGCTGGGGCCTCACCTTTTTACAATTTATATAAATGACTTGGATGAAGGGACCAAAGGTATGGTTGTGAAATTTGCTGATGACACAAAGATAGGTAGGAAAATAAGTTGTGAAGAGGTTACAAAGGGATATAGATAGGTTAAGTGAGTGGGCAAAGACCTGGCAAAGGGAGTATTATGTGGGAAAGTAGTAAATTGTCCATTTTGGCAGGAAGAATAAAAAGGAAGCATATTATCTAAATGGTGAGTGATTGCAGAGCTCTGAGATGGAGAGGGATCTGGGTGTTCTAGTGCATGAATTGCAAAAGATTAATATGCAGGTTCAGCAAGTAATTCGGGAAGCTAATAGAATGTTATCATTTATTGCGAGGGGAACTGAATACAAAAGTAGGGAGGTTATGCTCCAGTTATACAGAGCATTGGTGAGACAACATCGGGAGTATTGTGCACAGTATTGGTCTCCTTATTTAAGGAAGGATGTAAATGCATGGAAGCAGTTCAGAGAAGGTTTACTAGACTAATACCTGGAATTGGTGGGCTATCTTATGAGGAAAGATTAGACAGGCTAGGCTTGTATCTGCTGGAGTTTAGAAGAGTAAGAGGCGACTTGATTGAAACATATAAGATCCTGAGGGGTCTTGACACGGTGGATATGGAAAGGATGTTTCCCCTTGTGGGAGAATCTAGAACTAGAAGGTCACTGTTTAAAAATAAGGGGTCATCCATTTAAGATAGGGATGAGGAGAATTTTTTTCTCTCTGAGGGTTATGAGTCTTTGTAACTCTCTTCCTCAAAAGGCAGTGGAAGCAGAGTCTTTAAATATTTTTTAAAGTACACATAGATAGATTCTTAATAAGCAAGGGAGTGGCAGATTATCCAGGGTAGGCCGGAGTCGAGTTTACGATCAGATCAGCCATGATCTTACTGAATGGCAGAGCAGGTTCAAGGGGCCAAGTGGCCTATTCCTGCTCCCAATTTGTATGCTCGTATGTTTGTGATCAATGGTCAGACAGTAATTGACGCCAAGCAATGGGCAGCTGTGAAAAGGATGCTTGGTTGTTTGCAGGACTGTTTTGTGTCAGTGTCAGTTACGGGGGCTGGGGCCAAGTGACTTTTGCATGTGGTTTTCAGATTGATGGACAGGTGGGACCTAAGTAAACCTCACAATAGTGTGGGTACTCCAAGCATCAATCAGTGCCACTGCTGTGCATTGGCTGGATCATGTTTTGCTGCCTCCTCCTTCTTCTCTTTGGAACCATCTGAAGAGGCTCTGTGCCTTGCGCCTTGTTCCTCCTGCAGGTCCAAACCTTGTGGCTGTGCAATATTGCATAGAACGCAGCACACCACGACCATTCTGGAAATCCTGACTGGTGCGTATTAAAGGGCGCCTCCAGATCAGTCCCATGAAGCACATGAAGCACATCTTCGACGTGCCAATGGCTTGCGCAATGACAACATCTGGTTTTCATATGGCTTTTATTGTATTATTGGTAGAGTTCCCCATAAGTGGCATCACCCATGTTTTAAGTGGGCATCCCTTGTTTCTGAGGAGCCAGCCAGTAACTCTGTTTTAAGTTGTGAAGAGATCAGGGAGGGTGGACTGCCGCAGGACGAAAGCATCATGGCAGATGCCCGGGACTCTTATGCACACCTGCATTAAGGTCTTTTTGTGGTTGCACACCAGCTTGACATTGATGGAATGGAAGTCCTTGTAGTTGATCAACACTTCTGGGTGATCTACGGGTGCCTTAATTGCAAATGTATGCAGACAATGACACCTTGCAATGGTAAGAAACCAGCTAGAGCCGCATACCTGAGCAGTTGTTCACTCTGACTGATGTGATTGCAGGAAATGGTCTACCCCTGTTCCTAATGTTGTAGCCAGTCCTGCAACAAGAAGTAAACGGACATTGAAGGATCAAGTGGCTGTACTGCAAAGGCAGTTTGTAAATTGACAATTGCCAGAAATGGGCCAAATTTGGTATCCCAGGAACCAACAGACTTTCAACTGAACTCTTAAACTGAAATGGAAATTATTCATACAGAGACACAGACACAATGGATTGACTTCATGAATATGTTAACCAATAGTTGATGCAATCAGACAACACAATGGTATGCGTCTAGCCGGATTTAAATGACTAATCTCGACCATTGAACTCCTATAGCCAAACTGTAAATAGCATTTACAAGCTAACGAGCTGTGGGTTCCAGTATGTCTGGGTGGACAACCACATCGCCTGGAAATGCTAATCCCAAAAACTGTTTCATTAGGACACAACTCACCCACCAATCTGATGATACTGATAAACCAGAATCTTTTCCATCGAAACGCCTTCCTATGTTAATGGGCTATTCATGAACCCAGGATGTGGAATTGTTGCAAGATTTAAGAAGTTACAATCAAAAGCGGGAGGGGTTTGCCTCAATCATTGTCACGGGTGTGACTTTTGTACTATAAGAAACGTGTGTTCAGGGACAAGAGCAGCGACTTGCAAGGATAACCGTAGGCGGGATTGATCATCCGCACAGAAGGGAACATACTCCTCTGAGTGTGTTCAGTTTGGAAATCAAGGGACACCATTTATGAGTATTGATTTAACTTGAAAGGAGGAGCGTACTGATGTTTGTAAGTTATCGGTGGTACAATAAACTGTTAAAAGAAGACCGAGTGTACTGAGTTGTGAACCTTGATCATTTTCCCCACCCGGACAGGTTCAAGTTGGACTTTAGAGTTAAGAGTATAAGAGGGGAGGTTCGGGTTCACCTACATACTATGTTCCTAGATTTGGAAACAACACCACAGCACCTTAAGGTTATTGTCATTTTGCTGTTAGTTAAAAAACAAAGAAATAATTTTTGGCAGTTACCAAACATGCAAATGCTGAAGGACTGTCACTGCTCAAAGGGGTTAATCTGCACCACTTCATTTCTGTGATGTGTGCCCATGGGAAAACATTTGCTCTGGGTTATTTTTATTGCAGTTCACTGCTGTAGCGACGAATTCACTTTGAACAATGGGAAAGAATAAGAGACGAATTTAAGGAGCTTTCAACACTGACATAGATGCATTTTTGTTAGGTAATGGTATCAAGGGGTTTGGAGCAAAGGTGGGAAAATGGAGCTGAGGTACAGATCATCCATGATCTAATTGAATGGTGGAGCAGGCCCAGGGGGCTGAATGACCTCCTAATGCTCCTAGATTTGGAAACATCACCACAACACTACTCAACCTTAAGGTTATTGTCCTTCTGCCATTAGTTAAAAACAATGAATAGCAGACAGTACAGCTGTGGCCACTTTAAATAATTAATAGGTAAATCTAGGTTCCATTAAAAATGTGCACCATGCATCTGTGTTTATATAAAAAAGCAGAGCTTTCCCAGTCTAAACAATTTGTGTGAAGGGCAGACACTTCATGGGTTGTCAGTTGAAACTGCCAGTCCTGTGGTCATCTGAGAGAATCTTAAGGCTTCCAGAGTTTTAGAATTTATGTTTTTGCACATTAATTGCACTATCAATTAATTAATTATGCCACTATTCATTTCCACAGTAACCCGTTTCACATGAAATAACAGGGTTGCAGAAGTCTTATCCATTTTCCATAGTCTAATATCCAATGCACATGCTGCTGTTTTAATATCAATACATTCAGTAATGGTGCTGCTGTGTAGTATTTTTCAATAGTAATTGCTATTAACTATTTCATTTCCTGTGATTTTTTTTCAGATAAAAACATAACACTTGTATTCTATTACTCCATTACCATCTCTCTGCTTATCTTCCGCTTCCTAATTCTTACAATTAGAAATGCATTAATGCATTATAACCCATGTGAAAAATGGGAAATTTAATATAAGAAAATTTCTGATATTAATTCTTGATAAGTCACAATTTTTCCAATTTAGTGAGTACTAGCATTTTTAAACCTGCACATGAAGTCTGTCCTGGGAGCACTTGGGAAATTAATATTTCTGGAATGGTACAAAAAAGATAAGCCTAGGAACACCGACGGCATGAACTTGTGGCCTTGAACTATGCAGGGCAGGACATATTTGCTTGGGCCTGGCAGTATTTGGGTGGGTAGGTTTGAAGTCTGGGAGCATTCAGAGCAGGTAGGCTCCAGCCCTGGATGTACTCAGACAAGGCAAACAGTCAGCTGTGTCTGGGACAACCTAAGATTGGGCCGTTAGGCCTTGGCACATTCAGGGAAGAACAAAGGGCCAGGCTACAGGTCAAGGGCACTAACAGATACTGGGGGTTAAATTGAATAACTCCCAAAAACAGGTGCAGGGATCTTGATGCGCAACTAATCCGTGTCTTACAGGATGTCAACTTTGTGCTGCCTGCTCATTTCCATGATTCCTATGAGCAGCTAGTGCTCCCAGGGTTGTTTGTTGGCCATACAGATCAGCAGGCAGCCCAATATTGTTAAAGCCTAGCACTATTTAAAGCCAGCGTGCACCTCTTAAAGGGACGACACATTGTGACTGCAGGTGCTGCTGAGATCATTCTGAATATTGTGCTTGGGAAGAATCAACAATGACTGCCTATAGGAGAGAACAGGCACCAATGCTTTCAGGTGCTGCATTGGAGGCCTTGGTGGAAAAGGTGGAAAGAAAGAGAGATGTACTGTACCTTCCAGACACATGCTCAGAAGGCAGTGGCAAGAGATAGAGGAGGAAGTTAATGCCAGGTGTGTAGCCCCAAGGGCCTGGATGCAATGCAGCAAGAAGTTTAACGATCTCTCACAAGTTGTCAAAGTCAATGAATGCATCTTCGAATGACATATTCTACCAACTGCACCAGTAGCCTCATTCACTGCCAAATTCACGACACCCCGATCACTCACCTACTAACATTCTCTATCAATCAGGATTCTTACATAACATTCGTATGCTTCACTTCACCCTCACATGCTTAGCACTGTTGCAAGCATCACACCTTCATCCCAAAGCTTGCATACACTTCTTCTTTGGCCTCCTTGTCACGAGAGACAATGGGTAAGTGCCTGGAGGTGGTCAGTGGTTTGTGAAGCAGCGCCTGGAATGGCTATAAAGGCCCACATCCCAGGTGCAGCAGATAAAATTGGTTGTCAGGGCTGTTGCACAGTTGGCTCTCCCCTTGCTTCTGTCTTTTTTCCTGCCAACTGCTAAGTCTCTTCGACTCGCCACACTTTAGCCCCACCTTTATGGCTGCCAGCTCTGGCAATCACTGGCAACTGACTCCCACGACTTGTGATCAATGTCACAGGACTTCATGTCGCGTTTGCAGACTTCTTTAAAGCGGAGACATGGACGGCCGGTGGGTCTGAATTGTGCCTTTCATATTGTCATGGAATGAGGTGATGATACTTAGTAGCTTTGGTGGACATCCGATCTTTTCTAGTAGTCTGAAGAGACCATGTCTGCTGACAAGGTCAAAGGCTTTGGTGAAATCAATGAAAGCAACGTAGAGGGACATCTGTTGTTCGTGGCATTTCTCCTGTAGCTGGCGAAGGGAGAACAGCATGTCAATGGTGGATCTCTCTGCTCGAAAGCCACACTGTGCCTCAGGACATGCTCAGCCAGCTTCTGGAGCCTGTTTAAAGCGACTCGAGCAAAGACTTACCCCACTGTGCTGAGCAGGGAGATTCCACGGTAGTTGTTGCAGTCACCGCGGTCACCCTTGTTCTTATAGAGGGTCACGCATGTCCTGTGGTACTGTTCCCTCGTCCCAGCACAGGCAAAGCAGTTCGTAGAGTGCTGAAAGTATAACAGGCTTGGCACTCTTGATTATTTCAGGGGTAATGCCGTCCTTCCCAGGGGCTTTTCCGCTGGCCAGAGAATCAATGGCATCACTGAGTTCCGATTTTGTTCGCTGTGCGTCCAGCTCATCCATGACTGGCAGAGACTGGGCTGCATTGAGGGCGATCTCAGTGACAACATTTTCCCTGGAGTACAGTTCTATTCAATCATGACAGCCACATCATCCAAACAGATTGCATGACATTCATTGATACACTTGCCTTTTTCCTGCAGGAGAAGGTGGCGCACAACAGGAAGCAGCAGCAATTAATGGAGGGGGAGAAGTGTGTCTGCATGTTTCAATCCCTTTGGAGGAGAAAATGCTGGCCATTATGGGAAGGACCATTGCTGAGGCCATGGCCACCAGTAAGGCTGAACGATTGAATCTGAGGTGAAGATTGATCAATCCACATACCTAATCTTACTTCTCACATCCCACATTTCTCTCATCCCTCAATCTGTTTGGATTTATAAGTATCCACTTCTGACTTTCTCCTCTCCCCTCACCACAACTGAATCCTTGTCTCATTTTCATTTCACATACTCAGGAAGTGGAAGCTACCCAGGCACTGGAGGAAGAGCAGGAAAACAATGAAGATGAAGGGACACCATCACTCGATTTCACAGTCAGCTCAGACACTCACACTACATGCAATTTAAATGTTATAATAGGGGCTGGGTCTGCAAGTGGTGAGGCACAAAGAACAAGTGCACTGGAGACAGAGATGGTGGAAAGGATAGCACAGATGCCAGCTCATCAGAGGGTGAGGTTGTACACTAGTTCTGCTGCAGAGGACTCAGATGAGAGACCACTGATGGGTGTATACAACCAAATGCTTGGAGTACTGGGATGCCTACAGAAAAGCCTGTGCTCAATGTCAAGGAGCATAGAGGAGTACGGCACCAACTTGACACAAGGCTTTGTACAAAGCTTGGCCCTCATCATTTCCAGCATTGAACAATACACATGACGCAGCGTCTGATGTCTGATGTCTCAGCTTCCATTGCAGCAGTAGCAGAAGCCACCCAATGTCTGAGTGCTGCAACAGAAGCTCAGACTGCTGCCATCATGGTTCTGGATGCTAATGTGCTAAGGGCCTTCCAGGGTCTCAGAGAACTCCAGAAAACTCTTCTCCAACATCGCTGAGGAGCCGCCGCGGGGAGTGGCAGTGGTTCCATGGAGCATGAACCTGCTGTCCTCTCTCAGGAAGACAGCATTCATTTTCCCACTCCTGCCATTGTGCCAGTACCCTTGCTGTATCCTAGCAGCTAACCAGCCCAGACTGCTGCAGCCCAGGGCAAGATGGTGCATCTGAAGCTGGGCCTTCTAGGCCCAGAGCTGCTTGAGGTTGCCCTCCAAGGCTATCTGCAGTTTCCTCCACTAAAAGTCAGCAGCCTTCCATCAGCATATTGTAGCAACTGGGGAAACACTGGAAGGAGCCAGATTCATAAAGTTTCAGAGCCACAGTCACCTTCATAGCCAAAGGCAATGCAGTCTTTGCCCCTGCTCTGAGGTTGGAGTTGTGGTTGCAGCAGTTGGCAGATTTCAGTGATGACCTCCTTAGTGAAATGCTGATGTTTCAAACATTGCTCGTTGCTGAGATTCTGGTGGGAGTATTGCTCCCTGAACACTCTGGGCAGATATGCCCTCCTGTTGACAACCCTCTCCCTCTCCTCCTCCTCCCTTTTCTAACAGGTTGTCCTGCTCTTTATGGCCTCTGCTCATTCTCGCAGCCATGCTAAACTCCAACAGTCATGCTGAGTTCCAACATGAAGACCTACCAGGCCACCCAAGTCTGCAAGCAACTTGTTTCAACACTAGCTTTTAAATGAATAAAAAAAGTACTGGGGGAGGTGGTGGTGTAGTGGTAATGACACTGGACTAGTAATCCAGAGGCCTTAGCTAATACTCTGGGGGACATAGATCCAAATCCCACCATGGCTGATGATGAAATTTGAATTCAATTAATACAAAAATCTGGAATTAAAAGCTAGTCTAATGGTTACTATGAAACCACTGTCGATTGTTGTAAAACCCCATCTGGTTCACTAATGTCCTTTCCGGGCCTACATGTGACTCCAGACCCACAGCAATGTGGTTGACTCTTACATGCCCTCTGAAATGGCCTAGCAAGCCACTCAGTTCAAAGGCAATTAGGGGTGGGCAATAAATGTTGGCCGAGCCAATGATGCCCACATCCTAGGAACAAATAAGAAAAAAAAACAGCTGGACCACTCCCTGTAGAGTTTTCAAACTATAGGCAAATGTAGGAAAGCTCTAAAAACTTACAGAACTGTAGCAACAGCCAGAAAAAATAATCCAGCAACTAATCTGTAAGTAATAGATGATCCCTTTGAATAGTGGGGGTTGGGGTGGGCCTTCATGCCATTTAACATCATGTTCAGCTGTGTGAGATTAAATAGAATTATAGAATGGTTACAGCACAGAAGGAGGGCATTCAGCCCATCGAGTCCGTGCCAACTCCCTGTAACAGCAACTCAGCTAGTCCCACTCCCCTGCATTTTCCCCATAGCCCTACAAATCTTTTCTCTTCAGATAATTATCCAATTCCCTTTTGAAAGCCATGATCAAGAGAGATTGGAGCTCCAAAATGGCAGCCCTGGCGTCAAGTCAGCATTGCACACTAATGTTATAAAGATGTTATAATTTGCCTGCTCTGCATACTACCAGCAGTCATTAGGTGTTCACGTGTGCAAAACCCTTTAAGAATATGGCACCCAGCACACCTACCATCAAAGGTGTGCATGTGTGTCGCAGACGCCATTTTGATCGTTTTGATAATCTTTCTTACTTCTGAATTTCTCTCCTAAACATATGCTTAATGTATTCCAATATAACAAAATTAAAAAGTCTAGAAAATATTCCAGTGAAGTTTTAGCAATTCACAAGCTTGTAAGTATTGTCATAAATCATGACATTACATATTTTAATAGTTTTCTTGTAAGAAATTCATTTCCTCAAAAACGTTTATAACCTAGATATGCAGGAATCAGAACCCATCAAAAGCATATTTTAATCACTGGAGAAGCTGTGACATGTGGTAAGTATAGCATGCTTGGAAGGAAAACAGTGACTTTGGACCTATGGTTCCCACAGCTTTGCACCACTGTGGTTTACCTCCCCTCACGTCTGGGCCTCTTGTAGACTAATTGATAGAGATTGATTGCTATGATTAGTCAGCTCCTTATTGTTGTACCACCTGACTACTAGGATAGTAGAAAAGAAACTAAATGGACCTTGGTCTTTTTTCATCTAGCAATACCTATGTTAGGGTTTATGAATAGAAAATAAAAAGATGTCCTTATCATTTGTAATTGTAAAGTAGTGCAAAACTATGTCCCTCCGATTACAGGTTTTATCACTTCTCAGTTACTTTTTTAATTCAAGCTCTAAGATGTTGAAAAGAGAATTATTAGAAACAGAAATTCTTTCACATTTAATATCATCTACGTTAAATGTAATGTTGCTGGAGAAATCATTGCTTTAAAGGACCAGAATACCTATACACTGTTTTTTTTATTTCAAAATGGTTCCCTTTTAACCCTAAAAAGTGTGGACAATCATAAGGCAGTTAACTTAACTTTATGGTTTTGATATCAAGGGAGGCAGTCCTAATTCATACACATACACATCAAGTATTCAACTCAACATTATGACAACTCAGAAAGAGTTAATTTGGAGAAACTGCATTTTACAATCACTGTTTAAAGAATAAAGTAACAATATGTACATATACTATACTGGTAGAGTTCAAATTTAAATAAAACATTTTATTTAGACTATGAAAGACTTGTGCTTTGTGGAAGATTCATGCTTAGGGATAGATTGAGATTTTCTAGATTTTTATTGGAATGATTATCCAGTTTTGTACATTCCACAGCTCAGTTACTCATTTTTCTTTACTATTAATACTATTTAGTGGAAATGCCTCTTCTTCAGATATGTTAAAAGATGCATTATTACGGGTTAATTGGAATTGATTTTTGAGCATCCCTGCTAAAGAAATATTGTCTGCAGCAAAGTCATTCCCACACCCCAGTTTTATTAGGGGAGCCACTCACATCAATACAACAGGAGTTTCTGCTAGGTTGCATGGTTTTTCAGCGCAGTTTGCCCAAAATTAGCCAAACTAGCACAAAAGAGCGAGGAATTTCAAGTGCAAATTGCATCCAGTGCAAATTGAGTTTCTGCAGTCTTTTGTGCTGGTTTTGAAAATATCGCACTGGAAGCCATTCCCGCCCACAAAACGAGCCATGCCCTCAGATCAATTTAATTACTTTGGTGAGTTTCTATCAGTTGCACCCTTTTGCAAGCCTTTGATGAGGCTCTTAAAATTAAGCTGTTTTTGAAGCACAAGAACACTAAAAGGCACCCTTTAAAAGCTCTTAAATATTTAAAAAAATTAATTTATTAAGAAACTGACTACAGTGCACCAGTGAAATTAATAAATGGTTCTGTATAGTTTATAAAGTCATTTTCAGCTATTTAAAAACAGGTTACTCACAGGTTTTAGAGTAGGCATTTAGTGAAAATGTTTTTTGTGATAAACCCATTTTCAGCTGTATTAATCAAACAGCACAAGGTTACCACTCTTTAATGTATTGAGTATTTCTTAATGCAAGAATAAAAACAATTATGTTCTAAAAGTCTGCCTGATTGAGCTGGTTCCTGGAAGATTTTACAGACTAGAAATTCATCTCTGACTGTGATACAAAACAGGCAGTATCGGATCAGCCGCCCATTCTATACAGTGCCTAATAAAGAATTCCATTGACTGAAATGGGACTGAATTAATTAATTTAGCGATACAGCACTGAAACAGGCCCTTCGGCCCACCGAGTCTGTGCCGACCATCAACCACCCACTTATACTAATCCTACACTAATCCCATATCCCTACCACATCCCCACCTGTCCCTATATTTCCCTACCACCTACCAATACTAGGGGCAATTTATAATGGCCAATTAACCTATCAACCTGCAAGTCTTTGGCATGTGGGAGGAAACCAGAGCACCCGGAGGAAACCCACGCAGACACAGGGAGAACTTGCAAACTCCACACAGGCAGTACCCAGAATTGAACCCGGGTCGCTGGAGCTGTGAGGCTGCAGTGCTAACCACTGCACCGCGCACGATATCATGTGATGTGTATGACTGGCAGCCAATCCAATGCCACCCATTTTTCACCACCACCCAAGTCGAATTTCTATCCCTATGTTCAATGATATGCAAATGAGTTTGAGCAGAAACTTGAGCAAAGAATTCAATTTGGAAAACGACTGCAATTTTGAGCGCAGTTTGCGCCCAACTGACGATTGCGCCCAAGGTGGAAAATCTACCCCAGGATATTTAATCCCTTTTTAAAAAATGTTTTCCCTTTGATGTATAATTCATAATGGAGTTCATATATCAATTTATATTTTATAACAAAACATGTACAGATATTCAAGTACTATATAAGGAAGAATAATACATTGTGTTTCTGTGCTATCTCTAGTCTTGTCTACCAAGGCTTGAACAAATTAATTGGTAACAGCAAGACAGAATAACATTGTGTTACTGAAAGGTACCAGGATATCAATGAGTAACCAATACCATAAAAATAACTACATCTCCCAGCAGGTTCTCACATAGACACCAGTGTTTGAATCAGTGTTGTCACCTGACAAAACTCCTCCCAGTGCATAATGTGAAGCTGAGCCTGTGCTCGTGGTTCCTCTGCCAGGGTTTTATTAGCTTGCTGTTCATGAAGTGACAAGCATTCCATCTCGGAAGCAGATGAGGAAATGCAAGCTGCATTTAGCTCAGAAAGCTATGCAGCTTACCCGAGTTCCACTTTAATACATATCTCTTGCTGGATCACTGTACGGTCACTGGAAATGATTAATTGATAATGAAGTGGTTGATGTTGATGCTTTTATTTGGAACAGACAGTGCCATGAGCTGCTGCTTGCAGTGAAAGTGAATGGTTTTAAAGCTGATGCGTGCACTACACCTGAATCCTTTCTGCATTTGGGGGATGCTGAAGGACCAATCGCATCACACCTAATTGCTCACTTCAAGGTAAAAACACAAATAAACTATTATATCTTGTAACTTCGAATGTAGAGTATCAGAATGGAGTTGAAAATCCATCGAATTAAACAAAATAAACTCAGTTGTTTCATTTAATAGCTGGTGTACTCTATGTATACTCCTGTGTGTTTCATTGTTTCAGAATTATATTTTGTTTAAGATTCGAGTTTTAACAGTGCATGTGTGCTTCTAAATTTATATGTATACATTGCATAAATGGCTTAAATATGAACTGAGATATGAACAATGTCTACTTTGATATGTTAGGACATAAAAATGGAATTTAACATTGAATAATCCATGGTCTTAAAGGTTACTCGTTAAATGTTTCAACACAAGCTTTTTGTTATACAAGTAGTCAATGAAGTCATGCAGTATTCTAAAATTAGATTTTAATATGCATTCTGTATTGTAGACATTATTGTGTTAATAAAACACACAGGGGTAGAAATTTGACTCGGTTGGTGACTCAAAACAGACGATATCGAACTGGCCGCCCGTGTGCCCAGCACCTGATATTTAATTCCGTTGCAGTCAATGGAAATGAATAACAGGCAGCTGATCTGACACCGTCTGTTTTGCACCACCACCCGAGATGAATTTCTACCCCACAGTTTTGGAAAGATTTGTATGCTATTCTTTAACCCAGCTTTTTCATGAATAACATACTGGGAGCTTGAATGAAAACTGAGAGTATAAAAATACACTCTCTAGAAGAAAGAAGCTATAAATAGTTTTCACTAAGTACAAGCATATATTAATATGACTTTCACATGATTTTTCATCAACTTTACACATCTGAATGGCAGTATTATATTCTGGTATTCCCAGGAGAATTAATTGCTTACTCTAAATAGATGTGTATGTTTTTCCAGGAAATGCATCAGAGAAAAGCAGTTTTTTAGATTAGTTGTGTGAATTGTATAGGACACTAAGACCGAGAGACATGCACATCACAGGGGTTTAACTAGCTGCTACTTTCTGACTAGAAACCAGCCTTTGAGTTCATGTAAATTGTATCATCAGTCCCTCTGCTTCCATGTGTAGCTTCTTTTGACTGAATGCTTGTGAAGTTGAAAGGTTCAAAATTTGACATGTGCAATGGAGAATGAATCTAGTGAGAGAAAGGCCATTATTTTCATACTCTACTGCTCTGACTGAACTGCTCCGACTTTCTGTGATGGATTATGTAAAATTAAAGTTAAATATCTTGATTAAATCTAATAAGCCATTTAAGCAGGTGCTGAAAACGGACTGTGACCTGATTAATGCCCTGTAGGATAATTTATTCAGTCAGTGACCTCATGGAAGTTTCACTGAACATTTTTGGTCCACAGCCGTCATTTCATTCATGCTGTGGCTGTATCTGGAGAGTTCTTTCAATTGGTGAGTGAGTGTAGTTCTAGAAAATCCTTTGTTATGTTCTTTAAGGAATATAATATTTCATTAATGAGGCAGATGCATTGATGCAAATAGGCAACAGCTCCGAAAGCAGGAAGGGGAAACAATTTTTAATTTTAGTCCTATGAGACATGTCAGCAATAGTTCCTGGGAACAATTATTTCAGTACAAATCCTAGGCATAGTATTGAACCATTCACTAATTAATGTAACCTTTAGTCTAATTTATCATATTTTGAATTTTTTTTAAATTGGCAGTTCTTTAAGTTGACAATTTGTGTTCAGAAAATGAAATCAGAGTTCTCCAAATTTATTTTATATATTTTATATCATATTCATAATACAGATTTTATTACATATCTGTAACATTGCTAACTGTTAAATTACAGGTTATTGTGCTGGAGGCTACATGTGTAAATGCATGCACATATATAAAGATATAGAATATAGTTTTATGCTTTGGGAATTTGTCAATGATTGTGCCTAATAATAGGTACTCAAATATGTTTCAGTAAGGCACTCAAGTTTTATTCATCCCAGGGTTATGGCCTTTTATATTTAAAGCTTCCTTGAGATCATGTCACATGTCAAGTTTATAGATGATACAAAACTAGGAGAAGCCAATTTAAATGAAGCAGTTAGGACATATGTAAGGAATTAGATAATAACTATAAATAGATAAAATAGTGACTCATGAAATTTAATACAGATGTGAGTGTAAATTACTTGCACATTGGAAGAAATATTTTGCGCTATGCATGCTATTTGAATGGTGTAGAACTAACTAGGGATGAAGTTTAAAGCATTCTAGGTGTGTTAGTTGATTTGTATTTACTATGTCAAGCTACTTTGGTGCAGCAATTAATAAAACGGACAGAATGCTGAACTATATATTGCTAAGACAGTAGTGGATATATTATAACGAGTCATATAGAAACTGTACAGTGCTGTGTCTTGTATTGGTCACCTAAATGCAAGAAAAATCTGCTAGCTCTGGGACAGAGGACATCCATGAGCTTAATCCATAAAATTAAATGATTGAGTTATGAAGGTAGCCAAACTGGTATTCCTTAGCCTTGAAACATGGAAACTGAGAAAATCCCATTGAGGTATACAATATATGACAAACAGTGTAGGAAAGTTCATCCAGAATATTACTTGAAGGTAAGATATGATGGTAGGGCACAGATTCACACTGGTGAAAGGAACGTTTGAGATTGATGCCTGGAAGAATTTCTTCATAGAATGAATAATCAACAATTGGATCGGATTTCCAGAAGGAGTATTGGAAGCATTCAACTGCTGAAATGGTGTACTGTAGTTTTAACTCTCTAAACGGACAAGCCAACACAGATGAATGGATTTTCTCATCTGTATTAATCTTATGAACATTTATGAAATTGACTGAACTTAAACATCATCACTGCCCCCACACACATTTTTAATGAAAACTGTCCTGACTCAATTTATGGTTTTGAATTAAATGACCCACCTGATGCTTGAACTGATTTTGAATTTGCACTAGTGGATTTCAGTAGTTTTGCTGAAGAATGTATATAACTGAAATCTGCCCGTACAGCTGGTGGCCAATGCTTAGTGTATCATCATGAAAAGGGATAGGTGAGATGCTGAAATTATTTTTATGCGTACTGTCAGTAGCAAAGCATGTGCCATATTATATGATATAGTTGATCCCTATGACATTACTTATAAAGAGAAATAAAAATCCTGTATGGAGGAGATTTTAACTTCCTCCGCCTCGCAGAAAGAGGGCAATAGAGTTAAAATGGAGATGGTGGACTTACTGCCTCTTTCCCACTCCACCAACATTTTTCTCAGGGCCTTCCGCTGGGGTGACTGAGGCATCAACCTGAATCAGGCAGGAGTCTCATTAATCTTGGCAAACCAGGGTCCTGTGACCTACATAACACCCCGATGCCTTTTAACTGCCCATTGGGCAGAGTGACCATCATGGATGCTTCACTCAGTAAAACCTAGTAGAACAGCAGAAGAGGCTGCATGGAAAGATAAATGTTGAAATTATTTTAGAGGGCTACACAAGAATAATGTGGGCCACAGCTGCCCTCGGCTTCCCATTCCCCCAACCCCCCACGATCATGACCTCCCCCGCCCCCACCCCCCCAACCTTGCTGCCCCCTTTCCCAGACCTACATTTTTCCCAGTCAGATCAGCCTCTGAACCACCCTATATTGTGCCAGCCTGGAGCCAGCAAGATACCTTTGGACACACATTTGGCACCCACAGGCCCAGCACATATATGCTACTGAGTAAAATAGGTTGGACCACCAGCACTAATGGCGGTCATAGTTAAAATCTACTTCTGTATCTCTCTCTCTTTTGCAATTGTCTCTCTGACTTTCTCCCACTTTGTAATTCTGTTTCTCTCTCCTGTTTTCTATTTATCTTCCATGGTTTTAGTGCCCTTCCTTCTTTGTCCCTTTGTGCGTCTCTCACTTATCCTTTTGTTTATTTTCTCACTGCTTCTTCCTCTTTGACTCATCGATTAATTTCCCATTTCTCTTTCCTACCATTTTGCCCAATATTTCATTTGGTTTGTCTCTAATTCTTTTTGTCTGTTCATTAACACTTTCTTGATCTTTTACTCTCTTTCTCTTACTGTCTTTCTTTCTCATTACATTCTGCTTACTATCTTCATACTCTGGTTCCCTCCTAATTAAGGGCAACTTTCGATTCTGAAATGTCCGTTTCTTGCCTGAGGGCATCTCAGTCATTCCATTGATGCCCAAGGCTCACCTAATATAATTTTCAGGTGAGCCTGTAAATGGGTGAGCAGTACACCTGCCTGTTTCTGGCAGGAGGCTTCTTCAATATGCAAATCTGGGTCATAGACTAGTTGTAGAACTCTGATTGCAATTTTCATGTACAAATGGCAGATGCTATGTGGTACATGTTCTACCAATTTCAACCCAAAAACTGAGCAGCCTAATGAGTGGTTCTTAAAGGATTGCTGGAGGCTGTTCAGAAAAATTTATTTGGGCAGTGAGGTAACTCTGCTGACTTCATGCCCAACTCAGGCAGAAGTTGAAGATCTTACTGTCTGGCATCCATTCATATTATGTGTGTAGGGCAGAATCCGGAAGCAGAGTTCAGGCCTGGGTGTGACATATTTTGGACCTGGAAGGGAATAGGTCCAGGAGGAAGCAGTAATGTCTGGGACGTGAGTGTATCCTAAAAACAAAATGTAGAAAAATTGGTAAACAAGTGAGATTATGGATTGTAGCAAGAGGACTGAATATTCCACTGCTGAAGTTGTAGTGCATTGTCATTGCTAAATGGCATTTACATGTCCTGTATGGGAGAAAATCTTTGGAGTTATTGGGATAATTTTGACTTACTGCAATATAGATAACTGGGAGATGATGAATTGGCAGCATGCTTTACATCTCTCCTGATTGTTACTTTCATTGAAGTCAATGGGAGATGTATAAAACTGACTGCCAATTTGCTATTTCCTATTTTTCACTCTCACGCAAAGTCAATAGTCCCCATTGTGAGATCAGATGGGTATGTTTTGTTATTTTGTTTCAGAGTTGTTAATTTTTATGCGTTTCTTATGTTACAAATGTATTTTTAATGTATACAGTGAAATGACTAGGAGACCAAGATAGCTACTGAAATGATATCAGGGATATGATTAGTCCTTTTCATTTTTGAAAGGCATTGAAATAAATGTTTAATTTATCTTGATTAGTTCAAATTTAATATTCTCAAAAAAGCAACTAGAAGCATGGTTTGTGCCCTACGGATACTTTGAATGTATTGCAAGTGTGTAGATGAAAAACTTCCATTTACACAGATTTTAAATGTATGGGAGAGTCCAAGAAGTCATTCCTCCATCTTCATATCAGCTTCCTGTCACACCAAGTATAGACAAAAGTGAAAAAAATGGTGCAATTTTCTGCACCAAAATACAGTGCCCTGTAAATTTGCTTTGCATGTACAGAATGCATGAGGTCATGCGATGTAACAGTGAGAAATATCTCATTGCAATAAATGGGGAGCAGGCAAAAGGTTTTGAATCACTGTTGTACGTCATTATGAGGCATTGAACAGCATGCAGACACCCAGCTGGATGCCTGTGGTCACAGTAATGGCCTCCAAGTGATTTTTGCAGGATTTGGGTCGGCTTGTCGAGCACCAGGAGATAAAGGTAAATCCAATCAATTAGTCTTGCACTGACATTGAAATAAATGCTTGACTTCCTCATATGATACCACACCTGTCCGATTCATTGCTGATCCTACAAACTGATCAACATAATCTGAGAATAAACATTAGCATTTATGAGCATTCTTTTAGCAGGTGCACATTTCAAGGAAAAGAAATGAAGGAATAAACGGACCGTAGAAATAAAAATCCAAATTGTTCTGCTGAGATATTCTGCAATCTGTGAATGACAGTGCAGTATGTTTGAACAATTCATAATCAAATGACAGGGTCTATGTTAACATGGTTTGTACAATATGGCTCTTCATTGTTCCTTAATGGAGCCAAATCCACACTGGATATGAGCTTGAAAAGGAAGAATATAAAATGACATGGAGAAAAGGCAGGAAAATGGGATAAGAATGGATAGCCTGTGTTGAAGAGTTAATACCTGCACAGACAATGAGTGTAGTTGTTATTTGCAATGACAGAGTAAAACAAGCATTATCATTTAATATTAGATGTCGGTTTTACACCTAGTCCAAATTTTCTTTCTGTTGATTTATAATCTCTGTAGATCAAGCTAATGCCTGGTGAGTCTACCATTGCAGTGGGAGTCTCTAACCCCACCATCGACACACAAACTAGTGCAACTGTCACTGATACCTGTAAGAAGGTGCATTATTTCCCAATGTGGTGAAGTGCAACCCTTCCCACACAAAACATGTGAGTGAAACCTATGGGAGATATGGAACAGGTAACATATGGGCTTAAGCGAGTATCTAGGAGGAATTAGGCAATCTAGAGCCTTTGTTACAAGGCCATACAACCCAGACTTAACTCACATATACACAGGCCAGAATGGGGCCAAAAACTAGCAAATCCTTCCCAGTGCCCCACAAACTTTCATGAGCCAATCCTGCAAGATCCTGAACTCTGTAGGGATCACCTTTGATGTCTTCCAAACCCAGCTAAACCCCCAAGATCACCATCAAATTATTTCAAATTTCAACTAACGCACTGCTCACAGGGTATACATGACTGTTGTACCAACAGCCTCAAAGTGCCAATGTATTCTCCTCTAAGACACAACTGAACATCAGCTTCACAAAATATATCAATGTATTCTTATGGAAAAAATGTAAATCCTTGCACAAAACAAATAAAAATACATTTTTGTTCAGTCAGTAAAAAAAGCTTGCATAATAAAATACATTTGCAAGCTATTTCAAAATTTTATTTAGTTATCCTAAGCACAGTTAATAATGTAACCTTTAAAATTATGATTATTAGTTTTAAATTCCTTTTTTTCATCTATATCTGTTGTTTTTTAAAAGCAGTGAGCGTTGATGAGATCATCTTGGGATCTCATTGGGAGAAGTTACTGTGAATGTACATCATTTAAAATTAGTTAAAAACCGGGTGATTCAGCAATTTTGTCATTTCAGCTGTCTATGTTAATGAACTCCTTCCCATTGTCTGAGTCACTAGCATCGACTAGCCAATTCCCTTGATGATCTATTAAAAATAGATCAAGTACAATTAACTGAAAAAAATGAAGCAATGTTAAGTCAATAATAATTCTTTTGATGTTTTTTAGTAAGTTGTGTTAATAGTGGCTGTTCCTCTTTAAAGGCTACTTAAGAAAGAAAGTTGTGAGTGTGAATCATTTGTCACACTTTGACAATCGTTCAATATAATTGTGCATACTAAACCATTATTTTTAGATCTCTATTATTTTTGATGGTGCAAAATTTCCATTTGATCCCCAGTTCATACCTTGGTCTCCCAGAGCTATGCACTGACATGCCCAGCAAAAAAGTTTTTTTTCCTGTGCATCTGCTAACTACATCTGTATCAAGCTGGCTTCAGAGTGACACACCTTTCAATGCTGTCTTCCTCCCTTGGTTCTATTTGGTGCCTTTTGTATTAATACAGTTAAGATCAGAACTTCTGACTGCAACACTCCATTAAACCACTCTTTGGGATTGCAATGCTGCATACAACTGTTCAGTCATTTATAACCAAGTGGGGCTTGCCTATAGCAAGATCAGATATCTTCAAGTTCCTCGTGTGCAGACATTTATATATAAGACTTTAATGTGTAAAAAGAAAGCCCCCGATATAATTAAATTCCTCTCAATTCCTAGTACAATACACATAAGAAAAATTTATTTTAGTACTTGCATAATATTAAAATACCTACAACTGAATAGGGCAGATCTAATTTTTTTTTATTCATTCATGCAATGTGGGCATCGATGGCTAGGACAGCATTTATTGCCCATCCCTAATTGCTCTTGAGAAGGTGATAATTCTAAGCAACATTCTGTATGCCTTAACATGCTGTGTGTAACAGAATTCTCTTAACCTTTATGAAGAGTTTGAAGCATTGCATTTTTCCTGTTTCTAAAGTTTGTCCAATGATGTGACACCAATCTCTGTCATAGGTTTTTATGGATTATGTCAAGCTTGCCATATGATTATGACAATATCAGGACCACGAGCAAATCTGCATGGTGAAGGGCTGGCCAGCATTGTTGAAAGCTTGAAGTCAGTTCTTGTGCATTTTAAGATTCTGAAGC
Source organism: Heterodontus francisci (assembly GCF_036365525.1). Classification (NCBI taxonomy): domain Eukaryota; kingdom Metazoa; phylum Chordata; class Chondrichthyes; order Heterodontiformes; family Heterodontidae; genus Heterodontus; species Heterodontus francisci. The sequence goes on from NC_090390.1 coordinate 41,066,978, forward strand.
CAATGGTGAATGAGATCCCTTTCCTCAGAGTTATTGGAATGTTCAGCACCACTTAAACAATTTACCACAGAATTTTTGATATTGAATTGGGGCACAATAGCGAAAGATCATGGTTTGCTCTATTCTGCTCAGGAAAATAGGAACACTTTTTAAAGTATCTTATTACAATTCCCATTTTCTTTATCTTCTTTATTTTTATGTAGAAAACTGGGATTTGATTCTCTTCCGGTTCAATTGGTCTCTGCTAGATCAGGCTGAGTTGAACATGCAAACAAAATCAGTTCATCCATCTCAACAATGAAGAGAACTTCCCTATATTACAACCATGACTACACTTCAAAAGCAGTTCATTGGCTGCAAAGCATTGGAACTCTGAGGTTGTGAGAGGTGCCTTTCTTTTCTTTTGTAGGTCCTTAAGTAAAATCAGGTAGAGTTAACGTCCATGATTCATCTCGGAATATTGGTCTGCCAAGGTCTGAGTCTTAGTTACCAGATCATTTATGATGTATAATATCACATGCAAGAGGAGGACACTGATTAAGTCAAAACTCTTTGCACGTTCAATTCTGATTGTAAGATATAGCAATCATAAATATTTGGTGTTCAGTTATTTTCATTTCATCTAACATACTGACTTCTATCAAATGTAAAATGAAATGCAGGTATTAGTAACTTATGTGAAAAAGGAAATATTTATGGATACTTGTTTACTATTTCAAAAATATAAAGATCACTAACATAGAAACTATGATTTTACTGAAATACTTCAGTACAACTTTATATTAAACACATCTTCAAAGAGTGAGCTTTGTTTGTTTGACTCCCTTGGTGCAGTGCAAACTTCCACTGAATTTCTGCCTTGGCATAAATTTTCAACAGCTCTGCCTTCACCTTCTGGTTTGGCATAAGGAAGGATGGAAGGAATTTGTATGTATCAATAAAAACACATGATGCAAATCATAGGAAGAAGAATATGAATGAGGTATTAGGAATGCACAGCTAAATGTAATGCCATAATATTCTTAGCACAGGAAGAAAATTTAGGAGATGGCAGAATCTTCAACAGTATGTCCTCCTTTCATTTAAAACTCATGTAGTGTTTCAAAATCTTTCTGTGAGAATCTGTCTAGACTGGAGTTGAGTGCTATCAGAGTCCAATCCATTATTGGTTGGCAAATTAATCTGATATACAACTGTACTGAGCCAACACTTTGCCAATTACCAGCCTAACATTCCTATCATTGTTCATTGTGGAAAACTGTAGATCCGTATGAAAATGGATGTAATGTCAAAAGAAAGTGCCATTCAATTATATTGAACATGACTATGAGGACTCCCACTGCTCCGAAAAAAATAGGCAAAGAGAAAAAAAATCTGCTTTTGGTTTTTATTTATGGTCATAGTGATTAACTCATATTATACATTCTGAAGCTGTGATTACCATTTATATTTTATTCCTGGGGATAGTGAGTTTAACAAAATGAAAAGAAACAAAGAAATACTTCCATTTATGTAGCTATGGATTGGATTGGAAAAGATCATTGTCCACTCATCAGAGCCAAAATGTTGTCTACTGACAAGCACTAGGAGAGACAGAAAGCCTTGTCCCCATATTTGTGACTAACCCTGATGCACTTGCATCAACCTTAGGAATTCCAGTGCGCTCATTGCTTTCAGAGGCAGAGGCCTTTGGGGAGAGGATGGTGAAGGACAGCAGGCGGGTAGCTGATCGCTAGCCTACAGCACTCTTGCTCTTCCTGGCTGCATTTTTAAAAATGTACTTACTTTTTGTTGGCAGCCTTTACTTGCCATTAGTGATCACGTAGGAATTCTGAGTGGGCTCAGAGCAGGCCTGACACCTTCTGCACTCAGCATCATCCAATTTAGAAGAAGAGTCCTAAACAGGCCTTAGTCCTGTAACTTAAAAGGACTTCATGAGCACAAAAAAAATTGTTAAGTGAGGGCTTCTATGTTTCTGTGCCTTGTGTGATCCAATTTAGATATTGCAAAGTAGACATGCCAGTGTTGGGCAACAAAACCACTATTTATTTGAATCTGCTTATTGATGGTTCATTGGATAAATCCAGGTATAAATCTGGAAGATTCCCAGTTCAATACCTGGTGTGCTCAGATTGTCAGCCTAACACTGGAACTGGAGTGAATTGCTGGACCAGGAAGGGAAAAAGTCGACCTGCTTTTGATCACTGGCCAGTGACCATTCCTAGTAGTGCATAGATTAAGTGAAAGTGGTTCGAACCATGATCAATATAATATAAAAACAGAAAGTGCCAGAAATACTCAGCCAGTCGGCAGCATCTGTGGAGAGAGGAACAGAGTTAGCGTTTCAGGTCTGTGGCCTTTCATCAGAACTCATGGTTAATATGATAGCTGGCGCACACTCTCAAAGTTTGAAAATAAAGATTAGCCATTAGGTGAGGTGCTGAGGTCTCAGCTGTCCAGGGAACAAAGAACAAAGAACAGTACAGCACAGGAACAGGCCATTCGGCCCTCCAAGCCTGCGCCGATCTTGATGCCTGCCTAAACTAACACCTTCTGCACTTCCGGGGCCCATATCCCTCTATTCCCTTCCTATTCATATATTTGTCAAGATGTCTCTTAAACATCGCTATCGTATCTGCTTCCACCACCTCCCCTGGCAGCAAGTTCCAGGCACTCACCACCCTCTGTGTAAAAAACTTGCCTTGCACATCCCCTCTAAACTTTGCCCCTCGCACCTTAAACCTATGTCCCCTAGTAACTGACTCTTCCACCCTGGGATAAAGTTTCTGACTATCCACTCTTCCATGCCGCTCATAACTTTGTAAACCTCTATCAAGTCGCCCCTCCACCTCCGTCGTTCCAGTGAAAACAATCCGAGTTTTTCCAACCTCTCCTCATAGCTAATGCCCTCCAGACCAGACAACATCCTGGTAAACCTCCTCTGTACCCTCTCCAAAGCCTCCACGTCCTTCTGGTAGTGTGGCGACCAGAATTGCACGCAATATTCTAAGTGTGGCCTAACTAAGGTTCTGTACAGCTGCAACATGACTTGCCAATTTTTAGACTCTATGCCCCGACTGATGAAGGCAAGCATGCCGTATGCCTTCTTGACTACCTTATCCACCTGCGTTGCCACTTTCAGTGACCTGTGGACCTGTACGCCCAGATCTCTCTGCCTGTCAACACTCCTAAGGGTTCTGCCATTTACTGTATACCTCGCACCTGCATTAGACCTTCCACAATGCATTACCTCACATTTGTCCGGATTAAACTCCATCTGCCATTTCTCCACCCAAGTCTCCAACCAATCTATATCCTGCTGTATCCTCTGACAATCCTCATCGTTATCCGCAACTCCACCAACCTTTGTGTCGTCCGCCAACTTACTAATCAGACCAGCTACATTTTCCTCCAAATCATTTATATATACTACAAACAGCAAAGGTCCCAGCACTGATCCCTGCGGAACACCACTAGTCACATCCCTCCATTCAGAAAAACACCCATCCACTGATACCCTCTGTCTTCTATGATTGAGCCAGTTCTGTATCCATCTTGCTAGCTCACCTCTGATCCCGTGTGACTTCACCTTTTGTACCAGTCTGCCATGCGGGACTTTGTCAAAGGCTTTACTAAAGTCCATAAAGACAACATCCACTGCCCTTCCTTCATCAATCATCCTCGTCACTTCCTCAAAAATCAAATTAGTAAGACACGACCGCCCCTTCACAGAACCATGCTGTCTCTCGCTAATAAGTTCGTTTGTTTCCAAATGGGAGTAAGTCCTGTCCCGAATAATCCTCTCTAATAGTTTCCCTACCACTGACGTCAGGCTCACCAGCCTATAATTTCCTGGATTATCCTTGCCACCCTTCTTAAACAAAGGAACAACATTGGCTATTCTCCAGTCCTCTGGGACCTCACCTGTAGCCAATGAGGATGCAAAGATTTCTGTCAAGGCCCCAGCAATTTCCTCCCTTGCCTCCCTCAGTATTCTAGGGTAGATCCCATCAGGCCCTGGGGACTTATCTACCTTAATGCTTTGCAAGACACCCAACACCTCCTCCTTTTTGCCAATGAGATGACTGAGACTGTCTGCACTCCCTTCCCCAGGCTCATCATCCACCAAGTCCTTCTCTTTGGTGAATACTGATGCAAAGTACTCATTTAGCACCTCGCCCATTTCCTCTGGCTCCACACATAGATTCCCATCTCTGTCCTTGAGTGGGCCAACCCTTTCCCTGGTTACCCTCTTGCTCTTTATATACGTATTAAAAGCCTTGGGATTTTCCTTAATCCTGTTTGCCAATGACTTTTCATGACCCCTTTTAGCCCTCCTAACTCCTTGCTTAAGTTCCTTCCTACTGTCTTTATATTCCTCAAATGCTTCGTCTGTTCCTAGCCTTACAGCCCTTACAAATGCTTCCTTTTTCTTTTTGACTAGGCTCACAATATCCCGCGTTATCCAAGCTCCCCGAAACTTGCCAAACTTGTCTTTCTTCCTCACAGGAACATGCTGGTCCTGCATTCTAATCAGCTGACGTTTGAAAGACTCCGACATGTCAGATGTTGATTTACCCTCAAACAGCCACCCCCAATCTAAATTCTTCAGTTCCTGCCTAATATTGTTATAATTAGCCTTCCCCCAATTTAGCACCTTCACCCGAGGACTACTCTTATCCTTATCCACAAGTACCTTAAAACTTATGGAATTATGGTCACTGCTCCCGAAATGCTCCCCCACTGAAACTTTGACCACCTGGCCGGGCTCATTCCCCAATACCAGGTCCAGAATAGCCCCATCCCTAGTTGGACTATCTACATATTGTTTCAAGAAGCCCTCCTGGATGCTCCTCACAAATTCTGCCCCATCCAAGCCCCGAGCACTAAGTGAGTCCCTGTCAATATAGGGGAAGTTAAAATCACCCACCACCACAACCCTGTTACCTTTACATCTTTCCAAAATCTGTCTACATATCTGCTCCTCTACCTCCCGCTGGCTGTTGGGAGGCCTGTAGTAAACCCCCAACATCGTGACTGCACCCTTCCTATTCCTGAGCTCCACCCATATTGCCTCGCTGCATGACCCCTCTGAGGTGTCCTCTCGCAGTACAGCTGTGATATTCTCCTTAACCAGTAATGCAACTCCTCCACCCCTTTTACATCCCACTCTATCCTGCCTGAAGCTTCTAAAGCCTGGAACATTTAGCTGCCAATCCTGCCCTTCCCCCAACCAAGTCTCTGTAAAAGCAACAACATCATATTTCCAAGTACTAATCCAAGCTCTAAGTTCATCTGCGTTACCTGTTATACTTCTCGCATTGAAACAAATGCACTTCAGACCACCAGTCCCGCTGTGCTCAGTAACATCTCCCTGCCTGCTCTTCCTCTTAGTCCTACTGGCCTCATTTACTAGTTCCCCCTCATTTATTTCACTAGCTGTCCTACTGCTCTGGTTCCCACCCCCCTGCCACACTAGTTTAAACCCTCCCGAGTGACACTAGCAAACCTTGCAGCCAGGAACTGTAACCAAACATTAGTTACTATCTTCAAGAGAAAAAAATAACTTGTACAGAACACTTGCGAGATCCCATGTGGTGTGTTGTGTATAAATGACAGTTTACAAAAATATACAATGGAAGGATTTAGAAGAAAGCACCAAAACCATTACAGGCTTTCCTATCCTGAGCGGCTGCATTAACATCTCACACTGAAGAGTGTCTGCAGAATCTCATCGACAGGTTTGCGGTTGCCTGCAACGAATTTGGCCCACACATCAGCCTCAAGAAAACGAACATCATGGGACAGGAAGTCAGTAATGCTCCATCCATCAATATCGGCGTCCACGCTCTGGAAGTGGTTCAAGAGTTCACCTACCTAGGCTCAACTATCACCAGTAACCTGTCTCTCGATGCAGAAATCAACAAGCGCATGGGAAAGGCTTCCACTGCTATGTCCAGACTGGCCAAGAGAGTGTGAGAAAATGGCGCACTGACACGTAACACAAAAGTCCACGTGTATCAAGCCTGTGTCCTCAGTACCTTGCTCTATGGCAGCGAGGTCTGGACAACGTATGTCAGCCAAGAGTGACATCTCAATTCATTCCATCTTCGCTGCCTCCGGAGAATCCTTGGCATCAGGTGGCAGGACCGTATCTCCAACACAGAAGTCCTCGAGTCGGCCAACATCCCCAGCTTATACACCCTACTGAGTCAGCGGCGCTTGAGATGGCTTGGCCATGTGAGCCGCATGGAAGATGGCAGGATCCCCAAGGACACATTATACAGCGAGCTCGCCACTGGTATCAGACCCACCGGCCATCCATGTCTCCACTTTAAAGACGTCTGCAAACGCGACATGAAGTCCTGTGACATTGATCACAAGTCGTGGGAGTCAGTTGCCAGTGATCGCCAGAGCTGGTGGGCAGCCATAAAGGCGGGGCTAAAGTGTGGCGAGTCGAAGAGACTTAGCAGTTGGCAGGAAAAAAGACAGAGGCGCAAGGGGAGAGCCAACTGTGTAACAGCCCTGACAAACAAATTTTATCTGCAGCACCTGTGGAAGAGTCTGTCACTCTAGTATTGGCCTTTATAGCCATTCCAGGCGCTGCTCCACAAACCACTGACCACCTGCAGGCGCTTACCCATTGTCTCCAAAGATGAGATGAAGATGACAATGGAAGGATTTAGAAGAAAGCACCAAAACCATTACAGGCTTTAGATCACTGGATTATGATGAGAGGTCATAAAAACTAAATGCATTTTATTGTGAAACAGATTAAGGATGCACATAATCCAAGTTTATAACTTAATGAAGGAAATTGATAAAATGGATGTGGAAATTGTGCAAAACCAGGACAGAAGGATGCATAAAAGTAAAGAAGCCATAGGCTAAACTTAAAGGGAGTGAAATATGCAGGGATAGTACTTTTAGTTTGAAATACTTCCCCTATTTCTTAGAATATATATTATCTCATGGAGAATTTGGACAATGTTTTATCGAACATCAATTTTCTTACCAGCATGTTCAAATCAGGACACCTCCCACTGCTCTGTTAGACTGCCCCTGGATTGATATTTCCTCCTATAAAGTGAAGCAGTAGTCTGAACAAAAATATTCCCAAGACTTACCCTTAACTTGAGAAATAACTTTTTCACACTAAGAATTGTTGAATACACTGCCAATTAGTACAGTCAATTTTGACTATAGAAGTATGAATTGGGGAACTGGATAAATTTCCAATTTAACAAAGAGTAAAGAGAAAGGCCCCAATCTTAACTCAGATCCAGAGAGGCTGTTTTGAGGTCTGGAAAGCAAGAAAAGTGGGTTTCTCTCAGGTCTTGCTGAATTTAATGGCAGGACCTGACTAACATTGTTTGGTTCTATTTCCCAGCCACAGCCAGCCAGATTGAGAGGCTGGCTGTTGGGTGGGTAGGCCTTCAGTACCAAGCTGTAGCTGGGGAGAAAAGAGGAGGGACAGAGGGTGCAATCTGAGATATCGGGGTGTGGGGGAAAGGGGGTAGATCAGAAGGAACAGAAGTGGTGGAGTAGATTGGAAAAGATCAGAAGAGTTGATGTGGGAAGAATGGAAGAGCCTTGGGGTAGGGAGAGATTGGCAGGGTCTTGTGGGGGTGCAGAATCAGAATAGCCAATGGTGGGGAACAGAAGGGGACAAGATCGGACGGGCCTCAGAGAGATTGGAAGAGTAAGGTGGAGATTGGAAAAGCCTCGGTGGGAAGGAGATCAGAAAAATCGATACTGGGCAGGATTGGAAGTAGTGTGTCTGATCATGGGAGATGGATGAAGCAGGTAAACTGGATCCAGCAGTTAAAGGCACTTACCTCTTGGATCCAGCAGTCCTCACCTCCCTTTAGCTGCCAGGTTAAATTTTAAAAGGTGATAAATTCTGAGGCATGCAGCATCATTATAATATTTAAATGAACAACCCACCTCCTGCAAGTGGGTTAATTTCCTGTCCCCCCCGCCCCCTTCCTGCTTCTGTAAAAATCGAATGTGGGCAGGTAAGAGGCGGCTTGGGGTTGGGTTTCAGGTCTTTCACATTTTTACATAGCAATCTATTCATTTTGGATTGGTTAAAACTCCCCCCCATTGAATCTGTTGTAAAAAGACGAAAAATAGTCAGATTAGATGCTAAAACAGGACTTGGATGAGGGAGCGAGCTGTGAATGTTTAACGGCCTTTTAAACTCCCACACTGATCTTTTATATTTATGCTTTCATCCCTTTTTTCTCTTTCCGATAACTGCTGCCAAACGTGTCAGCATGTATCCACCTGGTATTCTTGTGAACATGTTGGGAGTCTTTCATTATGTGCTGGTTTTTATATAGTCTGGTTATATGGAAACAAATTGAACGGATAAGACGTTAAACCGAGGCCCCATCTACTTACTCGGGTGGACATAAAAGATCCCATGGCACTATTTCAAAGAAGAGCAGGGGAGTAATCCCCAGTGTCCTGGCCAATATTTAACCCTCAATTAACATCACAAAAACAGATTATCTGGTCATTATCATCTTGCTGTTTGTGGGAATTTGCTGTGCACATATTGGCTGCTGTATTTTCTGCATTACAACATTGACTACATTTCAAAAAGTACTTCATTGGTTGTAAAACGCTTTGAGACGCCTGGTGGTCATGGAAGGTGCTATATAAATGCAAGTTTGTCTGTGTGTGTCTCAATTTGTGTTTTTTATGAAAACTGCTGAACAGCACTGAACACTGAAAAACCGAGGAGGATAAAATCACAGGCAAGTATTTACATTAGTAAAATACTGCAGATGCTGGAAACCTGAAACAAAAACAGAAAATGCTGGAAATACTCAGCAGGTCAGGCAGCAGAGAAAAGACGGAGAGTTTCAGGTCTGAAACAGATCTGAAACATTAACTCTGTTTTTCCCTCCACAGATGTTGCTTGACCTGCTGAGTATTTCCAACATTTTCTCTTTTTGTGAAGTATTATCAGTAGTTCCCCTCAATCCCACACATATCAATTTAAGCCCTAATGTTACCATTAAAGTAAATGTGGAGTTAATAGAAGATTTTTTTAATGTTATAAATTATCACAGGGGACTTACAGTGGATGAGATCACATTCTCTGAAGCTAGTTGTGAAAATAAACAAAACACTGGCTCATTTTCCATTTGATTACTGTTATCTGTGTCTCAACAGAGATGTGAAACTGCTGAGATGTAAAGGGAGCAATTAGGAATTGTGTATATATATACTATATATATATATATATAGTATATATATAGTGATATGTATATTTTACATTTATAGAAAACATACACATAGAAAATAGGAGCAGGAGTAGGCCATTCGGCCCTTCGTGCCTGCTCCGCCATTCATTATGATCATTGCTGATCATCCAACTCAGTAACCTCTTCCTCATTTTGCCCCATATCCTTTGATCCCTTTAAACACAAGAGCTATATCTAACTCCTTCTTGAAAACATGCCATGTTTTGGTCTCAACTGCTTTCTGTGGTAGCGCATTCCACAGGTTCACCACTCTCTGGGTGAAGAAATTTCTCCTCATCTCAGTCCTGAATGGTTTACCCCATATCCTTAGACTATGGCCCCTGGTTCTGGACTCCCCCACCATTGGGAACATCCTTCCTGCATCTACCCTGTCAAGTCCTGTTAGAATTTTATAGGTTTCTATGAGATCCCCACTCACTCTTCTGAACTCCAGCGAATATAATCCTAACTGACTCAATCTCTTCTCATACATCAGTCCTGCCATCCCAGGAATCAGTCTGGTAAACCTTCGCTGCACTCCCTCTATAGCAAGAACATCCTTCCTCAGATAAGGAGACCAAAACTGCACACAATATTTCAGGTGTGGCCTCACCAAGGCCCTGTATAATTGCAGCAAGACATCCCTGCTCCTGTACTCGAATCCTATTGCTATGAAGGCCAACATACCATTTGCCTTTTTACCGCCTGTTGCACCTGCATGCTTACCTTCAGCAACTGGTGTACGAGAACACCCAGGCCTTGTTGCATATTCCAATCTCTCAGTTTATAGCCATTCAGATAATAATCTGCCTCCCTGTTTTTGCACATTTATCCACATTATACTGCATCTGCCATGCATTGTCCCACTCACTCAACTTGTCCAAATCACCCTGAAGCCTCTCTGTATCCTCCTCACAACTCACCCTCCCACTCAGTTTTGTGTCATCTGCAAATTTGGAGATATTACATTTAGTTCCCTCATCTAAATCATCAATATATATTGTGAATAGCTGGGGTCCTAGCACAGATCCCTGCGGTACCCCACCACTGCCTGCCATTCGGAAAAAGACCCATTTATCCCTACTCTTTGTTTCCTGTCTGCCAACCAATTTTCTATCCATCGCAATATACTACCCCCAATCCCATGCGCTTTAATTTTACACCCTAATCTCTTGTGTGGGACTTCGTCGAAAGCCTTGTGAAAGTCCAAATAAACCACATCCATTGGCAACCCCTCATCAACTCTACTAGTTACATCCTCGAAGAATTCAAGTAGATTTGTCAAGCATGATTTCCCTTTCGTAAATCCATGCTGACTCTATCCGATTCTACCACTGTTCTCCAAGTGCTCTGCTATAAAATCTTTGATAATGGACTCTAGAATTTTCCCCACTACCTACGTCAGGCTGACTGGTCTATAATTCCCTGCTTCCTCTCTACCTGCCTTTTTAAATAGTGGGGTTTCATTAGCTACCCTCCAATCTGTAGGAACTGTTCCCGAGTCTATAGAACCTTGGAAGATGACCACCAATGCATCGACTATTTCTAGGACCACTTCCTTAAGTTCTCTGGGATGCATACCAACAGGCCCTGGGGATTTATCGGCCTTCAATCCCATCAATTTCTCCAACACCATTTCTCAACTAATACTGATTCATTTCAGTTCCTGTCTCTCACTAAGCCCTGTGTTCCCCAACATTTCTGGCATGATATTTATGTCTTTCTTTGTGAAGCCAGAAGCAAAGTATGCATTTAGTTAGTCAGCCATTTCTTTGTTCCCCATAATTAATTCCCCTGTTTCTGACTGTAAGGGACCTACATTTGTCTTCACTAATCTTTTTCTCTTCACATACCAATAAAAACTTTAACAGTCAGTTTTTATGTTCCCCACAAGCTTAATCTCAAACTCTATTTTCCCCTTCTTAATCAATCTCTTGGTCCTCCTTTGCTATAAAACATATATATAAATATGTGTACTTAAGGTAAAAAAGACATACAACATTTAAATGTCTTTTATTTGTTACACTATTCCACATAATCTTTTAATACAAGCTTCATTAAATATAAGTTCACTTTGTTGTTGCCCACTTACACTGTCCCCCCCTCCCCACTCCCATGCCTCAGCAAATTGAATTCAAGATCCTCTTCATTGTTTGCAATCTGCTCCAGACTTCATCCCACCATATTTGGATATTCTCCAACCATGCTTCCCAAATTTCATCCTTCCATTTCTTTGGATTATTGTTTTTCCTCCATTTGCCCGTTCCACCATTGAAGGCTAATCTTGCAGCCACTATTCCCTTAGCATCAGGTACTCTTCCCAGTTTTCACTATTTTGCTTCATCTGGCCTTACCTTCAAAAGCACCCTAAAAACCCATGTCTTTACTATGCCTTTGTTCTTCCCCTCTAAGTTCCTTTATTTCCTTTAAATGCTTCAGAATTTCACAGCAGTGCAATATAAATGTAAGTTATTGTTTAAAATTAATTAGTTTAGTTTGCTTTTAAATATATCAGCATTGCATGGATGGATCGGATTGATGCAGGATATGTCAGCATCAGAAATTCAGACTGTCACATAATACTGGAAGCAGTTTTATTCAAGCTTAATTCTGCTTGAAAAATGCACAAATTAGAAGTTCATCTATTACAAAAACACTTCTTTTCCAAAAGGAAACCCAGTCTGCAATGATGACAGTGGAGGAATTCCTATTATAATTCTACCCTATGTTGATGGGCTTTTTTTCCTACCATGCTCACAGATCAGTTAGAAATTAATTAGAACAACCCACCAGTTTGTTCAGGTATAATGAATGAGATCAAATATATTGTCACATTTTTCAATATATCAATATAAATCTCAAATCCTAATAAATGTTGACTTTGAAGCACTTTCTATTTGTATTCTCCCAACCCGTCCCACCCCTACCCCCATGGTAATTTCTTTTGCCAGGCTTTTTAGTTAAGGAGAGAAATGGCTTAGCTTGCAGACATCTCTATTAACACCAATCAGTGCTTGATCTGTGATCTGCACAACTCCACTTGATTAATCTTGGAAGGGAGATCATTTCTAAAAAGGACTTCCATTGAGGCTGAGTTTCATCTTTCTTGACTCAGAAATTGGAGGTAAGAAGGAAAAATTGCTGGGAGAATCAAACTCCATTCATATACCACTCATATGTGTTCTGAGTTTAATCCTGTAAACCACTCAGTGCAGGGATTCAGGGTGACATTGATGAAGTTAAGGGCATGGCACAAAGGAATTATAACAATGATTTACAGACAGCCTGTGTTAGCTGTTTGAATACTGCAGGATTAATTCTCTACTAAAGAAGAAAAACAATTTAATGATGAATCAAAACATACAATGATGTAATAAATATAATGGCAGCTTTTATGAATTTCTGCTTGTGGTGTGTGACATTTCATGAGAGGAGCATAAATCATAAAATCCACCCCTGTAATGCTTGCTGGTTTGATTGGTGCAATGGATTAGAAACTGGCCTTTCCATATCCACAGCCTGGGTTTGAATCCACCTAAGCTGATGGGATGAAAAGGTTTTCTATTTGCTGGATCCTGTACATAATGAGTGTGAGCCTCAATCTAATCTCAAATGGGTGCAAGCCCATAGTTCAAAGCTGGCACGAACTGATACAAAGTTTGCACTCACTCAGGGGCACACTAAGTAAAAAAATCCACACTGCCATCGTTTGAGGATCACAGAATCACAGAATAATACAGTGCAGAAGAGGCCCTTCGGCCCATCGAGTCTGCACCAATGCATTAAAACACCTGACCTGTCTACCTAATCCCATTTGCCAGCATTTGGCCCATAGCCTTGAATGTTATGATGTACCAAGTGCTCATCCAGGTACTTTTTAAAGGATGTGAGGCAACCTGCCTCTACCACCCTCCCAGGCAGTGCATTCCAGACCGTCACCACCCTCTGGGTAAAAAAGTTCTTCCTCAAATCCCCCTTAAACCTCCTGCCCCTCACCTTAAACTTGTGACCCCTCGTAACTGACCCTTCAACTAAGGGGAACAGCTGCCCCCTATCCACCCTGTCCATGCCCCTCATAATCTTGTACACCTCGATCAGGTCACCCCTCAGTCTTCTCTGCTCCAGTGAAAACAACCCAAGCCTATCCAAACTCTCTTCATAGCTTAAATGTTCCATCCCAGGCAACATCCTGGTGAATCGCCTCTGCACCCCCTCCAATGCAATCACATCCTTCCTATAATGTGGCGATCAGAATTGCACACAGTACTCCAGCTGTGGCCTTACCAAAGTTCTGTACAACTCCAACATGACCTCCCTGCTTTTGTAATCTATGCCTCGATTGATAAAGGCAAGTGTCCCATATGCCTTTTTCACCACCCTATTAACCTGCCCTTCTGCCTTCAGAGATCTATGGACAAACACACCAAGGTCCCTTTGTTCTTCGGAACTTCCCAGTGTCAGGCCATTCATTGAATACTTCTGTGTCACATTACTCCTTCCAAAGTGTATCACCTCACACTTTTCAGCGTTAAATTCCATCTGCCACGTTTCTGCCCATTTGACCATCCCGTCTATATCTTCCTGTAACCTAAGACACTCCATCTCACTGTTGACCACTCGGCCAATCTTTGTGTCTTCCGCGAACTTACTGATCCTATCCCCCACATAGTCATCTATGTCGTTTATATAAATGACAACAATAGGGGACCCAGCACAGATCCCTGTGGTACGTCACTGAACACTGGCTTCCAGTCACTAAAACAGCCGTCTGTCATCATTCTCTGTCTCCTACAGCTAAGCCAATTTTGAATCCACCTTATCAATTTACCTTGTATCCCATGTGCATTTGCTTTCTTGATAAGTCTCCCATGTGGGACCTTGTCAAAGGCTTTGCTGAAATCCATGTAAACTACATCAACTGCACTACCCTCATCTACTCACCTGGTCACATGCTCAAAAAATTCAATGAAATTTGTTAGGCATGACCTTCCTCTGACAAAGCCATGCTGACTATTCCTAATTAAATTTTGCCTCTCCAAGTGGTGATAGATTCTCTCCTTCAGAATTTTCTCCAATAGTTTCCCGACCACTGACGTGAGACTCACTGGTCTGTAGTTCCCTGGCTTATCTCTACAACCTTTCTTAAATAGTGGGACCACATTAGCTGTTCTCCAGTCCTCTGGCACCTCCCCCGTGGCCAGAGAGGAATTAAAAATTAGGGTCAGAGCCCCTGCAATCTCCACCCTCGCCTCCCACAGCATCCTGGGACACAAATCCTCTGGACCTGGAGATTTGTCTACTTTTAAGTTTTCCAAAACCTCCAATACCTTGTCACTCCCTATGACAATTTGCTCAACAACCTCTCAGTCTCTCTCTCTAAGTTCCATATCTACATCCTCATTCTCTTGGGTGAAGACAGATGTGAAGTATTCATTCAACACCCTACCAATGTCCTCTGGCTCCACCCACAAATTTCCCCCTTGGTCCCTAATGGGACCTACTCTTTCCCTGGTTATCCTCTTCCCATTGATATACTTATAGAATATCTTGGGATTTTCCCTACTTTTACCAGCCAGAGCTTTCTCATAGCCCCTCTTTGCTCTCCTAATTGCTTTCTTGAGCTCTATCCTACACTTTCTGTACTCCACTAATGCTTCCATTGATTTGCTCTTCTTGTATTTGCTAAAAGCCTCTCTTTTCCTTCTCATCATACCCTGAATGTTTCTGGTCATCCATGGTTCTCTGGGCTTGTTGCTCCTACCTATTACCCTAGAGGGAACATGTTGGGCCTGTACCCTCCCCATTTCCTTTTTGAATGCCCCCCACTGTTCTTCTGTAGATTTCCCGACAAGTAACTCTTTTCAGTCTACCTTGGCCAGATCCTGCCTTATTTTACTAAAATTCACTCTCCCCCAATCCAAAACCTTTTTTTGCAACTTGTCTATTTCTTTCTCCATAACAAGCTTAAATTGTACCATGTTGTGGTCGCTATCACCAAAATGCCCCCCCACCAGCACATCAACCACCTGTCCGGCTTCATTCTCCAGAATTAGGTCCAGCACTGCACCCTCCCTTGTTGGATCCTCTACATATTGAGCTAAAAAGTTCTCCGGTATACATTTTAAGAACTCCACTCCATCTAAGCCCTTAACACGATGACTATCCCAATTAATGTTGGGAAAGTTGAAATCACTTAATATAATTATTATTTTTACTGAGGATGCTCATTTAGGATTGAGTAAAGGGAGCTTTGCAGCATAACTGGCTGTGCTTAATGCTGACACCGGGGGGCAAGAGTGTTCCACTCCCATGCACTAACATTCTTTACTTAGAAGAGCATAAAATGCACCTTAAAAAATCTAGAAATATCATGAATCAATCTATTTTGTAATACCCCAAAATTCATGAAGATAATTCACAGAATTTTTTTTTTGGAGAAGTGTGTGGACTTCAAAACTACAGTTCATTCAGAATTGAGAACTTTAACCTGGCTTTGCTTTTATTGTAGTATTGGTGCTGGTCACTGTTAAGATGATTATACGCCCTTTGCTTAACTAAATATGAATCATATGTAGATTATCAAAAGTAGTAATTTCATTAAGGAATTTCAATGATTTTAAAAATTCATTCTGACGTAATGGGCGTAACTAGCAAGGCCAGCAGTTATTGCCCATCCCTAGTTGTACTTGAGAAGGTGGTGGTGGGCATGCTTCTTGCAATGCTGTAATCCGAGTGGTGAAGGTGCTCCCACAGTGCGACTAGGTAGAGTATTCCAGGATTTTGACACAGGGATGATGAAGGAATGGCGATATATTTCCATATCAGGATAGTGTGTGACTTAAGAGGAGAATTGGAGGTGCCGGTGTTCCCAACCACCTGCTGCCCTTATCCTTCTATGTAGTGGAGGTTGCAAGTTTGGGAGGTGCTGTTGAAGAAGCACTGTTTGAATAAGTTATATAGCGGAGCTCGCTGGTCGGTTTTACTGTATTTTTCTCTGAGGGCCATTGATCATCGCCCATTGGAATCCATAGCGAAGCGAGTGCTTTCCTTGGGG
The DNA here is from genome assembly GCF_036365525.1 of Heterodontus francisci. Classification (NCBI taxonomy): domain Eukaryota; kingdom Metazoa; phylum Chordata; class Chondrichthyes; order Heterodontiformes; family Heterodontidae; genus Heterodontus; species Heterodontus francisci. The sequence continues at coordinate 41,083,289 of NC_090390.1, forward strand.
CAACCAGGGGCTTCAAATTGTGACTTCACAAACTCACCAGCTTCACAATGCACACAAAATAATTGATCTGCTGTCTGGCACTGCTGTCTCTTACAGACAGTTTGTGAGAGCATCATTAGTAACCTAAGATGCATGTCTAATAAGCCAGCAGTAAAATTCCTGAATGGATACAGTCCAACAGCAGTGCACTAAGTTTGATCATTTGAAATAGTTAGTAAAGGGCCATGAGATGGTTACATTTTGGAAAGGGTTCATTAAGATAGACTGCTCCTTTTTTTTTTGTTGCTATGATAATTGTTTTCAGTGCACTCTTCCTACTGGGTTTCATTGAACTAGATGGGTTACAACAAACAAGGAATGCACTGCTCAAACCTATCATTATATTAAAAACAGCAACTTGCATTTGTATGGCACCTTGAACTTAGAAACATATCCCAAGGTGCTTCACACAAGAGGTATTAGGAGGGGTGACACAAGAACACAAGACATAGGAGCGGAAGTAGGCCATATGGCCCATCGAGCCTGCTCTGCCATTCAATATGATTATGACTGATCTTGGGTTTCAATTCCACTTTCCTGCCCGCTCCCCATATCCCTTGATTCCCTGCAATACTAAAAATCTATCTATCTCAGCCTTAAATGTATTCAACGAGGGGGCATCCACAACCCTTTGTGGTAGAAAGTTCCAAAGATTCACAACCCTTTGAGTGAAGTAATTTCTTCTCATCTCATTCCTGAATGATCAGCCTCTTATCCTGAGACTGTGCCCCCATGTTCTAGATTCCCCAACCAGCTGAAGCAATCTCTCAGCTTCTACCTTATTAAGCCCTTTCAGAATCTTGTATGTCTCAATTAGATCGTCTCTCATTCTAAGGAATAATGTAAATGGCTACAGAGAGAAGGCGGGGGAATGGCTCTTCCAGAGAGCCAGTGGGCCCTTGCTGCACTGAAACAATTCTGTGATAAACTCTCCTGGCCCTATTTCCACCCTATCATAGAACTAACCCCTCCCCCTACCTCTGGACTCGCTTTAAACCTGCTATGTCCCTGGGTGATCTCGAACCACCAACCTTTCTGTTAACAGCCAAATGCAATAGCCAATTGTGACTAATAGCTGTACTAAAGAGGTAGGTTTTAATAATACTCTCAAAGGAGGAGAGGTGGAAAGACAAAAAGGTTTAGGGAGGGAATTTCAGAGTGTAGAGCCTAGATGGCTGAAGATGATGTGAAGGGAGTGGGGGATGCAAATGAGGCCAGGCTTAGAGGATGCAGTGTCCTTGATGGCTTGTCGGGCTGGAGGAGTTTACAAAGATTGAGGTGGGTGAGACCCTGAAGGGATTTAAGCACAGTGGAGTAGAAGTCTGACCTTGTTTCACCCCTTTTAAATGTGCTAATGGGCACAAGTCCCAACTTTGGGGACAACGTCCTGCACCCCAAGCACATGTTTGGTCTCTTGGATATGTAAATGAGGCACCTAACACCTCTTTTAGGCCCTCTCTCTGAAATTAGACTTTAATGAGTGGGGCAGGAGTCAGGCCTGCCCGGCTCCTCAGCCCTCCTGAGGACCACGGCCCACCTGCTATCGGCCCCGACTCTTGTTCCCCTCTTTGCCCCCAGCACTTACCTGAAGACTGCTGTTGGTGAGGCAGGTTGTTTGAAATTTCAACCTGCATAATGGTGAACTGCCTGTGGGAACATGAATGGTGCCAACAGCTCACCTACTGTATAGACGAGATCCAAACCCCCGTTTCAGGCCAGCCTCGGGCCTCCTAGCTCAAGCGTGCTTTGCAGCTGCATCTCCGCTTGTGCACCGAAAATGGCCGCTGACAAATTTTCACTCTAATGTGTTTATGGAGGGTGTCGGATGGGAGGGCAGTTAGAACATTTTGGGGAAATCTTTTATTTGAATGCTTGGGGTTCTCTGTTCACCTACACTATTTAGTATCTTTCTATTGAATGTTTGCTCCCATTCCTTTTTTTTCTTCGGCACAGTGGCGCAGTGGTTAGCACCACAGCCTCACAGCTCCAGCGACCCGGGTTCAATTCTGGGTACTGCCTGTGTGGAGTTTGCAAGTTCTCCCTGTGTCTGCGTGGGTTTTCGCCAAGTGCTCCGGTTTCCTCCCACCACCAAAGACTTGCAGGTTGATAGGTAAATTGGCCATTATAAATTGCCCCTAGTATAGGTAGGGGAATACAGGGACAGGTGGGGATGTGGTAGGAATATGGGATTAGTGTAGGATTAGTATAAATGGGTGGTTGATGGTCGGCACAGACTCGGTGGGCCGAAGGGCCTGTTTCAGTGCTGTATCTCTAAATAAATAAAATAAAAAAATAAAAATAAATAAATGCATTACTTCACACTTCTCTGCATTAAATTGCATTCATCATCTGTCTGCCCATTCTGGTAACTTGCTTAAATCCTCTTTTACGGTTTGTTTGCCAAACCTCATACATTTGCATCATTGCTAAAGTTTCATGCGTGCTTCCTAACATAATGTAAAATATCTGCATACGTGGAGAACAAAAATGGAGCCAGTACTGACCCCTGGGTTACTCCACTTCAAACTCGCTCCAATCTGAGAAATGCCTATAATCCTTTTCTGTTCATTCTCCAACTTTTTGTTTTGTTATGTTTCTTTGTATGCCATCATCCTCTCATGTGACACCTTATTGAACATCTTTTGAATCCATAGATACTGTATTGCTATTTGACAGAGAAAGTAAGTGAGAGATCTGAGAGTGGAATATGATATTTTCAAACATTTGGACTGGCCAGATGTCCTGTGGTTGTGTCCTCTAGTCTTGTACCTAAACCTCCTAATATATATTCAGATTTAAAATCAGCATATTGCATAAATAATTAGAATGGATTTTACTGCCACTGGCAATGCTGTCAGAACAGTTAAACATTTACAACCTAAATACATAGGAGATCTATCTCTTCACCTGGGGCTAGAAATGAAAAAAAGGTGTATAAAAACAGAAATCATTCAGATTTGTATGTGTGTGGTCACTACTCCAAAGAACAGTCTAATATCATTTGCCAAGACTTAAAAGCTAACTCTGTCTAGGTGGTTCAAGGGGCCAATTCAGGTGCTGTAGTGCCAAATTGTTGACAAGACTAAGATGCTGCTAACATTAAATTAAAAAGGCTCTTGTCCATTACCTGTATGGTAATGAAATCTGGGAATAAAAAGCTGGTACCAGCAAAAGAGACCACAAAGCTGTCAGATTGCCTTGATGTTTCACTAATGTCCCTGAGGGAAGGAAGCTTGCTGTCCTTACCTGGTCTGGCCTATATGTGACTCCAATCCCACACAGATGTGTTTGACTCTTAACTGTTTGCTGAAGTGACCTAGCAAGCCTCTTGGTGGCATCAAATCATTACCAGCAGTTAATGAAAAAGACTCACTACCACTTTCTCGGGCCAACTTGAGGTGGGCAATACACAACCTAGCAGCAACTCCCATATTCCAAGAATGAATTTAAAAAAGTCAAAAAGCTATCTATCTCAATCCATCACTTCCACATCTATGGAAACTGCATTGTTTTCTTCCTTGAAAATTCATTGTTTTCCAAGGTCCTTCGAGGCATATTCAGAGTTTTTTTTTTACTCAGAGTTACTCTGCATGCAGGATTTTTTTCAGGCAGTTTTAATTACGTTGGAGGAGGCATAAAACAAGAAATGGAGGTTTGAGAATATGTGTCCTTTCCAATCAAATGAATGCTTGATATACTAATTACTTTGCTGATCCTCTGGAATATTGAGACTGCTTATACTGCATTAGAACCTAATGCTAAATAAATTAGCTAAGACAAAAGTTTAATTAAATTACAACAGATTGTATTAGTTATTCAATGGGGTGTTCACCCTGAGGGTGCTGTTTGCTGTAAACACCTCTCGGTTTTCTTTACTTGCTTATGACAATGCTGTGATGCTATACCTGTACTATGCCTCAACAAACTATATCTATAGGCTCGATTTTAACCTGGAGCGGTAGTGTGATGCGTGGGGTCCAGTGTAGGAGGGATGCTAAAGTGGATTATAATCCTAGCCCCGTTTTAGGACCATCTCGAATCAGGCATAATCCTCAGATGATCACTTTCACTTAAGGTTGAGAAAGACAGATCTCACAGAGACTTGAATGAGTCCGAAGAACTGATCTAACTCTCCCCAAAGGAAAGGTACCAGCTGAGAATATTACCATCATCCAGGTAGCCTTTAACAAGTTTTAGCCAGTGTATAACAACCCAGATATGATATGGGTCTGGCCATCTCTCCTCAATAATGCACCTCCCCATTGAAGAGTGTACAGAGATTGCAATACAGAAGACTATGTGAGACAATATAATTTCTAAATTATATCTTTCTTTGGCCTCCTTATCTCGAGAGACAATGGATACGCGCCTGGAGGTGGTCAGTGGTTTGTGAAGCAGCGCCTGGAGTGGCTATAAAGGCCAATTCTAGAGTGACAGGCTCTTCCACAGGTGCTGCAGAGAAATTTGTTTGTCGGGGCTGTTGCACAGTTGGCTCTCCCCTTGCGCCTCTGTCTTCTTCCTGCCAACTACTAAGTCTCTTCGACTCGCCACATTTTAGCCCCGTCTTTATGGCTGCCCGCCAGCTCTGGCGAACGCTGGCAACTGACTCCCACGACTTGTGATCAATGTCACAGGATTTCATGTCGCGTTTGCAGACGTCTTTAAAGTGGAGACATGGACGGCCGGTGGGTCTGATACCAGTGGCGAGCTCGCTGTACAATGTGTCTTTGGGGATCCTGCCATCTTCCATACGGCTCACATGGCCAAGCCATCTCAAGCGCCGCGGACTCAGTAGTGTGTACAAGCTGGGGATGTTGGCCGCCTCGAGGACTTCTGTGTTGGAGATACAGTTTCTAAATTATATAGAAGTTTATCAAAGAACCGGACATTCACTTCACATTTGGTGGGAAAGTCAATCGCAACTTAATAGTTCTAGGAAAAGAAAAAGTCTTACCTTGTTTCTAGTAGGAGTTCCTCAGGGTAGTGTCCTAGGCCCAATCATCTTCAGCTGCTTCATCAATGACCTTCCTCCAATCAGAAGGTCAGAAATGGGGATGTTCGCTGATGATTGCACAATGTTCAGCACCATTCGTGACTCCTCAAATACTAAAGCAGTCCATGTAAAAATCCAACAAATCCTGGACATAATCCAGGCTTGGGCTGGTAAGTGGCAAGTAACATTTGTGCCACACAAGTGCCAGGCAATTACTATCTCAAACAAAAGAGAATCTAATCATCCCCCCTTGACACTCAATGGCATTACGATCGCTGAATTCCCCCACTATCAACATCCTGGGGGTTACCATTGACCAGAAACTGAACTGGAGTTGCCATATAAATACCATGGCTGAAAGAGCAGGTCAGAGGCTAGGAATCCTGTGGCGAGTAACTCTCCTCCCGACTCCCCAAAGCCTGTCCGCCATCTACAAGGCACAAGACAGGAGGATGGTGGAATACTCTCCACTTGCCTGGATGGGTGCAGCTCCAACAACACTCAAGAAGCGGGACACCATCCAGGACAAAGCAGCACACTTGATTGGCACCTCATCCACAAACATTCACTACTTCCACCACCAACACACAGTGGCAGCAGTGTGTACCATCTACAAGATGCACTGCAGCAATGCACCAAGACTCCTTAGACAGCACATTCCTCGACCTCTACCACTAGAAGGACAAGGGCAGCAGTTGCATGGGAACACCACCACCTGCAAGTTCCCCTCCAAGCCACACACCATCCTGACTTGGAACTATATCGCTATTCCTTCACTGTCACTGGGGTCAAAATCTGGAACTCCCTTTCTCACAGTACTGTTGGTGTAGCTACACACCAAGGACTGCAAAAGTTCAAGAAGGCGGCTCACCACCACTTTTTCAAGGGCAATAGGGATGGGCAATAAATGCTGTCCTAGCCAGCAATGCCCACATCCCATGAATGAGTAATAAAAAAGCAGAGGATCCAATTATTAAGTCGAATATTGTTACAGTAACATATGTAAGACATTCACCAACAGTAAAAGTAATACTTACCTTAAATCCCTGGGTAGAAAGCTACAGAGTTTAGCGAGATACCTCTATCCAAATTAACGGGAGAGCTATCGCCGCCGCACTACAGTAGCTGTACCCTTACCATGAGAAACGTTGGAATGAATCCAACAAATCTAAAGATCCACTGTGTGGTTCCAATATTTTTACTGTTTCTAAGCTGCGTAACTAATTTTTTTACATATGGGGTGTTACATCTTAGCAATTAGGTTTGTCCCCCTCTATTTCCCAAATAAGGCTCTATAACTGTTAATTTTTAGTTAAAATCCATATTGTTTAATTTCTAAGAAAAGGCTGAGCTAGCAGGAAGCTGTGAGCAGACATTCTTTCGAGCTAGCAGGATGCTGGAAGTTGCAAATGGTGGTAAACTCCTTAGCCACCCAATTGTGTTTAAGACTATAACTCAGTTTCCCAGATTCAGTTTGCATGTGATTTAGGTCCATGTGTAGAAAATCATATCATCCATTGTTAAACTGTAGTAACTTACAATGGTTATTTATAAAACCTGTATTATCAGTGGTTTACTGAGGTGATAATGGTCATGACTTTTTGGAGCGAGTTCCTGTTTTTCAGAATCTGCCAATGTGTTCTAGGAAGAGGCAATTATACTGTGTCCTTGACCACAGGGTGATAGAGTCTTTGACTACAGGGGCATTTTACAGGCATGTCTATGAAATTATTTTTTTTAACCTTCCAGGCAGATTGACCCTGCTTTTAATTTTTTACTCCCTAATTCACAGGAAAATAACTCTTTTAACCTCATATCCCCTTATTAAGGCTGGATTCCTTCACAATGAGTTCAAAATGGCATTGGACCAAGGCCTGGGCCTTTTGACGCCTGGGCCTCATTTTCATTTCTGACAATGGATCCCCTCCACTGACCCCACCCCTCCCCCACCGGCCCGGAGAGTTGGAGCAGGAAATCGCGTGTCTGCAGGCGCGCAGAATGATGTGGGCCAGTGGGGGGGATGGAGGCAGGCGGTCGTGTATGCTAAGGTGATCGTGGTCACGGCAACTTGAAGAGAAGCCCAGTAGGCCCACATATTCCTTGTGGGACCTGGTGGAATAGTCCTCCTACTCCTCCCCTACTTCTGATCAAAATGAAAACTGTGGGAAAAAAAATTAAAAATAGCCTACCTGGCCACTTATGCCCCTGGATCCTGTCTCTCATTAGCTTTCCCTGGCAGATTTGGAACTAGATGTCACAGAGATCTGAAGTTATGATTGCTTCAAGGTACAATTTACTTTGGACTCTGACATTTCAGTATCAATGAATCCCCCTCCTGTCTGTGGGGAGATGCCTTATCGCTCCGGAAAACCCACGAGAAAAAATGGTGGGGGCTCGAATGCTGTGAGAATGCATCGACTAGCACACGACTGCCATTTTAACACTGGCCCAGACCATTCTCACTGGTCTGGTCAGGTTAAAATCAGGACTTAAGTGCTTTTTGTTTAGTTCAATAGTGAGGTGTGTCTGTAATTTACACATGTAAAGAAGGCTTAACTTGAATAAGTTATGAATTCTGTTTTCCCTAATAACTGGGGCTAGTGATTTAGTGTTCCATAATGTCCTGTTGACATATTCTGCACACTTCCATGCTACAATGTTTAGCATGATTTGTTGCCATGATAATACCATTCACATAATTAGTGACGACTTGCTGCAACATTCATATATTTAAAAATTACATTTTCTAACGTTCTAAAAGGTCAGTTTCTTTGTTACATCAAAAATGCCTTGTGATTAAGTCTCAAACATCTTCACACAATGAATTATAGAGTAACTTATTTTTTAAATTTGCCCAATTTACGTCAATTGGATCTAATTAATTAATGGGGGGAATTATAACATAACCCACTCTGGTGGGTGATAGGATCCAATTGTCCTCTTATTGTGCACAGATCCCCACGCAACCTCCCCCCACCAACTGCCCCCCGCCCCTACCGCTCATTTTACTCTCTACTGAGGTCAGTAGGAAGTAATATTGGACACAGTGCAAAACCGGCAGCCCATTCCCAATAGACAACTGAGGTCACCATTACCCATAATTCATTAAGCCTAGTATGATGGTGCTTTTAAAAATTAATATGTTTTTGAGTTATGAAGAGAGCCTATTAATAAGTAAACTGACTTTCCTAAGTAAATTAGATATTTTTATTATGATTCATGTCGATAATATATTTTAGAATAGAATAATTATAACCTTCAAATCCATAGAGAGAGAACTTAGTATTATGAAACGGGTAATGCATTTGTATTGGCTAATATGGGGGATTACAACATCTGGAATGCAAAGCAGTTTTACCTTGATGAGTGCTGTCAATGGCAGACACACAGGGCTGAATTTAATAAGCCCACTGCGCGAAAAAATAGTGGCTCGCCCGTGCGGGCCATACGCCAAAAAGCCGCCGCGATTCCAAGCATGGCGGCACATTTAAATTGCCAGGGTGGGCCACCCCGATCATGTGGAGGGGACCGGTTGTCTGTCCCCTATGTGGATGCGCTGATGCCGTTGAGAAATGGATGTTAGCCCAACTGCGAAATTTAAATATTTAAAGTTAAATGGAATTTAAAAAAATAAATACAGCTCTTTTGCCCACCTCTCCCATAACAATTAAATTAATTATTTGCCCTTTTCCCACCAAAACACTTACCTTTACCATCTGACCTTTCCCCCGCAAACTGCACAAACATTCACCTACAACCCTTCCCACCATCCCCTACACCCATGATGCTAATTTGGCCCCGTTCCCCCACTCCCACACTGATAAACTTACCTCCTTCCCCCTCCCCACAAGTGTTCCACCTCATTTCCCCAGATGGGGATCCAAAGGCGTGAGGCGTGACAGTGCTGGCCGCAGGGGTGACGATCATGGCGGGATATCAGCAGGAACCGTGATATTAATTAATCCAGGTATTTTAATTTATTTAAATATTTAAATTGTGGTCCGGTCACCGAGCGGCAGGTGGGGGGCCGCCACGAGGCCTTGCCGCTGCCGGTAATATCGGGCCGGGTCCTGCCAGCGTTGAAGTCCATGGCGGGCCTCATTTGAGGCCATCTTCAGGCACCCCGGCCCCCCCCCCCCCCCCAACACACCACTGATCCTGACATCAAGGGCTCCTTAAAATCCAGCCCACAGGGTGGAATCTTATCACCTCAGACCCTGCCAGAATGGCAGGACCATTTCGGGTCAGGAACGCAACTCACTGATTTGCACCCCCGGCGTTTGCTCTTTCCCAGAGTAAACTAATTATCATCCCACCTTCTGGCTCCCTGATCAATTAGGCAAGGCAGGCAAGATGACACATCTATTCTGTTGGAGGAAGGATTTCTAATTAAAGGGGCTCGGGCATGGGTTACAAAGACACACCAGCACATGGATTTTTGAGGCTGCAGCAACCACAGGAATGACGAGGAGATCTGGACAGGCTGCTCCCGGGTAACTCACTCTTACCTGGAGGTCCTGCTGGAGGATCTGAGGGACTGCAGTGAGGTGAGCTCTCCCATGGATGGGAGGAAGAGGACAACCTGCCCAAAGAAGCAGGCAAGGGTGGAAGTGGCCGAGGAAGTCAGCAGCAAAAGTGTGTTCCCTCCATCCTGAAGACAGTGCATCAAGAGGATGATGAACCTCATGAGGGCACGAAAGATGAGTGGCGTAACACTTTCAGATGCCAAGCCTCACACTCTGATTTGCCCTGCATTCTACCGGTCAGGTCAACATACCCTGCAGCTCAACTTATTCCTCTCTCTGCAGGAACCCACATCCCCATCTGAACAATCAACACTCATACCCACCCTCAGTCTATTGTCCTCTCGCACCCATGCCTCACAGACATCCTTCACAAATGGGGGGCGGGGGCAGTTTATAGGGCCTGCAAGAGTGACTTTCATGGCAGGTGGGGTGATTTAATTAGGTGGGAGGTGATACTTCGCATTCCTGATGGCGGGTTTTATTTTAGAGATTTAAGTCAGCAGCGTGTTTGCGGCAGGTTGGGGTTCACTCCGTCCTGTGTCAGGTTCCAGATATCCATATATTTGCATAGCATGAATACTCATTACTTTTTAATTATTCCAAATTAAGTCCGACCTGCCAGATTAAGTCAGCGGTGCATGGCAATCTCGTGGCACCAGTTTCACATTCATTTAAAGGTGGCGTGCACCAGTTGGCTTTGTGCAGTTGTGTCTGAGGTCAGTGATGTTCTTTCTTGAACTCTTTGGCACAAGGAAGGCCAACATTGGAATGGATGTTTGGCTCCGGGCTCAGGACCCGCAAGAGCGATTCTTTAGCGATGATGGTGGTGAATGCAGGGGGTGGGGATGGGTGGTGTAAAGTGTGGGGTCTCGGGTGCTGGGAGGTGCAGGGGAGGGAAGTTGGGGAGGACACAGGGTGGGGGCTCAGGTGCTGGAAGGTGTAGGGGAGGGAGGTCGGGGAGGACACAGGGTGGGGTCTCAGGTGCTGGAAGGTGCAGGGGAGGGAAGTCGGGGAGGACACAGGGTGGGGTCTCGCGTGCTGGGAGGTGCAAGGGAGGGAAGTTGGGGAGGACACAGGGTGGGGTCTCAGGTGCTGGGAGATGCAGGGGAGGGAATAGTTTAGTGTTCAGGTTGTGGACTAGGTGGTGCTATTGCTGCTGATGGGGGGTGGGGGGGGGGGGGTAAGCAGGGGGGTGTTGTATTTGGAGCAGATAATGTATGTGATGGTCATGATGGACTTAAAGGGAGGGGTGAGTACTGTCAACGTCAGGGTTCTGTGGAGTGAACTTAGGGTACTGGCTGGCAGAGGGAACAGTCAAAGTCACAGGGGCCATTTGATTCGGTGGGGGGTGCAGGTCTAGACTTAGGGATGGGTATTTGATGGAATCATAGGGAGAGGAACAGGTCTCGGCAATGACATTGAGGTGGAGAACTGGAGGATCTAGGGTTAGAGTGGGCATATTGATGGTGACGGGTGTTGGCTCAGCAGGGAGAGATGGCATGAAGAAGGCAATGATGATCCAGTCCACGGTAATGGAGGAGGTTCCAGGGTCACAGAGGGAAGGTTCAAGGTAATGTTGGGTGGGTCAAGGGTGATGAGTGCAGGCTGGAATATGTCAGGAGGAGGGTAGTGGGTGGGGGAACTTGCCTCAAATGCTATCTGCACCATGTTTCCAAATGATACTGAAAACCATGTGGTCATTCTAGGAAGATAACTCAAGTGGAAAGAGACCAGTGTTGAGTGGGTCGATTTTAGGCTATGTACAATGTGAGGTGCAGGCAAGCTATCAGCTCACGACTTCAATGGTTGAGCTTCGTGGGAGAAAAAAGTTTAATTTAAATGCTTGTCTCATTCAAGTAGTTGCAAAGCTGCAATACGCCCAATATTTCAGCTACCTCGGGAACAAGTGCAGAGGATGATACTGAGGAGGGTTCTTGCTGCTTAGCAGCTGATGCCACAATGCCAGCAGCAAGCAGCACAAGAGGGGGAGGCTGCTCAGAGTGATGCCATCCAGGAAAGGTATAATAGATGATGTACGCTGGTGCATCAGCACATCCTCAGGACAAGGACAAACTACATTCAGATGTTGGAGAGGCAATGCCAGAGATCCTGAGGATGTCACATGAAATGGTCACTGAAATTTGTGGGATCATTCAGCAGGATTTGCAACCACGTGGTTCTGGTGGAAACCCCATGCCAGTTGCCCTCAAGGTGACTGCTGCACTAAATATTTACCCTAGCGCTGATTTCCAGGGCTCAATGGGCGACATATATGGCATCTCACAGGCTGCCACTTACAGGTGCATAAAAGAGGTGATCAATGCCCTATTCCATCATGTCATCATAAATAAATAAAAAAAAATAAAGAAATAAAATTAAAAATTAAAAAATAAATAAATGCCAATGATTTCATCTATTTCCCAGTCGACAAGGACAACCAAGCAGCAAGGTCTGTGGCCTTTGGCACCATCACTTATTTCCCTGGAGTGCAAGGAGTGATCAACTGTACTCATGTGGCCATTAGAGCTCCCTGGGACCAGCCTGCTGCATTTGTGAATCGCAAAGGCTTCCACTCTTTAAACGTTCAACTGGTTTGCAACCACAGGTGAAAAATCATACAGGTTTGTGCTCGTTCCCAGAGTGCTGTCACAACTCATATATTTTGCGAAACTCACAACTACAAGGAATTTTTGAACCACAAACCCAAGTTGACGGCTGGATCCTGGGTGACAAGGGTTATGCCCTTGTACATGGTTAATGACACAAGTGAATCATCCCCAAAGCACAGCTGAAGGTTGATACAATGCAGCTCACACCTCCACAGAGCCAACGTCCACTATTGGCTTGCTGAAAATTCACTTCTGCTGCCTTGACCGGTCTGGAAGGGCTCTGCATTACGCATCACAGATGGTGTCACCAAATAGTGCTCATCTGCTGTGCACTGCACAACCTGCCAATGCAACGTGGACAGTTATACAGTTATACAGGGCATTGGTGAGACCACATTTCGAATACTGTGTGCAGTTTTGGTCTCCTTATTTAAGGAAGGATGTAAATAAGTTGGAGGCAGTTCATAGGAGGTTTAGTAGATTGATACCTGGAATGAGTAGGTTGTATTATGAGGAAAGGTTGGACAGACTGAGCTTGTATTCACTGGAGTTTAGAAGAGTGAAGGGCAATTTGATTGAAGTATATAAGATCCTGAATGGTCTTGACAAGATGGATGTAGAGGGGATATTTCTTCTTGTGGGTGAGTCCAGAACTAGGACGCACTGTTTTAAAATTAGGGGTTGCCCTTTTCAGACAGAGACAAGGAGAAATGTTTTCTCTCAGAGGGTTGTATGACTTTGGAATTCTCTGTCTCAGAAGTGGTGGAGGTGGGGGTCATTGAATATTTTTAAGGCGGAGGTAGATAGATTCTTGTTAGGCAAGGGAATCAAAGGTTATCTGGGGTAGATGGGAGTGTGGAATTTGAGACACAAACAGATCAGCCATGATCTTATTGAATGGCGGAGCAGGCTAGAGGGGCTGAATGGCCTACTTCTGCTCCTAATTTGTATGCTCGTATATCTTTTGCAGGAGGAGGAATGGAAGGAGCAACACGCCGCCTCCTCAGCTGAGGAAGAATTTGAAGAGCCTGAGGAAGAGGCCATTAATGTGAATGAGCATTTCATGGATGCTAGGACCATGGCGAGACGTGCACGTGACATCGGAGTCAACCTCATCTTTGGATGTTTTAGCCAAGAGTGAGGCACGTAAATGTTTACAGCTCCAATGCAAAAACTACTTTACCTACTTGTTATGTTCATATACCCCTATAAGCTTAAACGTTGCTGCAATCTAAAGGCAAGTATCCTGTACCATCAACAATTGCACCTGCAGTGGAGCTGTGCTGAACACATTGTCTGTTGGAATTTGCATTTGAAACAACCCCTCTATCAGAAGCAGCTACACCATAACATCACTTTGAATAGATCTGCACCTTCTAAAGTATCCAGATTGTGATGGAGCCAAAACAACTCTATGCAAGGCACAGAAGGGAGGGTCTACTGAGCCTGCACATGAAGGCATGTCGCTACAGAAAACTGTTACAATACTTCAAGCTATAACTAGCTGTAAATGAAACTAAAGATTGAAATGTGAACGTTAAGACCATAATGGCTATGTCAGCCAATCCTTTGTAAGCATCAAACCATGCCAATAATAAAGCATCCATAGTCATTATCCTTAGCAAGTTTAAATGATAAATAAGAAATATTCATATCCATTGGACCTGCCGCTCAACATGACCGGACAGCCTTGCTCGAAAGTAAGCTAGAAAAAAATGCTTGCTGGACTTGTATAAGAGCAATGAGCTGCCACGTGATATATATGACAGGGTTCGTCCTCACGGCTTGGTGCATCCGTGTATGTATGGGCTGGCCAAGAAACACAAAACTGATGTCCTTCTATGCCCTTTCTTATCTATGACTGGTTCTGCACAACATGAATTGGCCAAATGGTTGGGTGAATCGTTACAATCAGTTTTGAGCAAGTTCTCCACATACACAGTGAAGGATTCCCTCACATTTGTGAAGACCATACAGGACTTTAACATCAATAGCAATGCCGTGCTCATTTGCCAGCCTATTCACCAATGCACCATTTAAGGAAGCCATAGATATTTGTGCTACAGCACCATATCATGGCGATCTAGACCCACCACCATTGCGTGAATCAGTATTCATTGAACTTATGAACTCAGCAACTCGCGCAGTTGAGTTCAGTTTTAACAACACCATGTATGCCCGAATAGATGGTGTTGCCATGGGATCCCCTCTAAGCCCAGCTCTCGCAAACATCTTTGCTGAGTTCCATGAGAAATGTGTCTTTGATGGAATGACGCCTAACCTCCTAACCTCCTAGCTCTTGCATATTTCCGATATGTAGATGATACGTTTGCTATATTTGAATCCGCAGCGGCATGCAATAATTTCCTTGCACATCTTAATGGGCTCCATCCTGCACTCAAATTCACCTTTGAAATGGAGCAGTCAAATGAGCTCCCTTTTCTTGACATATTAGTTGAGAAATCTGTTAAGGGGTTCTCTACCACAGTCTACCGCAAATCTATCTTCACTGGTCAATACACACGTTGGGATTCTTACTGTTCCACGCGCTATAAGATTGGCCTTATCAGCAACCTCATAAATAGGGCCTGAGCCATTTGCTACCATGCAATCTTGATGCTGAAATAGGGCGAATCAAAGATATCTTGCATGACAATGGTTGCCCTGATTAGATCATTTCTTGCTGTATATTGCGCAAACCTATGAATGGGCCGAAGGCCGTCTTTTTCAGCCCTGAAAAGTGCCCAGTCTACCTCAGATTATCCTGGAAGGGTAATGTATCCCAAAAAATGTGAGTAACAGGTAAAGCTAGCTGTTTCATGCTGCTACTATGCAGTAGCAACATATGTGGTATTCACCACTAAGAGGATGCCGCCATCAAGCCAAAAAGACTTTCTGCCTATCACACAAATGAGTAATGTGATATATGAATTTCAATGCCAGTATGATGCTAGGTATATAGTCCGTACATCCCAAAGACTGGTGGATCATATCAAACAACATGTCCCTTCTGCTGTTCGCAAAGAGCAAGGTACAGGTCATACCCAACCAGCCCGTGCTTGCAAAACTCAAAACACAGTGTCCAACATTAGATGTGATTCCTCAATTGGACACCATTTGCTAAATAATCCTCAGTGTGCTAAGAATTACTCTGACATACAATTTAAGATTGTCAGTAGGGCTCGTAAAGTGGCACATTTGCGCGTACTGGAAGCAACTTTTAATACACAGGGCCCTGTTCTTGACAGACAGAAAGAATATGTACAAACATTGCATCTGTTTCAGCTGAACAAAATAAGTGAGAGCCATTCGCTGGTTCATTCCTCAGGGCAATGCCTTGACCAATCAGAGTCAAGCTGCCCTGTTTAAATTTTAAACAAAGCTTGGTTGGTAACTGTCAGACACTGTAAACTGGTGCATTTGCCATAACAACGCCTCTACCAATCAGAGTTCACTTGCCAACCAATCAGCACTCTCTACTCATGCAGTATAAGTTGTTGCTTTCCCTTACATTGGTTATTCTTGCAATTGTCCTGATGAGTGCAAGATGAAATGTTTCGACAACACGTCTCTATTTTCAGCAACAAACAAGAAAGTATCAAAGACTAAAGCAAATTAATGTATTGAGAAATATTAACAATTGCAAAAAAACTAACTTAAACACCTTTGCCTCCTCGTGCTCATGATTTCTTGTGTTTACATTTTGTTCCATTACATCTTGATGCTACCCCAACATTAGCAGCTGAGATGGAGGCAGTCTGCTCATTACTCTATCCCGTTGCCCTGAATGATTGTGGCGGGCATTCTCTGGAGGTATGTGGCCTTGGAGGGTTCATCCTATGGCAGTCTCCAGCATTGGTACTTGAGCATCCTCCTTGGGCTCGTGGGCTGTAGGTAAGGGGGTCAAAGTGTTGGAGGGGGGGGGGGGGGTGAGGATGAGGGTGTCCTGAGAGGAAGGCCCCGGGGCAGCTGGCACATGCTTCCCATCAATCTAGATGCATGATGGCACCTGCCGGTCTCCATGAGGGGAAGGAGCACCTGGAGGGAGGTCCAGGTTCCTCGTCTATCTCTCGCTTGGCCACTGCTGCATGGATCCCATGGCTACAGCGATGGAGTTCAGGTCAGAGCTCATATGACTTGAGTGCTCAACCTGGCTCTCCATGGTGGTCGTCACCCTCTTCATTGAGGAAGTCATACGCTCATATGCCTGGGACATGGCAGATGTCATAAGGTCATAAGAACTAGGAGCAGGAGTAGGCAATTCAGCCCCTCGAGCCTGCTCCACCATTCAATACGATCATGGCTGATCTCATCTCGGCCTCAACTCCACTTTCCTGCCCATTCTCCATAACCCTTCAACCCTTTACTAATTAAAAATCTGTCTATCTCCTCCTTAAATTTACTTAATGTTCCGGCATCCACCGCACTCTGGGGTAGTGAATTCCACAGACTCAAGACCCTTTGAGAGAAGTAATTTCTCCTCATCTCTGTTATAAATCTGCTACCCCTTATCCTAAAACTATGACTGCTCGTTCTAGATTGCCCCACAAGAGGAAACATCCTCTCTGCATCTACTACGTCAATCCCCTTAATCATCTTATATACCTCAATTACATCTCCTCTCATTCTTCTAAACTCTAAGAGAGTAAAGGCCTAAACTGCTCAATCTCTCTTCATAAGACAAACTCCTCATCCCTGGAATCAATCTAGTGAACCTCCTCTGAACTGCCTCCAATGCAACTACATCCCTCCTCAAATAAGGGGACCAAAACTATACGCAATACTCCAGGTCTCACTAGTGCCTTGTACAGTTGCAGCAACACTTCCCTACTTTTATATTCTATTCCTTTAGCAATAAATGCCAAAATTCCATTTGCCTTCCTTATTACCTGCTGAACCTGCATACTAACTTTCTGCGATTCATGCACGAGAACACCCAGATCCCTCTGCACCGAAGCATTCTGAAGTTTCTCTCCATTTAGATAATAATTTGCCTTTCTATCCTTCCGACCAAAATGGATAATTTCACACTTATCCATGTTAAACTCCATCTGCCAAATTTTGGCCCATTTACTTAACCTATCTGTATCCATTTGTAAATTTCTTATTTCTTTATTGCAACTTACTATCCCACCTATTTTAGTGTCCAAGGACCGAACCCTATGGCACCCCACTAGTTACATCTTGCCAACCAGAAAAAGGCCCATTTATCCCGACTCTCTGCTTTCTGTTGGTTAGCCAATCCTCTATCCAAGCTAATAAATTGCCCCTAACCCCATGTGATCTTACCTTGTGTATTAACCTTTTGTGCGGCACCTTATTAGATGCCTTCTGGAAGTCCAGATATACTACATTTACAGGATCCCCATTATCCACTTTTCTTTTTACAGCTTCAAAGAACTCTAGCAAATTAGTCAAACATGATTTTCCCTTCATAAAACCATGCTGACTCTGATGGATTGCGTTTTGATTTTCTAAATGTTTTGTTATTACTTCCTTAATAATGGATTCTAACAATTTCCCAACGACAGATGTTAAACTAACTGGTCTGTAGTTTCCTACTTTTTGCCTCCCTCCCTTTTTGAATAATGGCATTATATTAGCTTTTTTCCAATCCACTGGAACCTTTCCCGCATCCAGGGAATTTTGGAATATTATAACCAATGGATCCATTATCTCCACTGCCACTTCCTTTAAGACCCTAGGATGTAGGCCATCAGGCCCTGGGGCCTTCCTTCTTACCTGCTGTACCTGCATACTAGCTTTCTGCGATTCTTGCACGAGGACACCCAGATCCCTCTGCACCAAAGCATTCTGAAGTTTCTCTCCATTTAGATAATAATTATCTCCATTTAGATAATGTCTGCCTTCAATCTCAATAGTCTGCTCAGTACTTTTTTCCTAGTGATGATGATTTTTCTAAGTTCCTCTCTTTCTATAACCTCTGCATTTCCTGTTACTATTGGGATGGTACTCCACCATGAAAACTGAGGCAAAATACTGATATAGTGTCTCTGCCATTTCGGTATTCCCCTCCCCAGTGTCAACCTGGCTTGCATGGACTCCTCCAAAGCATGCGAAAAGCCACGCATAACCTCAGGCATCTCCGACATATTTTCCCCATGAGGTGGCTGCACCTCTAGCAGATTTCTTGTAGCCTCAAACAGAGGATCATCATGAGCTTGGGGCTAAGCTGAGGCCTGGTCCCCAGCAGTCCTCTGATTTTCAGGGGGCCTGGCTGTAATATGCTCCCTCAGCTTCTGGGATGTGTCTGTGTCGTGACCACCAGATTGTGGCCTTGCTTCTAATCTCAAACCACCTGTTCCATCTTCTGGTTGTTTTCTGGTTCCCAGATGTTGGAAATAATCATACTTTAAACTTGGAAAGGCTGGAGTCTTTGTTTTTTCATTCAGCCAGCATGCTGCCTGGGTGTAGGACTGCTTGAGACTGGTTTCCTGTTACACATCACATGACTCTCAAGTGCAGCCATGAATGTGGCTCCACTGGAACATTTATACATAATAATTAGCTCCTAATTAATTAGTTCCAAGCACTCTACACATAGTATAACAATATAAAGCACCGCCTGTGGACCATGTGGATGTATCTGTGTTGGCAGAGGTTGCAGAAGAGGCAGGTAACGGTGCACACTCTGGGGCATTGGTGCCATCTTTCCCAGAGGCAGTGTCATCAGCTTCATAGCATCCCGTCATGTGAGTGTGGGCACCTGCAGTGGCAACAAACAGAAGCACATTAAGCCTCATCACAGCATGAGGTTGTCACATTTTCACACGATCCTCCTGTGTGCCCATATGGCTGCAACAGTAAGGTTGACAGTTCATCCTTACGCCTTGATGATCCACCTCACCCGTCTGATATAGCACTTCCTCCCTCCTCTTCAGCTATCTGTACAGCCTCCTCCTCTGCTGGGGTCAGGATTTGGCTAGCTGGGACACCACCCCCTGTTTTGTTCTGCTCCCGTTGGTAATGGGTGTTCTTGTACTGCACGAGAAAGTGCTGATTTACTGACCCTTGTCTACATGCATTGACATGACTTATTCTGGTCTGTCAGTTGCACACTGCATCCAAGGGCAACCAGACAGAAGACTTACACATTCTCCAGAATCAATTGCGATACAGCACCAAGGCTGAACATGTATGTGAACACAAGACGTGGCTGCCCACTGATGGACATATAGTTTTACACAGCCCACGAGATAAATATTTGTACAGCTTTGGACACATCACTTACCCTCGCTAATCTGAGCAAGTCATTGACCCTTTTCCGACACCGAACCCAGCTTTTATGATTGACCCCATGGGTTCAACACCTCCTCCACAACCTCCTTCCAGGCCACCTTGGACAGGTGGGAGGGTCTTTTAATTTGATCTGCAGGGAAGAGGACCTCCCGCCTTTGCCTAACGGCCTGGAGGAGAACCTGCAGGGAGGCATCATTGAACCGTGGGGCATGAGGCTGCCTATTGGCTGCAATAATGGTGGTGGTGGGTGTGGTGATGGAGAGATGATTAAAATATTAATAGGAGTTGGTGTGGAGTGGAAGAGAATGACTAACGGATGAGGGAGGGTCAAAAATAATAACAAATAAATCAATATGACAAATAGTCTGCAAACAATTAAAGAGCAGCCAGGCAGGTAATCCTGCATACTTGCAAAGTGGAATGATTTATAGTCGTGGCGTTATTGGTGCTTTGCAGAATGATGGCAGGATTCCCTGCCACATGATCACACGTGTCTTCCATGCCTGCCACCGGAACTTTAAATTTGTAATCATGTGGAAACTGGCAAAAAGGGCGGAAGCGGAAGTGCCACCAACTTCTGGTTCTGCCATAATAATATAAAAGCAAAATACTGCGGATGCTGGAAATCTGAAACAAAAACAAGAAATGCTGGATTCACTCAGCAGGTCTGGCAGCATCTGTGGAAAGAGAAGCAGAGTTAACGTTTCGGGTCAGTGACCCTTCTTCGGAACTGACAAATATTAGAAAAGTCACAGATTATAAACAAGTGAGGTGGGGGTTGGGCAAGAGATAACAAAGGAGAAGGTGCAGATTGGACCAGGCCACATAGCTTACCAAAAGATCACGGAGCAAAGGCAAACAATATGTTAATGGTGTGTTGAAAGACAAAGCATTAGTACAGATTAGGTGTGAATATACTGAATATTGAACATCAGCAAGTGCAAACCTGAAGAAAAACAACCTGAAAAAAACAGTGGGTAAGCAAACTGAACAAACTAAGATGAAATGAAATAAATGCAAAAAAAGATTGTAAAAAATGTAAAAAGGAATGCAAAAAAAAAAGGAAGAAAAAATAACTAAAAATGACTAAAAATGAAAGTAAAGTGGGGGGCTGTCATGCTCTGAAATTATTGAACTCAATGTTCAGTCCGGCAGGCTGTAATGTGCCTAATCGGTAGATGAGATGCTGTTCCTCGAGCTTGCGTTGATGTTCACTGGAACACTGCAGCAATCCCAGGACAGAGATGTGAGCATGAGAGCAGGGGGGAGTGTTGAAATGGCAAGCAACCGGAAGCTCAGGGTCCTGCTTGCGGACTGAGCGGAGATGTTCCGCAAAGCGATCACCCAGTCTGCGCTTGGTCTCCCCAATGTAGAGGAGACCACACTGTGAGCAGCGAATACAGTATACTACATTGAAAGAAGCACAAGTAAATCGCTGCTTCACCTGATTCTGCCATCGTCCTTCCCTCTTCTTCACTGTTACGACCTGGTGAGAAAGGTGTCTAGGGGTCCCTTTCAGTCTTCATTCTGGTCTAACTGTAACAGGGTTTAATTTTAAACACACCGTGTTTTTAGCTCCCCCTTGGTGAATCCTTGTTCACTGTTTTCCAATTATAAGGCAAAGAAACCAGCACAAACAGGCTTTCTTAGGTTTAAAGAAGGAAAGTTGAAATTTATTAAACTTGAACTTAAACTCTAATTCGGTTGATGCCTACAGATACACGTGCACCCTCGCTAGCATACATATGCGATACTCACATGCAAATCAAGACAGAAATGAGCAGAAGAAAAAATAAAGTGGAAAAGTATGAGGCAATATCTGAAGAGTTTTTGTTATGGTTTTTCGAGCTCACTGTAGTGTCCTTGATTGTAGATAGATCTTGCTTTTCATTGGGGCTCAGTATTCTTCTTAAACCTTGTTCGCTAAAGGAGACTTTTCTCTCTTGGGGCTCATGTGTCTTCAGTGGATTCAGAGGCTTGTGAGAAAGAGATGGGAGCAGACAGGAGAGATCGTCTCAGTCCAGGAGCAAACTGTTTGTACAATTCAGAAAACCCCAGGTTGCCAAGCAGGTTAGTTATGTGACTAACGGGTCTGACCGTGTCTTGGATTGCATCACCTTAGCTGTCTGTGGAATGCTCCTCTTACACACAATACCTGATGATCAAGGTCTATTGTGGGTTGAATGTGATAGGGAATGGTCCTTTGTCCTTCCAATCACCGTCTGTTAATATGCAAATGTCATTTCCAGCCACAGTTGATCAGCTTAACAAGTCCTTTCTTCACTCCAGTAGCAGTTAAAAATCAATGTTCATGACAAAATTATTTGCCTCATACTTGGTAGGTGGGGGCCTAGCATGACTGCTCCACACCCAGTGGAATGAAATGCAATTTGAGAAAAGACGCATTTCATTAAAAGGGTGGAGGGAAAATATAAGATACAGAAAAAGAAAACATGCATTTCTTTCATTCATTCACAAATCCTAAAACTTATTAAAACTGCCTCCCCCTCCCCTTTTTGGCATCCCAGTAAACATGTGGTTCTTTTGCCCATTTCCATGGCTGCCTCGGGTCTTTGTTCCTGCTGAGGTAATTTTTTTTCAGGATTGTCAGTAGTGGGCAGATCTATCCTGAACTCTCTTTCAGTGCTTTGCTGAGTCATGCAAAAGCTTTTGACTTTAGGGGGATGGGTAGTTCTTTTCTCACTGACTGTGGAGGAGGATTCTTTGCTAATCTCTCCTTTGTCCTCTGGGACACTCCTGCCTGCAGATATTTGTGCAGACTCTACTGCACTCCCCTGTGGCACTACGACTCGGTAAGGCATCACCCTCAAGGATTCTCTTCCCCCTAGAGGTCTTTCTTTGTCTCTGCAGGTTCCTATAAATGCTTAAGCAACTCTGGTGGATGCTTCTAGGATCTTCATTTGCATAGAAGGATGTGGGATCTATCCTTTCACACTTTCCGGAGTTGGCTGACCAGACAGTAAAGGTTTTCATCCTGGATTCCTCCCGGACTTCCTTTAACCTGCCCTCTTGATCGCTTTTTCCCCTTCCCTTTCTAAACTTTTGCCAGCATGTGCCTGCCTGTCCCCTTTTGTTCTCGGTAGGGGTCCCTTACAGTTGACCAACCCTCTGCTGGAGGGTCCTCCTCACACCGGTACAGGACTTAGGGGTGCAGGTTTCACTGTAGGTTGGGGGTTTTCCTCAACCTGGCACATGGGCGGCATAGTGGCGCAGTGGTTAGCACCACAGCCTCACAGCTTCAGCAACCCGGGTTCAGTTCTGGGTACTGCCTGTGCGGAGTTTGCAACTTCTCCCTGTGACCGTGTGGGTTTCCGCTGGGTGCTCTGGTTTCCTCCCACAGCCAAAGATTTGCAGGTTGATAGGTAAATTGGCCATTGTAAATTGCCCCTAGTGTAGGTAGGAGAAAAGTGTGGATGTGGTAGGGAATATAGGGTTAATGTAGGATTAGTATAAATGTGTGGTTGTTGGTCAGCACAGACTTGGTGGGCCGAAGGGCCTGTTTCAGTGCTGTATCTCTAAATAAATAAATAAAATAAATAAACTCCTGCAGTCCTTGACCACATCTTTGTGGAGGTTTCGCCAGTCAAACTGCTGTCTTATTTGGGCTTTGGTCTTTCATATGCCAGCATGTGCAGCCACTGTAGTCTCGTGGGTTCTTAATATTTCTCTCCAGTACCTCTGCGGCAGCACTAATTGGTGAACTACTGTCCACTCCTTGCTCTCAGGTCTGTGAGGAGAACTCCATTTCCTCATCAGTAACTCATTCTTTAAATAGTAGCAATCAGGGACTCCCTCTTCTTCACTTTCAGATTGGGCAGCCTGTGCTATCTCTCGCGTTACTGGGTCGGCTCACTGAGCCTCAGCAAGGGAAGATCCATTTAATTCATTCCCTGGGCCTCCTAACCTTCAAACAAAGTCTCAGACAGACAGACCTGGTCATTTGCCTGCAGTGCCAATTTAGTCTCCTCTGGAGAGCTGGTTTGATCATGGCTTGATCCACTACATATTCAGGGAAACTGCAGGGGTCTGTCTCCTGCCACTGCCCTGTCTCTCTGACCTCCTGTGGTCTTTCTTTCACTATGGGGGGATGTGGGGGGTGGTGGCTACCACCTTCACTGTTGCCCACTCTCCAGAAAGACCCATGTAGAGGAGCAGCGGGTCCAGACAGCCCAGCAAGCGGCCGTTCTGGCCGATGATTACCTAGGAGCAGGTCAACCCTGTCCACAGGCAAACTAGGGACAATCCCTACAGTCACCGGTCCCGAAACTAGGTCGCACTCTAGATGCACCTGGTGTACAGGTACAGATATACACTGCCCTCCAATTGCATTCACCACCATTTTGGGGTTCACTGCACTCTGTGAGGGAAAGGTCAGCCTGTTTCCCAATAAAAGGGATCTCGTGTCCCCTGTGTCCCTGAGAATTACTATGGGCTTGCTTGCCCCACTCGAGGGGTATGGGGTTACTTTCCCTTTAGACACAAAACCTTGATAACCCTCAGGAATCCTATTAAATTTTCCAGCATTTGCAGCCATAAGTTTCCTGGGTCTCACTCTTACTGCAGTTAAAGCCACAGCTTGTTCTGCTGTTCTTTCCATCAGGTTCTCTTTTTCATTGAGCATGTGGTCCCTGATTAACCCTACAGGTTTTCTCTTTTGTTTCCAACAGTCATCTTTTAAATGTGCTGCTTTATTACAATGGAAGCACACAGGTCTCTGGGTCTCGCTCATGCTCATCACAACTTCCTTTTTGGCCAGAGCAGGACCCCCAACTTCTCCTGCTTTTTTTCTCTCCCAAGACTGCTTGGGCTTCAATCACATTCCCACCCTTTGTCATTTGTGGATTTATGGGAGTGATTAGGAAAGGTTCTCCCCTGGGAACTGACTTAAAAATTAAAACTCATCGGCCAGAATTGCCACTTGCCAGGCTCTCTGGGCCCGCTGCTCCTCTACATGGGTCTTTCTGGAGAGTGGGCGAGAGTGTTTAAATTCCTCTAACAGAATTACTTCTCTGAGAGTCTCATAGCTGAGCTGTACTTTAAGAGCCCTCAGCCACTGGTCAAAAGCCAGCTGCTTACTTCTTTCAAACTCCAGATAAGTTTGATTAGCTTGCTTCTTGAGGGTTCTAAACTTTTGGCGATAGACTTCAGATACTAATTCATATGCCCCAAAGATAGCATTTCTGGTCAGTTCGTAATTAGATGAACTCTCATCTGGCAACAGGGAATAAACCTCATGGACTTTTTCAGTTAGTTTGCTTTGCCATAAAAGAGGCCAGGTCTCAGCTGGCCATTTTAGCTGCCTTGCCAGTTTCTCAAAGGACACAAAAAATCCTTCCACATCCTCCTCATTGAATCTTGGAATTAGTTTAGCTAGTTTTAACAATTCTGTACCCAGCCCTGAAATCTTCCATATTGGCCATGCTTTCACTGGGATTACTCTGTTGCCCCCCCCCCCCCCCCCCCCAGTTAACTCAAGCCACTTCAGCTCTCATTCTTCGCATTCCTTCTGGAATATTCCTTCTCTCTCTCTCTCTCCTCTCTCGCTCCTTCTCCTGTCTTTCTCTCTCTCTCTCTCTCTCTTTCTTTCTCCTCATGTTCCTTCTGGAAGGCGTTCTCCTTCTCCCTCTCCTATAATTCAAGTCTCCTCTGTTCCAATTGTAGCTTTGTTAGCAATACCCTGTCTGGGTCAGCTTCTAACCCTGTTTCTGCTTTTTCAGATTCCAGGGAAAAATGGTTGGCCACTAGCCTTAGGAGTTCAGACTTCCTAGCCTTGCCACATACAGTGATCCCACACTGCTCAGTCATTTTCCTCAACTCCTCCATAGACAGTGCTTTTAACTTATCATAAGTTACTTCACCCTGGCTTGGGGAGCTACTGGCTTCAGTTGCAGACTTGTTAGTATTCAAGCACACAGAACCACAAGAAAACCTGTATTGAAATCTTCCTCTTTTTTGATTGGGACCAATTTGGCATCTCACTCCCAATTTCTGTCGTTTGTCTGTGGGTCAAATCCAGACGCTAGCACCCAAATTTCTGTTATGACCAGGTGAGAAAGGTGTCTAGGATTCCCTTTCAGCCTTCACCTGGTCTTAACATAACAGGGTTTAATTTTTAAACACACCGTGTTTTAGCTCCCCCTTGGTGAATCCTTGTTCACCCCTTTCCAATTATAAGGCAAATAAACCAGCACAAACAGGCTTTCCTAGGTTTAAAGTAGAAATATTGAAATTTATTAAACTTGAACTTAAACTCTAATTCGGTTGACGCCTACGGATACACGGTGCACTCACGCTGGCATGGATTCGCAATACACACATGCAAGTATAGACAGAAAAGAGAAGAAAAAATAAAGTGAAACGTTTTAGGCAATATCTGAAGAGTTTTTGTTACGGTTCTTCAAGCTCACTGTAGAGTCCTTGACTGTCGGTGGTTCTTGCTTTTCGTTGGGGCCCAGATTCTTCTTAAACCTTGCTCGCTGTAGGAGACTTTTCTCTCTTGGGGTTCATGCGTCTTCAGTGGATTCAGAGTATTGTAGTAAAAGAGGAGGCTGGTGAAATATTAGATACGATTAGTATAATGAGAGAGGAAGTATTAGAAGGTCTGAAATCCTTGAAAGTGAATAAATCACCAGGGCCGGATGGATTGCATCCCAGATTGTTAAAGGAAGCCAGGGAGGAAATAGCAGATGTGCTGAGGATCATCTTCAAATCCTCACTGGATAAGGGCAAGGTGCTAGAGGATTGGAGGTCTGCGAACGTTATACCATTGTTTAAAAAGGGTGCAAGGGATAGGCCAAATAATTATAGGCCAGTCAGTCTGATCTCAGTGGTGGGTAAATTATTAGAATCAATTCTGAGGGACAGGATAAACTGCCACTGAGAAAGGCACGGACTGATCAGGGATAGACAGCATGGATTTGTTAAGGGAAGGTCATGTCTTACTAAGTTAATTGAATTCTTTGAGGAAGTAACAAGGAGGGTTGATGAGAGCAGTGCAGTGGATGTGATCTACATGGATTTTAGTAAGGCATTTGACAAGGTCCCACATGGCAGACTGGTCAGTAAAATGAAAGCCCATGGGATACAGGGGAATGTGGCAGGTTGGATCCAAAATTGGCTCAGTGACAGGAAGCAAAGGGTAGTAGTCGACAGATGTTTTTATGAAATGAAAGCTGTTTCCAGTGGCGTTCCACAGAGCTCAGTGTTGGGTCCCTTGCTGTTTGTGGGATATATTAATGATGTGGACTTAAATGTGGGAGGCATGATTGGGAAATTTGCTGATGACACAAAAATTGGCCGTGTAGTTGATAGTGAAGAGGATAGCTGTAGACTCCAGAATGATATCAATGGTTTGGTTGAGTGGATGGAAACGTGGCAAATGGAATTCAATCCAGATAAGTGCGAGGTATTGCATTTTGGGAGGGCAAATAAAGTGAGGGAATACACAATAATCAGGAGGATATTGAGAGGGGTAGAAGAAGTGAGAGACCTTGGAGCGCATGTCCACAGGTCCCTAAATGTAGCAGGACAAGTAGATAAAGTGATGAAGAAAGCATATGGAATGCTTTCCTTTATTGGCTGAGGTATAGAATACAAAAGCACGGATGTAATGCTGGAACTGTATAAAATGCTGGTTTGGCCACAGTTAGAAACATTGAAAATAGGAGCAGGAGTAGGCCATTCGGCCCTTCGAGCCTGCTCTGCCATTCATTATGATCATGGCTGATCATCCAACTCAGTAACCTGTTCCCACTTACGCCTTATACCCTATTGTTGGAGTATTGCATACAGTTCTGGTCGCCACATTACAGGAAGGACATAGTTGCTCTGGAGAGAGTGTGGAGGAGATTTACAAGAATGTTGCCAGGGCTTCAAAGTCGCAGCTATATGGAAAGATTGGATAGGCTAGGGTTGTTTTCCTTCGAATAGAGGAGGCTGAAGGATGACTCAATAGAGGTGTACAAAATTATGAGGGGCCTAGATAGAGTAGACAGGAAGGACCTGTTTCCCCTAGCAGACAGGTCAATTACCAGGGGGCATAGATTTAAGGTGATTGGTAGAAGGATTAGAGGGGACATGAGGAAAAACCTTTTCACCCAGAGGGTGGTGGGGTCTGGAATTCCCTGCTAGGAATGGTGGTGGAGGCAGAAACCCTCAATTCTTTTAAAACATACCTGGACATGCACCTGAAGTGCTGTAACCTGCAAGGCTATGAAGCAGGTGCTGGAAGGTGGAATTAGATTGGGCAGCTAGTTTTTCAGCTGATACGGACATGACGGGCTGAATGGCCTCCTTCTGTGCTGTAATTTTTCTATGGTTCAGAGGCTTGTGAGAAAGAGATGGGAGCAGACAGGTGAGATCTTCTCAGTTCAGGAGCAAATAGACAGTCTGAGTTCAAACTGTTTGTACAATTCAGAAAACCCCAGGTTGCCAAGCAGGTTAGTCACGTGACTAACTGGTCTGACCATATCTTGGGTTGTATCCAAATAAAAGCAAAATACTGCAGATGCTGGAAATCTGAAATAAAAACAAGAAATGCTGGTAACACTCAGCAGCTCTGGCAGCATCTGTGGAGAGAGAAGCAGAGTTAATGTTTCAGGTCAGTGACCCTTCTTCAGAACTGACAAATATTAGAAATGTAAAAGATTTTAAGCAAGTAAAGCAGGGAGTGGGGCAAGAGATAACAAAAGAGAAGGTGTTGATAGGACAAGGTCACAGAGAATAACTGACCAGAAGGTCATGGAACAAAGGCAAACAGTATGTTTAATGGTGTGCTGAAAGACAAAGCGTTAGTACAGAAAGGGTGTGAATAGACTGGAAAGCACAAAGCACTCCAAGCAAAACATTTTTTAAAAATTGAAAAAACAGAAACAGTGGGTAGGCATAGTAGAAACAACTAAACACACTAAAAAACCTAAAATAAAATAACCAAATAAAAAAGAAAAAAGAAAAAATAAAAGAAAAAATAACTAAGCATAAAAAGGGGGGGGGCCCGTCATGCTCTGAAATTATTGAAATCAATGTTTAGTCCAGCAGGCTGTAGCGTGCCTAATTGGTAAATGAGATGTTATTCCTCGAGCTTGCGTTGACATTCGCTGAAACACTGCAGCAATCCCAGGACAGATATGTGAGCATGAGAGTGGGGGTGGGTGGGGGGGTTGTTGAAATGGCCAGCAACTGGAAGTTCGGGGTCATGCTTACAGACTGAACGGAGGTGTTCCAGCAGAGTTGTATCACCTTAGCAGTCTGTGGAATGCTCCTCTTACACACAAGACCTGGGATCCATTGTGAGTTGAATGTGTCAGGGAATGGTCCTTTGTCCTTCCAATCACCATGTGTTAATAGGCAAATGTCTTTTCCAGCCACAGCTGATATGTTTAACAAGTCCTTTCTTCACTCCAGTAACAGTTAAAAATCAATATTCATGACAAAATTAATGTGCCTCATTCTTGGCAGGTGGGGGCCCAGCATGACACCACATAAGCCGTTACAAACACTCACACCTCCCTGCTTTCTATCCTTGCAGGAGAAGAGAGCACCCAACTTGATGAGAGGCTGAGATGCTGGATAGGGCGGTGTGGGTGGGGATGGGTGCGGGTGGATGTGATGTCCTTGGGACTTGAGTGAGGTTTAGCCGAGTTTGGTATATGATGTGAGGCAAAGGCAGAAAGACAAAGACTGCAGCGGCTGAACATAAAGGCTTCTTGTTTACTCTGTCTTAGTTTCACTTGCAGTTTGCTAGCATGTGTGTTCTGCAGCAGCCTCGAGAGTACACAATGCATAATGCAATTTCAATTTCGAAACACTACAGCACTACATCCCTCCCCTTCTTAGTAAATGAGAGACATAGCATGTTTGATTAGTTTGTTTCTAAAATTTAGACAATAAACGTAAACAAATAGTTCATTTTGCAACATAGTCACTTAAGTATGGTGGGCATTTTCTCTCACGAGTAGGATATCGTCTTACATCAGCTGTACTCTCATTTGACTCGCGTTCTTCATCTGAGATGTTGATGTTGGAATCAGATTCAATGCTTACGAATGGTGTTGTCAGTGCTTTGAAGAATAACGCATTTCTTGTGATGATTTGTGAACCGTGCTGAGCAATGTCCATTGATCCTTTTGTGTTGGTCACAACAAATGGTTGGACGCCATACGGGGTTGTTTTCTTTCCAATATGACCATCACGTTTCACAAGTCCTGGCTTTAGCAGTGTAGCTTTAAATTTCATGTTTCGCTCTGCATGTACTTTCATTTGTTCTTCTGCTCTCGATTGCGTTTGCATAGATGTTGATCATTAGCTCCGCAAGGTAGCTCAGGTAGCCATGTGCACATAGGATGTGTAAAGATGAGTGTAGCTGGAGGTTTTCCAGTAGTCAAGTGAGGTGTCATTCTGTAATTTCAAAGAAAGTGATATAGTTCTTGCTTGCATGACTTGTTCTCAGCTGTAGCTGTACGTATCACTTTTTTCAAGGTTTGCATAAATCTTTTGACTTCTCCATTAGCTCTTGGCCAATGGGGTGTGATTTTCCTATGAGTGAACCCTAGGTAGTTTACAAATTTACTGAACTCCTTGCTGTCTTAGTTTCACTTTGTGAGCATGTGTGTTCTGCAACAGCCTCTAGAGTACACAATGCCCAATGCAATTGCAATTTCAAAACACTACAACACTACAGTGGAGGGAGTGGCTCCTCCAGTGACAGGCACCTTGTCGGCTATTGGCAAGGAAGGAGGTCTTGTTCCAGGAGGCTGAAGATGTCAGCAGTGACCTGCCACAAAAACCTGAGCTTCCTGAAGCACTGGTGCTCAGACATGTCAAGACAGTTGCTATGCCAATGTGTTTTGTTGAATGATAATTTTCTTTGCTCCACTAACTGGAGATCTGAATTTATATTTTTTAAAGATATTTTTAAAAGACAAGCTGCCAGCAAAGTCATCCTTTCAGCTTAAGATGATCACCTAATTTGCAACACTGTATCCTATACTGCAATACTTGTGAGGAGAGAGACAAAATGTCTGCTAATATCCCAGCAAGAACCAAGACCCAGGAAGTTTAAAGGAACTACCTGTTCTCTCAGCAAGCAGAGAAATACTGCTAACTGCTATGTTTGAATGATTGAGTGACAGTCATGTGACAAGCCCCTCCCCATCTGTGATTTTAAGCTATAGCAGAGGCGAAGCAACTGGACTCTGACATGAGAGAGGGGTCCCTCTCTCTCTCCATTCCAGCTTGAAAGCTTTCAAATCCTGTTGTTGACTGACCACCCTTTGAATACTCTGGCTACAATCAGAAACCCCGTTGAAGGAAATCATCCACATCACTGTCTCCAAGAGACTCAGCGAACCAATCATCTACGTCTTTAAACTAAAAGCCTCAGGACCACTGAATTCAGCTAGAAGCCAGCCGAATCACCAAAATCCACACACTGTACACCTTTCTTTATGGACTCGAACTCAACCAATATACCTTTCCCCACTCTGTAACCTATTTGTGTGTGTGTAGACCTCTAGTGTGTGTGTGAGAGTAAAAGTTGGCACATTGTTTAGTATTTTATTAGTTTAACCTTTTTTTTGTTAACTCAAGAAAACCTGTCCGATTGGTTCTTGTTATGATCATAGCAAGTAAGTAATCAACTACCTACTGAGTTGGCCAGTACATTCACTTTAAGAAAGAATTAAACTTGTTGTGGTAAACCAGGAGAGGAAAAAGAGGGAAGCCCTTCAGCCCCTCCTCACTTGACTGTAACACAGTTGATCCTGTGCCTGTAGACCCTGTGTTGGGGGTCTTGCCTCCTTCCAGCTGGGTCCTGGTGTCCATCCCAACTGCCCTGTGGAGTGGCACACAGGTGAGGTGAATGAAACTGGTGCTGCTGCACCTGCTGCTGCTAGAGCTGTTGCTGTTGGTGTTGGTGTTAATTCTGCTCTTGTCCTTCATCAGAGGTGGAAGGTGGAGCTGCATAAGCTGCTCCCATGCTGTTGTGAAGGCTGACAGCAGTGAGGTGCAGCTGACAAGTGAGTGAAGTACTAGACAGATGAAGTACCTCCAAGAAGAATCACTGTCAAGCAGTGAAAGCACTCTCTGAGAGAAAAATTGCTTTGAACAGCAGTCTGTCAATGGCCATGCTGGAGCTCTTCAGTGTAACTGATCAAAGCCATCCCAGCTTGTCAGTTTCACTGAAGAAGCTCCTTCCACTGTGCACCCACCTCGGTAACCCTGACGAGTTGCTGACAGGTTGGGAAACAGGACCGCCAGATGGGAAATCTCAGATTCAGCGATAAAACAGGTCTTAATTGTCTTCATAACTACCTCAACCATTTCTTAATTACTTACCCAACAGATCCAAGGGAGTTCCCTGCTTGCCTTTAATCACACCCCAGGGAAAGCCAGAAGACAAGGACTGGGGGATACAGATTGAAGGTTTTGGGCAAAAGATGCAGGAGGAATATAAGGAAGAACTTTTTTACACAGTGGGTGATAATGACCTGGAACTCGCTGCCAAGGTTGGTGGAAGCGGAGACAATCAATGACTTCAAAGGAAATTGGATGGCCACTTGAAGAAAATAGACTTGCAGGGCTACAGGGATCGAGTGTGGGAGTGGGACTGACTGAATAGCTCCGTGGAGAGCCGGCATGGACTTGATGGGCTGAATGGCCTCTTTCTGTGCCATATATGACTCTATATGTGTGGGATGACATTGATACCCAGACCCAACACCCATTTCTGGGACTTTCCCAACCCACATGCACCGAGACCCGCCTCCGCCGGGCTTTAGAAATTTCTGTCCACAGTGGTTCTACAGTCAATACCATTCTTTATTATAAATCACCGGACTTCCAGATACCCAGCATCATTGAAGATCTCCCATGATGGAGTTGATAGACCAATAATTCAAACAGACAGGTCTTCGGTATTCTAAGGTAGCACGATGAGTGTCCAGCTAGTCTGGATCATTGCTCAGATCTGTAGAAGGCAGATCTGTCACAGGGACCACAGGATCTCAGATCATGATAATTCTATAGGCCAATGCCCTTCCATGTAGAGTGGCTCTAGATGAACAGCAATGGGAACAGTGATGGGTGCAGGCAGACATTGACACCTGGATTTTCCACTTTAGGCACAATTGGCATTCTGGACAATCTGAAATTGTGCTAGTTTTGAGAAGCATTTTGTTTTTGGCAGAATTTTATATGGACTTCTGGAACGGGCATGGAGGTGAGAGGGGTATTCAATTGGGACAGGAGATGGGGAGCAAACATGGAGGGCGGAAAGCCGACGGTGATGTGGTGGGCAGGCAATTAATGTAGTTAAGAGCCCTATTGATGACAATTTTACTCTTAGTTTTAAATTTTGTTAATGGCACTTGGGAATCACGGGGCTTCAGAGACTTGCCTGGTCGAGGGAGGCGACATGGAGACGGGAGCTAATTGGCTGCAAAGGGGGGCCATCAAGAGAGACAGCATCAACTGCCAGGAAGGGTGAAGAAAGGAGGGCATTGTCTGAGGAGTGAGGGAAAAGGTGCTAGCATTGCAGGGATGCCATACTGGGGGGCAATGGGCACATGCCACCTCATCAGAGGTGACATGGGGAGAAGGAAGGGGGTGCTATTGGCAGTAAAGGTCTTGAACTTAGGGAGAGGCCACCTGTCATGGGCCTCATCATCCAGGCTTTCGGGACTTCATTGAAGTGAAGATGCAGCAGAGCGGGAAGGAGGTCCAGGCACTGGCAGTGGCTCCCCAGCGACCTGTAAGTTCACAGGAGGTACAGCATCGGCCTCCAGACGGTGGACAAGGGTACAGAAGGGAAAGCCAGCAGCCTCCTCTGCACAAAAGAAGCTACCCTCTAGAAAGAGTTTACCCATCAAGGCTCAACTTTCTATGGATGTCCGAGACACAGTGCCACGAAGACTCCACCTCTCCAGGGAGGCCATCACTGGCCCATGCACTATGATGCAGGACGAGCTGAGCCCCAGGGCTAATTTAAAACTAAGAGGAAGGAGATCTTGTGCGATAGAAACTAATGTTTATTATTCCTGATACCAAACGCTAGCCTTTCTGTTTACATTAGACATCCACCCCTGAATTCCCCATGCTTCTAGGTGCTCTTCTTTATTCTTTTGCATGTGTTCCTACGTGGTATTCCCCCTGCACTGTCAGCTGAAGTGGAGATAGGCTGTTGACCTTGCTGCCCCTTGGCTAGAGATGGCCTTGGTAGTTGCTCTCCCGATGCCCAAGGCCTCGACGGCCCCAGCATTCTGAGGGACTCCTACACAGAAGCAGTGCCACCCTCTGTCATCAGCGTGAAGGAGGACATAGCGTCACCTGCAGAGGAACTGCCAGGAGCAGCCTGAGAGGAGCCCCCAGCTGCAGGGTGGGGCGCAGCCACTCCTCCCTCGTAAGGCACACTTGTACCTCTCTGCTGACCTGAGAGGGTAGAGGGCCTGGTGGTGACTCCAGGTCCACTGTCCCCCTCTTGCATTGCCACTGCTGCCTTGAGCTCATGGACAACATGAGGGTATGCAGGTCTGCACGAATGTCCTGCAGACACTGAGTGCTCTGCTGGATGTGGCTCTCCAGGGGAGCTGCCAATCTCTCAATGGAGGAAACAGCTCGTGCACCAGTCAAAGACAATGCTGTACTAAAGGCCTGGATGAGCTCTTCCATTGTCCGCATTTGGGCATACATAGCCTCTGGCATCTCTGCCAGATGTTGCCTGACCTCTTGCTGCAGCTACATCATTTCCTGTAATGCTGGTGACACCAGAGACACATCCATCATGAGCCTGGGGCTCAGCATGGGCCTGGGCTCCCATAGTCCTCCGACTGTCAGAGGCCTGGAATGCCACAGCCGCCGCTAGCTGTTTGGGCGCGTCCGTTGTGTGCCCGAATCTAACCACAAGCCGATACCCACCGATGTGAGAGTATCTGCACTGGTGGAGGGTGCAGGGGTCTGAGGTGACTATGTACCCACTTGAGGTTCCATCCTCCCCCTCAGTGATTGCAGGTTATACCACAGTCTCAGAGACTCTTTGTGGATGTTCTAAGTGACCTGCTTGAGAGAACCGAGACATTGAAGGTCAAGGGCCTCCCCTCCCAACATTGCAAACATGCTTACTTTGGATGCCTGATGAGCAGCATGGCTGCATTGCTGCTAATGCACCTTTGTGCCCCATGGCAACCTTACTCACTGTCTCAGGAAGGTGGCCCTGTCTATCCGTCCATAACGTACCGTCTGTCTGGTGGCCGGGCCAGCTCCATGGTCCCCTCCTCCATTGGGCTCAGGATAGAGAATTAGCAGTCCACCGCCAGTCTTGGCGCTCTCTCTGCGATTGTGTGCAATCTTCTCCTGCAGACACAAAGATGAATGTTGTTGGTCTCCCAGCAGGGACAAGGCCAAGACATATGCCGTCGATAGTCCAGCGGTTACTGATGGGGGCACACCGATGCCTCCTGCATGTGGCCCCTTTCCAGGGTCTTTATGTGGGTCTCCAATAACAAATGTCTGCCTTTCACTGCCATTTAGCCAGGCCTCAGGCCACTTGTCTTTATGCCCTGACCCTTTGCCCACATCTGGGTGGGCACTCCCTCTTGACTCAATGCACCCTCCTCCTCTGACAAATGAAACACGAGCTGAAGGTTTTCAGAGGTACTCACTTGTGCTGCCCAGATTAGGCCATTGAGCTGCTTGCGGCACTGTATCTAGGTCATTGAGTGACCCCATGGTTGCTGACTTCCTCCCCTACCTCCAGCCAGGCTGGCTTGGTCAGGTGTACAGCTCTCCTCCTCCCATCCCTAGGGACGAGTATCTCCTGCTTTTCCCAGCAGCTGGTAAGAGAACCTGGAGTGAGGAATCACTGAAGTGCGGATCCTCCTGGGTTCTTCCTTCTGCCATCATTATGCAGCCTTTTTTTCCCTAAAGAAATTCTTATACCTGGCAATGAAACAGTGGGTGCAGGGCAGGCAGCCCATTAAATATGGTGTCAGCACCTGCCGCAGCGTCAGTTGACGCCGGCATCACCGTCCCCGCCCCCACTCCCGCCACCGTCCACTGTATAGGACAGCCCTCACCCTTCATCCAACTTAATTGGCTGGCCGCTACTTGATCACATTGCAGCCAACCGCTCATGACCCCAATGGAAGCCGCACCTCCTTCCGGTCCCGACGTTGGGACCTGTGGCTTCCGAATAGAATTTTGTGTCTAGTCCACCAGCTGTGAGTAACCCGATTTTATAAACTGAAAATGACATTAATAAATTAGATAGACGTATTTGTTAGTTGTACTGTGGTACAACTATTTTTAGTATTTTTAGTAAATTAAAAAAATTATATACAACAGCTTTTAAATCGAGCCTAATAGCGACCTTGTACTTAAAGGAAAAACTTTTTATAAGAGCTTCCTTGGAGGCCTACAAATGGACATAACTCACAAATGTCAATACATCAACCTAGGGCTTAACCAGTTTTGTGGGTGGGACTGCCTTCTAATGCAATGTTTTTTAAACTAGCACAAAAGATAGTAGAAAATTAATTTGCATTGAATGCAATTTGCGCATAAAATTCATTGTTATTTTGTGCCGACTTGGCTGATCTTAGGCAAATTGCGCTGAAGAAAACCAGCATAACCAAATGGAAACTCCTGCCAACAGTGTTTGCAAAAGGTTGACAAGTCCGCTGGACCTGATGGCCTGCATCCGAGGGTCTTGAATGAAGTGGCTGCAGAGATAGTAGATGCACTGGTTGTAATCTTCCAAAATTACCTAGATACTGGATAGGTCCCAGTGGATTGGAAAACTGCAAATGTAATGCCTCTATTCAAGAAAGGAGGGAGACAGAAAGCAGGAAACTATTGGCTAGTTAGCCTAACTTCTGTCATTGGGAAAATGCTGGAATCCATTATTAAGGTAGCAGTAGGAGGAAATTTAGAAAATCACAATCAGGCAGAGACAACATGGTTTTATGAAAGGGAAATCATGTTTGACAAATTTATTAGAGTTCTTTGAGGATGTAACAAGCAGGGTGGATAAAGGGGAACCAGTTCATGTAGCGTATTTGAACTTCCAAAAGGCATTCGATAAGGTGTCACATAGAAGTTACTACACAAGATAATAGCTGAAGGTGTTGGGGGTAATATATTAGCATGGATAGAGGACTGGCTAACTAAAAGGAAACAGAATTGGGATAAATAGGGCATTTTCAGGTTGGCAAACTGTAACTAGTGGAGTGCCACAGGGATCAGTTCTGGGGCCTCAACTATTTACAATCTATATTAATAACTTGGATAAAGGGGCCAAGTATATTGAAGCCAAATTTGGTGATAATACAATGATAGGTAGGTAAGCAAGTTGTGAGGATAATACAAAGGGCCGCATTTTATTTTGGTGACGGGGGTCCAGGAAGCAGGCCTGAGGAGGGGGGAACCCACCTCGGCCCTCCATCAGACCCCCATAGCTATTTAATGGTGGGCGGCCAATTAGCTGCCCACAATCAAGGCGCTGTCCCTTTAAGGGGCGAGCGCTTGCCTTCAGAGCTACCAGCCAATCAGAAGGCTGGCAGCTCTGCAGTACCGGCAACGCCATTGGGAGCAGTGGCCATGGCGGTACTGCAGGAGGCGTTGCAGTACCAAAGAGTGGAGAAGATCCCAGGAGAGGTAAGTGAGGTTGGGGTTGCCCAGGCCATTCAGGCAGGCCCCGGCAACAGGGTGGAAGCTGGTTGGTGAGGGTGGGAAGGTGTCTTCCCGTGGGAGGATGGGTGGGGGGGAGGTGGCAATCACCACCAGGGGTCCCTCTGGGGCATCTGGATTGCCCCCAAAGGAGGGACCCCCGCCAGCTCTACTAGGATGCCTCCAGGCTTTACCTGGCAGCATCTCCCCGTGGTGGTGGGCCCCACCGTCTCTAGCAAAATTGAGGTGAAGGCAGGAAGAGACCCTTGTGACCATTAATTAAGATCCTCAATTGGCCTGGGGTGGCAAGGCCTTCCTCAGCTTTCCCCACCCTGGACAAAATGGCAGGGGCCCAGGCAACATCAGGAACAGCACCCCATGCCATTTTGTTTGCTCTCTCCTCTCCATGCCCGCCGCCAAGAGCAGAAAAACATTCAGCCCAAAGAATCTGCGAAGGGATATAAAAACAGAAAGTGCTGGACATACTCAGCAGGCCTGGCAACATCTGTGGATAGAGAAACAGAGTTAACGGCCAGAATTTTACGCCACCTCAGTGAGCCGGATGGTGGTGGTGTGGGAGGCGTGGGGGGGGCGGTAGTGTAAAATGGAGCGGGAGGCTCCGGGAGGCCTTCCTGACCTGCTCCTGCCTCCGCCCCATTTTACGTAGGGCGGGGTGGGGGGGGTGGCGGTGGTGGCGACAAATGGGCCGCCCACCCCAGGTCAATCAAGGCCCTTAAGTGGCCAATTAAAGGATTTTACCCTTGGCAAATGGGCGTCCTGGAGCCGGGAACAGCCACCCGGTGAAGGTTGGTAGCCTCTCAGTGCCCCGGGGTGGGGGGGGGGCCCTGACAATAGGGCACAGGATGCCCGATTGAGGGCCACCTCCACTTCCCCAACCACCCCAGAACACAAGACAGCCCCCCTTCCCCCAAAATAACCACACTTGCCTCGCCGGGGAACAACCAATTACCCCCAGTGAGGCAACCCAAACTTACCTGCAATCCTGGCTCCTTGTCCTCGGCTGGGCTGCAGTCCCAGCAGTAGCCATCGCTCCCGATAGCGATGCTGGGACTAAGAGCTGCCGGCCCAATGATTGGCCGGGAGCTCAATGAGGCGGGACTTCCTCCCTCAAACAGTTGGAAGTCCTGCCTCAGAACAGTTAAAGCCTGGGGTCCTGTAAAATACGAGGCGAGGCGGAAGTGGGTTCGCCACCAAATTTTACGTCAGTAGTCAGCTCCCATCCAGCTGACGTAAAATCCAGCCCAACTTTTCAGGTCTGTGATCTTTCGTCAGAACTGGCAAAGGTGAGAAATGTAGAGTCATAGAGTCATAGTCATGCAGTCGTACAGCATAGAAACAGGTCCTTCGGCCCACTGTGCCCATGCCGGCCATAATGCTTATCTATACTAATCCCACCTGCCTGCATTAATTCCATATCCCTCTATGCCTTGCTCATTCAAGTACCTGTCCAGATGCCTCTTAAATGTTGCTATTGTTCCTGCCTCCACCACCTCCTCTGGCTGCTCATTCCAGATACCCACTATTCTTTGTGTGAAAAATTTACCCCTTTGATCCCCTTTAAACCTCCTTCCTCTCACCTTAAACTATGCCCTCTAGTTTTAGTCACCATGGGAAACAGACTCTGGCTATCTACACTATCTATGCCTCTCATAATTTTATATACCTCCATCATGTCCCCTCTCAACCTCCTTCGCTTCAGGAAAAACAGACCAGCCTATCCAATCTCTCTTTATAACTCAAGCCCTCCAAACCAGGCAACATCCTTGTGAATTTTTTCTGCACCCTCTCTAGCTTAATCACATCTTTCCTGTAGTGCGGCGACCAGAACTGCACACAGTACTCCAAATGCGGCCCAACCAACGTTATGTACAATTGTAACATGACGTCCCAACTCTTGTACTCAGCGCCTCGGCCGATGAAGGCAAGCATGCCATACGCCTTCTTCACCACCCTGTCTACCTGTGTTGCCACTTTCAGGGAACTATGTACTTGCATCCCAAGGTCTCTCTGCTCAAGAACACTCCCCAGGGCCCTGCCATTCACTGTATATGTCCTGCCCTGGTTTAACTTCCCAAAATCCATCACTTCACACTTGTCTGCGTTAAATTCCATTTGCCACTCCCTTGCCCACTTTCCCAGTTGATCTCTATCCTGTTGTAACCTTAGACAACCTTCTTCACTGTCCACTATACCACCAATTTTGGTGTCATCTGCAAACTTACTAATCATGCCCCTTACATTCACATCCAAGTCATTAATATATATGATAAACAACAGAGGGCCCAGCACCGATCCACCGATCCCTGCGGCACACCACTGGTCACCAGCCTCCAATCTGAAAAACAACCCTCCACTACCACCCTCTGCCTCCTATCACCAAGCCAATTTTGTATCCAATTTGCTAGCTCACCCTGGATCCCATGTGTTTGAACCTTCTGGACCAGCTTACCATGCGGGAACTTGTCAAAGGTCTTGCTAAAGTCCATGTAGACAACATCCATCACCCTGCCCTCGTCAATCCTCTTGG
The DNA here is from genome assembly GCF_036365525.1 of Heterodontus francisci. Taxonomy (NCBI): domain Eukaryota; kingdom Metazoa; phylum Chordata; class Chondrichthyes; order Heterodontiformes; family Heterodontidae; genus Heterodontus; species Heterodontus francisci. The sequence goes on from NC_090390.1 coordinate 41,122,943, forward strand.
TCACCTCCTCGAAAAATTCAATCAAATTCGTGAGACATATTTCCCACGCACAAAACCATGATGACTATCCCTAATCAGACCATGCCTTTCCAGATGCATATAAATCCTGTCTCTCAGAATCCCTTCCAATAACTTTCCACCACTGATTTAAGGCTCACCAGCCTGTAGTTCCCTGGCTTATCCCTGCTGCCCTTCTTAAATAAAGGCACAACATTAGCTATCCTCCAGTCTTCCGGTACCTTACCCGTGGCTAACGATGATACAAAAATCTCTGCCAGGGCCCAGCAATCTCCTCCCTTGCTTCCCATAGCATCCTAGGATACACCTGGTCAGGCCCTGGGGATTTATCCACCTTAATGCACTTCAAAACCTCCAACACCTCCTTCTTTGTAATGTTGATATGCTCCAGGATATCGGTGTTCCCTCCCTTGAACTCACCAGCTTCCATGACCTTCTCCACGGTAAATATGGATGAGAAATATTCATTTAAGACCTCACCCATTTCCCGTGGCTCCACACATAGATTGCCACACTGATCCTTAAGGGGACCTACTCTCTCCCTAGCTACCCTTTTACTCTTAATATACTTAAAGAATCTTTCAGGATTCTCCTTTATCTTATCTGCCAGGGAAATATCATCTAACAGGAACATGCCGGCCCTGAACTCTTACTATCTCACTTTTAAAAGCCGCCCACTTGCCAGATGTCCCTTTACCTGTAAATAGCCTCTCCCATTCAACTTTTGAGAGTTCCTGTCTGATGCCAACGAAATTAGCCTTCCCCCAATTTAGGACTTCAACCTGAGGACCAGTCCTATCCTTTTCCATAACTATCTTGAAACTAATAGAGTTATGGTCACAAGTCCCAAAGTGCTCCCCCACTGACACATCAACCACCTGCCCATCCTCATTTCCTAAGAGGAGGTCGAGCGTAGCCCCTTCTCTAGTAGGGCCATCCACATACTGCTTCAGAAAACTATCCTGGAAACACTTAACAAATTCTTCCCCATCTGATCCCTTAGCACTAAGGCAGTCCCAGTCAATATTAGGGATGTTAAAATCACCTACTATTCTTCTTCTTCTTCTTTGGCCTCCTTGTCTCGAGAGACAATGGGTAAGCGCCTGGAGGTGGTCAGTGCTTTGTGAAGCCGCGCCTGGAGTGGCTATAAAGGCCAATTCTAGAGTGACAGACTCTTCCACAGGTGCTGCAGATAAAATTGGTTGTCGGGGCTGTTACACAGTTGGCTCTCTCTTTGTGCTTCTGTCTTTTTTCCTGCCAACTGCTAAGTCTCTTCGACTCGCCACACTTTAACCTCGCCTTTATGGATGCCCACCAGCTCTGGTGATCACTGGCAACAGACTCCAACGACTTGTGATCAATGTCACAGGACTTCATGTCGCGTTTGCAGATGTCTTTAAAGCGGAGACATGGATGGCCGGTGGGTCTGATACCAGTGGCGCGCTCACTGTACAATGTGTCCTTGGAGATCCTGCCATCTTCCATGCGGCTCACATAGCCAAGCCATCTCAAGCGCCGTTGGCTTAGTAGGGTATATAGGCTGGGGATGTTGGCCACCTCGAGGACTTCTGTATTGGAGATACGGTCCTGCCACCTGATGCCAAGGATTCTCCGGAGGCAGCGAAGATGGAATGAATTGAGGCGTCACTCTTGGCTGACATACGTTGTCCAGACCTTGCTGCCGTAAAGCAAGGTACCGAGGACACAGGCTTGATACACTCGGACTTTTGTGTTCCGTGTCAGTGCGCCATTTTCCCACACTCTCTTGGCCTGTCTGGACATAGCAGTGGAAGCCTTTCCAATGCGCTTGTTGATTTCTGCATCAAGAGACAGGTTACTGGTCATAGTTGAACCTAGGTAGGTGAACTCTTGAACCACTTCCAGAGCGTGGTCGCCGATATTGATGGATAGAGCATTTCTAACGTCCTGTCCCATGATGTTCGTTTTCTTGAGGCTGATGGTTAGGCCAAATTCATTGCAGGCAGCCGCACACCTGTCGATGAGTCTCTGAAGACACTCTTCAGTGTGAGAGGTTAATGCAGCATTGTCAGCAAAGAGGAGTTCCCTGATGAGGACTTTCCGTACTTTTGTCTTCACTCTTAGACGAACAACCTGCCACCTGATCTTGTGTGAAGGAAAATTCCTTCTTCTGAAGACTTGAACGCATGTGAGAGCAGCAGGGAGAAGAAGATCCCAAACAGTGTGGGTGCGAGAACACAGCCCTGTATCACGCCACTCAGGATAGGAAAGGGGTCTGATGAGGTGCCGCAATGCTGAATTGTGCCTTTCATATTGTCATGGAATGAGGTGATGATACTTAGTAGCTTTGGTGGACATCTGATCTTTGCTAGTTAGTCTGAAGAGACCATGTCTGCTGATGAGGTCAAAGGCTTTGGTGAGATCAATTAAAGCAACGTAGAGAGGCATCTGTTGTTCGCGGCATTTCTCCTGGAGCTGGCAAAGGGAGAACAGCATGTCAATGGTGGATCTCTGGAAAGCCACACTGTGCCTCAGGATAGACACGCTCAGCCAGCTTCTGGAGCCTGCTTAAAGTGACTCGAGTGAAGACTTTCCCCACTATGCTGAGCAGGGAGATTCCACGGTAGTCACCGTGGTCACCCTTGTTCTGATAGAGGGTGATGATATTGGCATCGCACATGTCCTGTGGTACTGCTCCCTCGTCCCAGCACAGGCAAAGCAGTTCGTAGAGTGCTGAAAGTATATCAGGCTTGGCACTCTTGATTATTTCAGTGGTAATGCCGTCCTTCCCAGGGACTTTTCCGCTGGCTAGAGAATCAATGGCATCTCTGAGTTCCGATTTTGTTGGCTATACGTCCAGCTCAACCATGACTGGCAGAGACTGGGCTGCATTGAGGGCGGTCTCAGTGGCAACCTTCTCCCTGGAGTACAGTTCTAGGTAGTGCTGCACCCAGCGGTCCATCTGCTTGCGTTGGTCAGTGATTGTGTCCCCTGATTTAGATTTGAGGAGAGCGATCTTCTTGATGGTTGGCCCAAAAGCTCTCTTCATGCCATCATACATTCCTCTGATGTTTCCAGTGTCGGAGGCCAGCTGAATACGACTGCATAGGTGTTGCCAGTAGTCATTTGCACAGCGCCTGGCTGTTCTTAGCGCAGCGCAGGGCTACTGGCTGCTTTAAGTGCTACGGATGTTAACTCACTGGGGGCATTCTTGTAGTTCAGCAGTGCAATGCACTTAGCGGCTATAACAGGTTCCAGCCCTTCAAAGTGAGATTGAAACCAGTCTGCATTCTGCTTCATACGTTTGCCATAGGTGGTCATTGCTGAGTCATAGATGGCGTCTCTGATGTGGGCCCACTTGGTCTTTGCATCTCCTGTAGGAGTGTTTTGAAGGGCTTTTACAAGTAAATTTAGAAACTTATGTAACAGCTGTGGATAAGAAATTCTGCTCGTGTTGATAAGTGGGCAGCCCTTCTGCTTGGAGGGATGCAGCTTCTTTGGTTTGAGTCTAACCTTGCTGCACACCCGGGAGTGGTCGGTGTCGCAGTCTGCACTGTGGAAGCTGCGGGTGATTTGAACGCTGCTTAAAGAGGCTCGCCTTGTGGCGATGAGGTCCAGCTGGTGCCAACGACGTGATCTTGGGTGTCTCCAAGAAACCTGGTGACAGGGTTTAGTATGAAAGAACGAGTTGGTGATGCAGAGGTTATGATAGGTACACAACTCAAGCAGTCTCTGTCCATTCTCATTCATCCTTCCAATGCCATAGCGCCCAAGGCAGGAAGGCCATGAGTCATGTTTGGCCCCAACCCTGGCATTAAAGTCCCCCAGCAGGAACAGATGCTCGGTATTGGGGATGCTACTAATGATTTTGTGGAGTTCCTCGTAGAACTGGTCTTTAGCACTTATAATTACAACCCTATAATTCCTACACTTATCTGTGATTTCCCTACACATATGCTCCTCCACTTGCCTCTGACTATTGGGGGGCCTATAGTATAATCCCATCAAAGTGATAGCCCCTTTCTTATTTCTAAGTTCTACCCATATGGCCTTGCTGGACATTCCCCCTGGGATATCCTCTCTAAGTACTGCTGTGATGTCTTCCCTAATCAATAGTGCAACTCCCCCTCCTCTCTTACCTCCACCTCTGTCACGCCAGAAAGATCGGTACCCCGGAACATTGAGCTGCCAGTCCTGCCCATCCATCAACTATGTTTCCGTAATAGCAATAATATCACAATCCCATGTACCGATTCATGCTTTGAGTTCATCTGCCTTACCTGTGAGGCTTCTTGCATTAAAGTAAATGCAGTTTTGCCTACCAGACCTTCCACGCTCCCTGTCCTGCCCCTGCCCAGCCTGCCTACTAGACTTGCTTGCTTTAACCTCTACATTTGCCTCAACTATCTCATCTGAGAGACTACTACTTTGGGTCCCACCCCACTGCAAGACTAGTTTAAACCCTTCCGAGTAGTGCTAGCAAACCTCCCCGCAAGGATATTGGTCCCCCTCCAGTTTAGATGGAACCCGTCCTTCTTGTACAGGTCACCTCTGCACCAGAAGACATCCCAATGATCCACGTAGCTGAAGCCCTCCCGCCTACACCAGCTCTTCAGCCACACATTCATTTGCCTAATCCTCCTATTCTTACCCTCACTAGCACGTGGCACAGGGAGTAATCCTGAGATTACAACCCTACTTTTTAACCTTCTGCCTAACTCCCTATATCCACTTTGCAGGACCTCATCTCTTTTCCTGCCTATGGACCACGACCTCTGGCTGCTCACCCTCCCCTTTCAGAATGTCCTGCACCCGCTCCGAGACATCCTTGACCCTAGCACCAGGGAGGCAACATACCATCCTGGAGTCTAATTTGTGGCCACAGAAACGCCTATCTGCACCCCTTACGATAGAATCCCCTATCACTATAGCTCTTCCAACCCTTTTCCTCCCCTGATGTGCAGCAGAGCCCTCCATGGTGCCACGAACTTGGCTGTTGCTGCGTTCCCCTGCAAGGTCATTCCCCCCCAACAGTATCCAAAGCGGTAGATCTATTTGAGAGGGGGATGGTCACAGGGGACTCCTGCAGTACCTGCCTGCGCCTACTACTCCATCTGGTGGTCACCCATCTCTTTTCTGCCTGTGCAGCCATTACCTGCGGTGTGACCACCTCACTAAACGTGCTATCCACGACTTACTCAGCATTGCGGATGCTCCACAGTGAATCCACCCGCAGCTCCAGCTCCATAATGCGGGTAGCCAGTAGATTCAGCTGGATACACTTCCTGCACACATGGTCATCAGGGACACTGTAATAGACTTTGAATAAGTGAAAAGGGGAAGGTGGGGGAAGAAGATCAAAAGGGGTGATGTGTGATAGAGCAGAGGACAGGAGAGATTAAATGACAAAAATGTCACAGAACAAAGGCAAAAGGATTGCTAATAGTTGTATTAAATGACAAAGCATTATTCCAGAAAGAGTGTTAATGGCAGAATAATGAACAGGTCTGTCCAAAAGCAAAACCCTGAAAAGTAAGTTTACAACATGCACATGGTTACAAAATCAAATAAAATTTTAAAAAAGGCAGTCATGCTCTGAAATTGTTGAACTCAGTGTTGAGTCCAGAAGGCTGCAGAGTGCCTAATTGGAAGATGAGGTGCTGTTCCTCGAGCTTGCGTTGAGGTTCACTGGAACACTGCAGCAGGCCAAGAACAGGAATGTTGGTATGGGAGCATGATTGCAAAGTGATATAGGTAGGTTGAATGAATGGGCAAAAATTTGGCAGATAGAGTATATTGTGGGAAAATGTGAGGTTGTTCACTTTGGCGGGAAGAATAGAAAAGCAAAATTATTTAAATAGAGAGATACTGCAGTATGCTGTGGTACAGAGGGATCTGGATGTCCTTGTCCATGAATCATAAAAAGTTAGCATGCAGGTACAACAGGTAATTAGGAAGGCAAATGGAATGTTGACCTTTATCGCAAGGAGAATGAAATATAAAAGTAGAGAAGTCTTGCTACAACTGTACAGGGCATTGGTACGACCACACCTAGAATGCTGTGTACAGTTTTGGTCTCCATACTTAAGGAGGGGTATACTTGCATTGGAAGCATTCAGAGAAGGTTCGCTCGATTGATTCCTGGAATGAAAGAGTTGTCTTATGAGAAAAGGTTGAGCAGGTTGGGCATATACTCATTGAAGTTTAGAAGAATGAGAGGTGATTTTATTGAAATATATAAAATTCTGAGGGGGCTTGACAGGTTAATGCTGAAATGATGTTTCCCCTCATGGGGGAATCTAGAACTAGGTGGCACAGTTTCAAAATAAGGGGTCTCCCATTTAAAATGGAAATGAGGAATTTCTTCTCTCAGAGAGTCGCTAATCTTTGGAATTGTCTTCCCCAGAGAACAGTGGAGGCTGGATCATTGAACATCTTCAAGGCTGAGTTAGACAGATTTCTGATCTACAAGGGAGTCAAGGGTTATGGGAGGCCAGCAGGAAAGTGAAGTTAAGGCCACAATCAAATCAGCCATGATCTTATTCCATGGCGGAGCAGGCTTGAGGGGCCGAATAGCCGACTCCTGCCTTATGTTCTAATTGCCAACCTGACCCTGGATTTAGGTAAGTGGGGGATGTTCCTATAACTTGTCATGCTGCAAATAATTTAAAACTTTCAAAACTGCACATATATTACTCAAGGTGCCACACAATATAACTGTTTTCCCAGATGAATCAGAGAATCAATCACAAAGTGGTCTGAATATTTATAAAGACTTTAAAGCACCCAGTGGGTATGAATGTAGAATTTAAAATAGCAACACATTTTGGCTTCAAACAGTGAGCAATAAAAAAACTGATTCTGAAAGTGATGGGAGGCCATGGTTGATTGGTGCACATAAAGCCAATTTAAATGTTAGGTACTGCGAGCTAAGGTTGCCCAGCTGTGTTTTTTGGCACCAGACTAGGCACTTTTCTCTTCCTTTGTCATCTACAAATCAATTTTCCCCTCAATTTGCATAAAAAAGTACTGACTAGAATACTCACTGTGTTGAATACTTGCTATTATTGATATAAGTATGCATGTGCACAGTGTGTTTAATGTGTTGTGCTGTTATGTTGTCCCCTTGTGTTTCATGGATAGTGTATTATGCTCCTTTTCACAATGTCTTATTGGAAGTAACAGTAGTGGTGACTTGCCAAGCAGTTCCAGGAGGACTTGATGTAATACTGCAGCTGCCTACGCCTGCACACTTTGCGGCACTTTTTAAAAATTACTTGCCCAGAAATAGCTGCCAGCCAGGGATTAATGCCAACTCGAGAGCCAGCTGCCTGTTCATGAGCTTATTCAGGAATACAGGTAATGAAGGCCAGGTCCTGACTGCAGATAGTGACATTTTTGTGCAGTGCCTGTTGTACTGCTTCAATGTTTCTGAACCCCTGCCTGATGGATATCATTGGTGCATTTGCAAAGATGCCCAAAACAGCCTTTGTTGCTTCTTAGTCTCAAGGCCTTGGCAACTTTATTGGTCCATATTGTTGTTGTATGTACATACAGTTTGCAATACAGCACAAATGCTACTTTGAACCTGATGATGTTGAATGTATGTGATTCTCATTGGGCAAACAAATGCATTGTTTTCTCCACAAATTTCAATGTCTCCCAAACCCTGTGGAGCATCCCAGCTAATGAGGTCTACAGTGAGCTCTTCAAAACTGGTCAGAGTTCGATTTCCTATGAACTACTACCCACTCCTGGGACAGTGCCACCTATTGAAGGCCTACTTCTTCAGAAAGAAACAGTAATCATTGCTTTAGAGGAATGTTTGCAGACAGAAGCAGGGGCTGAATAACAGAGCATATATTGCTAGGTCTACTAAAATGAAATGCCAAACACTTGGTCAGTAGAAAATAGAAAAAGCAAGGTGACCAGCGTCAGATAGTCAGTCATGGTAGTGAGCAAACCTGTACAGGTATGGGGGAGATGTATGCAATCGTCAGGGAATATAGTCATAAAAAGGGAAATCAGACTTTTAGAAATAGGCACTTGTCAGAATACAAGTATTACCCAATAGGTACCAAGTGGAAGAGCTTTGGCTACGCAGTCCATGCACAGGTAACCAAGAACAGAGACAAAAACACTACTGACAATGAGATGCATTATCCTGTGTGATCATGTTAACCTGTTTGCAGTACTACATATTTTTCAGTAAGTTTATATCATACATAAAATTCTCTGTTTGTAACCACATAGCCCATGAACTACTTTCTGGAGAGCAGCATTTAAACTGTGCTTCAAATTTTATGGGCATTGTACTGCTTAACTAATCCAGTTTGTCTCATCCGTATTCAATCTCACCTGCAGTGATTTATATAAAAAATTAGGAACATGCTTACATATTATTAGATTCATTTTTAACTTCTTCTACAAGACTAGTCTTTTATATATTTTTATCCTGTGAGAATGTAATGATTTTTAAATACCTGTTCATAATTTGGTAACAGTGTAAAATTTTAAAAGCACAAACTGTTGTGTGATTGCCTTGAAGAGTGATGTCCCTTTAAAATATTAGTATGCTAGTGAGCTGAGTATGAGGATGAAGTCATGTGACTACATGCCAGTCTCACTCTGTAATAGTAACACCAAGAGGCAAGACCTGCAAATAGATAGCTCTGCAGCTCTTCAATGTGTATACTTGTTAGCTGTTTAATAAACTTGTTTTGAGATCTTCATTCACTCAACTCACACATCTCAGTTATGTTGCATCAGACAACATAAAAAGCTTCTCATTACATGGAGGCAGCTGTGGTGAGAAGACAAGATCCAAGATTGAAGACCACAGGAAAACAGCTTTAAAAAATACCTATAGCTAAAAGTGAGAAAGTAAAAAAAAAAACACTGGCCCATGGTTACAGTGTAAAATTTAAAAAGCACAAACATTAAAATTCATATTAATGGGTAAGGAAATTGAGTTTTTTTTTTCAAAGTAACCTCCCACATTATCACTCTCAACTTTCAGTCCCCTTAATTTAATTTTAGTATGAGCGAAGATATCCTTTGTGCATTGAGCAGATGCTAAGTTTTGTATTCTGCCCAAATGCAAACATATTTTTAAAAATCATTATAATATTTTTAAAACATTTTGTTCTCAGGAGACAAGAATATTTGAAAACTTAGTGATGTTAATAGAGAAAATCTTAATGAAAACTTACTTATAATTTGAGAATTTGGCTATTTGGATATAATATTCATTTGCAATGGTATTAAGTGATCAGATTACTGTTCCTAAAATGCTAGCTAATTGAGTTCACATCTACAAGCCTGTGTGGTATGCATCTAATGCTTAATATATTCCACAGGAATTTTTGAAATTTTTTTGACGTTGTCTGTTAAACATTTAGTGGTTGTTTTGTTAACTGTCCATCTATTTAACGATTGAAGACAATGAAAACTAAAATTGGGTGTAAAATGGGCTGCTGATTCGTTAGTGCCCATTTTATATTATCGCCTAAGACCTATTTCACACTACCATCTTCTTTCTCCATGGACAAACAAGTGGTGTCGTACCAGCTGATGTTTCCTTCAGATATTATATTTACAGGTATGCTTGTATAAACAAGTACCTTACTCTTAGAGGTATCAATCTGTATTAATACATAATATCTATGTATCTTCATTTAAGGCTGAGTTGTTATATTGATGGCATGTCCCTGTTTTTCAAAGCCCCTCATGCTATTTTTCTCTTTCACAAAAGTACTTAACTGGTTGATAAGATGTGATTGTTTTATGCATACATGTTTTTCTTCCTTTTCTTTATAAAAGATAAGAATATATGAAAAATCCTGATGTAGGTATCTGCATTTTGCTCCAATGGGTTTTCACTTTAATGCTGCGAGGAAAAAGTATATTAGATAAATTTGAAAGGTACAGTTATCATCTGATCAGAACTAAGCCTTTTGTGAAATTAGATTTGTAGATTTTTCACAGATCCTTAGGCTGAGTTGCCTTCTCTGGTTGAAGAAATTGATTCAGCACATAAACATAAATAAAGAAGATTACGTTATTCCTGCTTGAAAGCTCTTGAAGGGTCAGGAATCCCCTGTATCTGCATATCTTACTGTAAATATATGGAGTGTCAGCTTCATTGAAAGAATAACAATTACAACACCTCACAGAGAATAATCCGTCCACTCTGTGCAATTTATTTCTATGATAACTCTTTTTCTTTGGCACAGCCACATAATTTTTACATGTAAATGCACAACTTTGTTTCAAAGCATTATTGAAAAAGATCCACAGAAAGCCTGTGAGTCACAAAATAAACAGCATGGACTTAACTGGAAGTACATAAGATCATTTTTATGTGTGTGAGTGAGAGGAAGAGCGAGATATATCAATGCCACGTGATATATCAATTAATAACAATAAATATTTAGCAAAACAAAGTCATAATGATGCAGGAGATGGTTCCATGGAAAAAAAGAAAAGGAAGGCCCAAAGGCAATAAGGAAGGTATTCTTGTCATTAGCAATAGATGGATCATTCCGCAGAACCCAATACCAACAGCAATAACAAAAAAGGAGTGGAAAATTGGCACAGCAGTAATTTGAACTTGCTCATCAGAGGCTTTCCAGGGATCCCATAGCCTTGGATTTTCTCCTACACTTAACAGAAAAATACTGTGATTTCTGTCAAATTCTAAGGAACTGAGCACAAAAAAAAGTGATGCTTTCTCAATGCCCATTTCATACAGAAGGATCCTATATTCCCCAGCATTAGCAGAAAAGACAGATAGTTGTAGGGCACTAATCATTCACGTTCACTGCCAAACCTAAAAAAATGCCCAAAACGGGTACAAAAATAATTTGATGCTTCATTGTTTGTGCTAACCTTGATTGATGTGGTGCAGCTTTACCAGAACCCAGAAGCAACTCGTAAAGCAACTGCTTGTCCACATAGATCTCACACTAACTGAGAGCGGTCCATTAGGAAACACCAAAAAATAAACAGAATAAAGTTAATGCTCTGAAATAAAACAAGATTCAATCAAGCAGTAATTTCTAATTCAAGGAGTAATTTCCCAAGTTCATGCTGTGGGCCACTATCATACGCTGGTAAATTCCAGATGTGAACCCCATGTGTGGCCGGCGAGCATGTGCCATTATAACTGAAAGTATCAACCCACATAAATTGGAAATCCCAAGTTATTTGTCTTCATGGATTGCTTAAATACAATCATAGGGCTTCACGAGTCAGATATAAAGTTTATTTCAATGCTTGTATTAATTTGCACTATTTGCAAATCTTGATGTTTTGATTTAGGATTTATCCATCAATGAAGAAACAATGCTAACAACAACCCTGAGCAAACCTCCAGGGTCACAATATTCCAACAGACAAACTAGCAAGTAAGAAATATAAACACAAGTAGAACTAAATTGCCTGGACTTTGGGAACCATAGTGCCAGACTTACAGACCATGGAAATAAAGGGTCATAGTTTACTTACTCCTGCTCTTATGTTTGCACTATGAGACTCGTCTGAATGGGCCTAACCTTCTGTGTAAAAAAAAATTTAATAATAAAGTCCTAGGACCTGGAAATTTTCATCCAAGGAACATTCATATCTAGGACACCACTTTGCTGTAGCCTAACCACATTTACTGGCAATGCACTATAAAGAAACTTAAAATGCTGAAGCTGCACATCATGGAACAATAAGCCAATTGGCAGATTGGGTAATATTATACAGCTTGGACTTCCCTGGAGAGGTACAAAAGCTTTGTGATGAATATATTTTTAATTTCTCTAAAAATGTCATTGCGTAATGGGTCCCTACATTTTTAATCCACCTTAACAGCATCAAAATATTTAGAGGAATGGACAGGTGCTACAAAATAAGATCTGGAAAGAATTCAGTTTTTTCTTTCATACATCTTCTAGTATTCAAGGTCAGAAATCACTCCCAATTTCTGTAGCATACAAAGTACATATAATGAATGAACAAAATATATCCTGTTATCTCTTTTTAAATCCAAGATGGCAGCAGACACCAGTCTGTTTTGATTAACACTGAGCTGCTTCTTTGATACTTTGATGTGTGAGGATCAGTTGCTGATATATTTATGCATCTGATGCCACAGCCAGCAGCTCCAGGTTTATAGACATACTGGTGATCATTGCATATTAATGGTGACATACAACTGATAGAATTTGGCTGGAATAGGTGTTGTAGGTTGCAGCTGAGCATACAATTGGGTGTTCTTGCTGTTTTGATTCTGAGAAATCCATTTTAGCATTTAGTGAGAATAGAAATTGATGATAATAGCACACTAATAGCTTATGTGTTTGTATGATATTTCTCTGCTATTTTGACAAAAATGTTGACCAGTTCAAAATAAATGGGTATTATGCACATTAGTAAACTCTGCGGGCTGAATTTTACAAGTGCGGCGGCGCACTCTAAAAACGGCATGCATCCTGGGCAGATGCACCGTCCCTGAGCCTCCGCGATATTATGCGTGGGGGCTCATTTAAATAGAGAGGGCAGAGCGGCCACCACCGATGACGTAAGGGGGTAGCCGCTGTGTCCCTGGAAACGACGTCCGGCACCATCACCCAGGTGCCGCCGCCATTTTTAAAGGATTTTAAGCCCTTACAAATAATTTAAATGTTTCAAGGCAAAATATAGTCGAATGTTATTAAACATAAAAATAAGTGATGGAGGCCCTTTTCCAACCACCACCTCCCCCCCCCCACCATGGTCATTTCATTGCCCGAAATGACATCCATTAATTTTACAAATACCCGAACATCCCCCCCAACCTTCAATCGTTTACCCTTCCACCCCTACCCACTATCCCCACATCCAATTAAAATTGGTCTCACCACTCCTCCACCCCTCCTGCCCTCAAAATTCTATTGCTGCCCCCTCCCCACCAGGTTCTCACCCAGAACTCCGTGCGGAGTTCCGAAGGCACGCGGAGCTTGAACAGTGGCTGTAATATCGGCTTGGGGTGGCCGCTGCCTGCAGGTAAGTTAATTTGCATTTCATTTGGTACAATTTGCATATGTATAATGAAGGGCCCGCCGCCTGGTGACGGGGGGTGGGGGGGGGCCGAACCAAGGTCCCCCCGCCAGTGGTAATATGCGACGGGCCCTTCTCGACGTCGCGGGTCGAGGCAGGCCTCTCCCCGCATGATTTTATCAGCCCCCGTGCCACAACCTGCAACGTCGAGGGGCTGATAAAATTCAGCCCTACATATTGGAAAATTTTGAGCTTAAGAACTGATGGCTAGTGGTCACCGTGGGAGACCTGTGTTTCTTAGGAGCTATCATCCACAAAGTACTGTGAAAGAGATCAGAGATATGTTGTGTATGCAATATTTGAAATTCTAGGAAATTCTCAATATTGCTGGAGTAGTGATTTTGAAGAAGCTATGTGAATCTCTAAGAGACTAATATCTAAATAGCTATTTTTACATTTGATTAATGTCGTCAATCCTGCTGTCTTAAAATTTGTTTTGATAAATAATGCTTCTCCTCCCTGGTACCATCTCAGAAAATCTCCTCAGCACCTTCTCAATGGTCTTGACATCCTTCTTAAGATAGGATGCCCAAAACTGGGCGCAGTAGCCTAACTGCAGTCTTTCCAATGATTTCTATATGTTCACCATTATTTCTTTGCCCCAAATTATATACCAAGAATTTCATGGCTTATATTTTAAGCTATATAAACTCGTCCTCCCATTTTCAAAAATTTATGTTCACCACCTACACTGTTCATGCTTATTCAGGGCAGCTACCTAAATTGGGCAATTCAATAAGCTTTTTGCACCTCGTTGAAGTATGATCAGTTGAATTATTCACCTGAGGAGTGGAGTGCCTCAGTACTGTCGTGCTGTAGTGCAAAATGTTTGAGCAAAAAGGAGTCCATTTGGTACCAATGTTGTCCATTGAAAGTGCTGTCCACCCCTTTGACTGGTCTTTAATGTCTCAGATAAAACTGATTGAAGTTGCTTGAAGTCTCCACTCTCCGACTGCCACCTGTGGTTGTTAACAGTGTGAACAGCTGATGAAAACTTCAGGCAGCTTCAATCAGCTCTTAGAGTCATCGAGTCATTTACGTTACAGAAGGAGAGTATTCAGCCCATCAAGTCCATGCCAGCTCTCCACAGAGCTATGCAGTCAGCCCCACTCCTCATCTCGATCCCTGTAGCTCTGCAAGTCTATTTCTGTCAGATAGCCATCCAGCTTCCTCTTGAAGTCATTGGTCATCTCCATTTCCACCACTCTTGTGGGCAGCGAGTTCCAGGTCATTACCACCCGCTGCATAAAAAAGTGCTTCCTCATATTCCCCCAGCATCTTTTGCCCAAAACTTTCAATCTGTGTTCCATGGTCCTTGTACCATTTGTTAATGGGAACAGCTTTTCCTTGTCTAACTTATCTAACTTGTCATAATCTTGTACACTTCTATTAAATCTCCCCTCAATCTCCTTCGTTCCAAGGAGAACAAACACAGCTTTTCCAATCTAAACTTGTAACAAAAATCCTCCATCCCTGGTACCATTCTGGTAAATTTCCTCTGTACCCTATCAAGGACCCTCACATCCTTCCTAAAGTGCGGTGACCAGAACTGGATGTAGTACTCCAGGTGGGGCCTAACCAGAGCTTTATAAAGGTTCAGCATAACTTCCTGGCTTTTGTACTCAATGCATCTCTTTATAAAACCCAAGATCCTATATGCTTTACTAACCACTCTCTCAATATATCCTGCCACCTTCAAAAATCTATGCACATGAACCCCCAGGTCCTTCTGTTCCTGCACGCTCTTTAGAACTTTGCCATTAAGTATATACTGCCTTTCCCTATTCCTTCTGCCAAAATGTATCATCTCACACTTGTCAGTATTAAATTCCATCTTCCACCTGTCTTCCCTTTCTGCTAGCTTCTCTATGTCCAGTTGCACGCAGTTCATATCATCCTCATTGTTTGCCACATCTCCAAGTTTGGTGTCATCGACAAATTTTGAGATCCTACTCTGCATTCCAAAATCCAAGTCATTTAACTAGAGCAAAAAAAGCAATGGTCCCACCACTGACCCTTGGGGAATACCACTGTTAACATCCTCCAGTCTGAAAAGCAAACATTTACTATGACCCACTGTTTTCTGTTCTGAAGCCAATTTTTTTTATCCAAGCTGACACTGACCCTCCTATTCCATGAGCCTCAATTTTGTTAACCAGCCTTTTATGTGGTACCTTATCAAATGCTTTCTTAAAATCCATATAAACAACATCCATCGCATTCCCTTCATCAACCTTCTCTGTTCTTCATCAAAAGAGGGAGAGAGGAGCACAGCCAGAGGAGCAGAGGTTCAAAAAGCGCACCAAACCAGAGTCGGAGAGAGAGGGAGAGGAGCACAGCCCGAGGAGCGGAGGTTCAAAAAGCGCGCCAAAGCAGAGTCGGAGACGGAGAGTGAGCAGCACAGCCCGAGGAGCAGAGGTTCAAAAAGCGTACCAAACCAGAGTCGGAGACGGAGAGAGAGGAGCACAGTGGGAGCAGCAGGAGCAGAGCCAGGGAAAAATCGAAAAGTGACATCAGAGTGATATCACAATCATCAGAGAGAGCACGGAAGAAGCTACCTGTTTGGTGAGTACCTGGTAAGTGATTAAGGTTCATTGTAATCTTAACATTTAAAATAGTAAAGGAGCTACTGGTAAGCTTAATAAAATATATTTAAAAAAGGAAAATAAAATAAATAATTGAAAAAAATAATTAAGCAGTTAATTACAACTTTAGATTGTAGTGGGTAGTGTTTGGAGTAGAACAAGGCCCCTAGCATAATTCGTATTTTTAATTAAAAGGAGTAACTAAGTAATCTGAAGGTAAGTCGTGGCAGGAGATCTCGCACCTGTGAGATGCTCCTCCTGTGCTATGTGGGAAATCAGGGACGCTTCCAGTGTCCCTGACGACCATGTGTGCATGAAGTGTGTCCATCTGCAGCTACTGGCTACCCACATTACGGAGCTGGAGCTGCAGGTGGATTCACTGTGGAGCATCCGCGATGCTGAGATCATCATGGATAGCATGTTTAGTGAGGTGGTCACACCGCAGGCAAATGCTACAAAGGCAGAAAGGGAGTGGGTGACCACCAGGCAGAGTAGAGGAAGGCAGGTAGAGCAGGAATCCCCTGTGGCCATCCCCCTCTCTAACAGATATACCGCTTTGGATATGGCTGGGGGAGATGGCTCGGGGGAAAGCAGCAAGAGCCAAGTTCATGGCACCATGGGTGGCTCTGCTGCAGAGGATGGGAGGAAGAAGAGTGGCAGGGCTACAGTGATAGGGGATTCAATCGTAAGGGGAACAGACAGGCATTTCTGCAGCCACAAAGAAGACTCCAGGATGGTATGTTGCCTCCCTGGTGCTAGGGTCAAGGATGTCTCTGAGCGGCTGCAGGGCATTCTGAGGGGGAAGGGTGAGCAGCCAGTTGTCGTGGTAGATATCGGTACCAACGACATAGGTAAAAACAGGGATGAGGTCCTATAAGCTGAATATAGGAGTTAGGATGTAAATTAAAAAGTAGGACTTCAAAGATAGTAATTTCAGGATTCCTACCAGTGCCATGTGCTAGCGAAAGCAGAAATAGCAGGATATATCAGATACGTGGCTGGAGAAATGGTGTAGGAGGGAGGAATTCAGATACCTGGGACCGGTTCTGGGGAAGGTGGACGGGTTGCAGGATCGGGACCAATTTCCTCGGGGGGATGTTTGCCAGTGCTGTCAGGGAGGGTTTAAACTAGAAACATAGAAAATAGGATCAGGAGTAGGCCATTCGGCCCTTTGAGCCTGGTCTACCATTCATTATGATCATGGCTGATCATCCAACTCAGTAACCTGTTCGCGCTTCATCCCCCATATCCTTTGATCTCTTTCGCCCCAAAAGCTACATCTAACTCCTTCTTGGAAACATACAATGTTTTGGCCTCAACTGCTTTCTGTGGTAGCAAATTCCACAGGTTCACCACTCTCTGGGTAAAGTAATTTCTCCTCATCTCAGTCCTGAAAGGTTTACCAGGTATCCTTAACTATGACCCCTGGTTCTGGACTCCCCCACCATCAGGAACGTCCTTCCTGCATCTAGCCTGTCAGGTCCTGTCAGAATTTTATAGGTTTCTATGAGATCCCCACTCACTCTTCTTAACTCCAGCGAATATAATCCTAACCGACTCAATCTCTCCTCATACGTCAGTCCCGCCATCCCACGAATCAGTCTAGTAAACCTTCGCTGCATTCCCTCTATAGCAAGAACATCCTTCCTCAGATAAGAAGACCAAAACTACACACAATATTCCAGGTGTGGCCTCAACAAGGCCCTGTATAATTGCAGCAAGGCATCCCTGCTCCTGTACACGAATCATCTCGCTATGAAGGCCAACATACCATTTGCCTCTTTACCGCCTGTTGCACCTGCATGCTTACCTTCAGCGACTGGTGTACGAGAACACCCAGGTCTCGTTGCATATTCCCCTCTCTGTTTATAGCCGTTCAGATAATAATCTGCCTTCCTGTTTTTGCTACCAAAGTGGATAACCTCACATTTATCCACATTATACTGCATCTGCCATGCATTACCCCACTCACTCAACTTGTCCAAATCACCCTGAAGCCTCTCTGCATCCTCCTCACAACTCACCCTCCCACCCAGTTTTGTGTCATCTGCAAATTTGGAGATATTACATTTGGTTCCCTCATCTAAATCATTAATATATATTGTGAATAGCTGGGGTCTTTGCATGATCCCTGCGGTACCCCACTAATCACTGCCTGCCATTCGGAAAAAGACCCGTTTATTCCTACTCTTTGTTTCTTGTCTGCCAACCAATTTTCTATCCATCGCAATACACTACCCCCCAATCCCATGCGCTTTAATTTTACACGCTAACCTCTGATGCGAGACTTTGTCAAAAGCCTTCTGAAAGTCCAAATAAACCACATCCACTGGCTGTCCCTTGTCAACTCTACTAGTTACATCCTCGAAGAATTCTAGCAGATTTGTCAAGTATGATTTCCCTTTCGTAAATCCATGCTGACTCTGTCCGATTCTACCACTCTGCTATTAAATCTTTGATAATGGACTCTAGAATTTGAATAGGAAGATGACCACCAATGCATCCACTATTTCTAGGGTCACTTCCTTAAGTACTCTGGGATGTAGATTATCAGGTCCTGGGGATTTATCGGCCTTCAATCCCATCAATTTCCCCAACACCATTTCTCTACTAATACTGATTTCCATCAGTTCCTCCCTCTCACTTAACCCTGTGTTCCCCAACATTTCTGGTATGATATTTGTGTCCTGTCCTGTGAAGACAGAAGCAAAGTATGCATTTAGTTGGTCAGCCATTTCTTTGTTCTCCATAATAAATTCCCCTGTTTCTGACTGTAAGGGACCTACATTTGTCTTCACCAATCTTTTTCTCTTCACATACCTATAGAAACTTGTACAGTCAGTTTTTATGTTCCCCGCAAGCTTACTCTCATACTCTATTTTCCCCTTCTTAATCGATCCCTTGGTCCTCCTTTGTTGAATTCTAAACTGCTCCCAATCCTCAGGTCTGTTGTTTTTTTCCAGCAAATTTGTATGCCTCTTCCTGGGATCTAATGCTATCTCTAATTTCCCTTGTAAGCCATGGTTTGGCTACCTTTCCTGTTTTACTTTTGCGCCAGACAGGAATAAACAATCGTTGCAGTTCATCCATGCGTTCTTTGAATGTTTGCCATTGCCTATCCACCGTCATCCCTTTAATTAATGTTTCCCAATCCATCATAGCCAACTAGCGCCTCATACCTTCGCAGTTTCCTTTATTAAGATTGAGGACCCTAGTCTCAGAATCAGCTAAGTCACTCTCCATCTTGATGAAGAATTCTAACATATTATGGTCGCTCATCCTCAAGGGCTCTCGCACAACTAGATTGTCAATAATTCCTCTCTCATTACACAATACCCAGTCTAGGATGGCAGGGGGAGGGAATCTGAGCAGGGAGACAGAGGAGGGGGAAACAAACTTTGAAATGAAAGACAGAAAGGTAAGAAGCAAAAGTGGAAGGCAGAGAAAACAAGGGCGAGAAACAAGGGCCATAGTGCAAAATGAAGCTAAGGTGTCTAGCAACGTTAAAAAGACAAGTCTAAAGGCATTGTGTCTTAATGCATGGAGCATTCACAATAAGGTAGATGAATTAACAGCGCAAATAGATACAAACCATTATGATATAGTTGCGATTATGGAGACATGGCTGCAGGGTGACTAAGGATGGGAACTGAATATCTAGGGGTAATCAATATTTAGGAAGGACTGGCAAAAAGGGAAAGGAGGCGGGGTAGCGTTGTTAGTAAAGGAAGAAATCAATGCAATAGTGAGGAAGGCTCAGAAAATCATGAAATAAAAACAAGAAATGCTGGAACCACTCAGCAGATCTGGCAGCATCTGTGAAAAGAGAAGCAGAGTTAACGTTTTGGGTCAGTGACCCTTCTTCGGAACTGACAAATATTAGAAAAGTCACAGATTATAAGCAAGTGAGGTGGGGGTGGGGCAAGAGATAACAAAGGAGGTCTAGATTGGACCAGGCCACATAGCTGACCAAAAGGTCACGGAGCAAAGGCAAACAATATGTTAATGGTGTCATGATGTAGAATCTGTATGGGTGGAGCTAAGAAACACCAAGGAACAGAAAACATTGGTGGGGGTTGTCTATAGGCCCGCAAACAGTAGTGGAGATGTAAGGGATGGCATTAAATAGGAAATTAGAGACACATACAATAAGGGTACAACAGTAATCATGGGTCACTTTAATCTACATATAGATTGGTCAAACCAAATTAGCAATAATACTGTGGAGGAGGATTTCCAGGAATGTGTATGTGATGATTTTTTTAGACCAATACGTTGAGGAACCAACTAGACAACAGGCTATCCTAGACTGGGTATTGTGCAATGAGAAAGGATTAATTAACAATCTTGTTGTGCAGGGTCCCTTGGGGAGAAGCAACCATAACATGATAGAATTCTTTACTAAGATGGAGAGTGGAGTAGTTGAATCCGAAACTAGAGTCCTGAATCTAAATAAAGGAAACTACGAAGGTATGAGGCACGAGTTGACTATGGTGGATTTGGAACTTTACTAAAAGGGTTGACGGTGGATAGGCAATGGATAATATTTAAAGAACGTGTGCATGAACTACGACAATTATTCATTCCAGTCTGGCGCAAAAATAAAACCGGAAAGGTGGCTCAACCGTGGCTTACAAAAGAAATTAGGGATAGTATTAGATCCAAAGAGGAGGCATATAAAATTGCCAGAAAAAGCAGCAAGTCTGAGGATTGGGAGCAGTTTAGAATTCAGCAAAGGAAGACAAAGAGGTTGGTTAAGCGGGGGAAAATAGAGTAGGAGAGTAAACTTGCGGGGAACATAAAAACTGACTGTAAAAGCTTCTATAAATATGTGAAGAGAAAAAGATTAGTGAAGACAAATGTAGGCCCCTTACAGTCAGAAACAGGGGCATTTATAATGGGGAACAAAGAAATGGCAGAACAATTAAACAAATACTTTGGTTCTGTCTTCACAAAGGAGGATACAAATAGCCTTAGGTGGCGCAGTGGTTAGCACTGCAGCCTCACAGCTCCAGGGACCCGGGTTCGATTCTGGGTACTGCCTGTGCGGAGTTTGCAAGTTCTCCCTGTGACCGGGTGGGTTTTCGCCGGGTGCTCTGGTTTCCTCCTACAGCCAAAGACTTGCAGATTGATAGTTAAATTGGCCATTGTAATTTGCCCCTAGTGTAGGTAGGTGGTAAGGACTATGGGATTACTGCAGGGTTAGTATAAATGGGTGGTTGTTGGTCGGCACAGACTCGGTGGGCCGAAGGGCCTGTTTCAGTGCTATATCTCTAAATAAATGTTAGGGAACCAAGGGTCTAATGACAGGGAGGAACTGAAGGAAATCAGTATTAGTAAAAAAATAGTGCCAGGGAAATTAATGGGGTTAAAGGCTGAAAAATCCCCAAGGACTGATAATCTACATCCCAGCGTACTAAAGGAAGTGGCCCTGGAAATAGTGGATGCATTGGTGGTCATCTTCCAAAATTCTATAGACTCTGGAGCAGTTCCCACTGATTGGAGGGTCGCAAATGTAACCCCACTATCTAAAACAGGAGGAGAGAAAAAACTGGGAATTACAGACCAGTTAGCCTTACATCAGTAGTGAGGAAAATGCTAGAGTCTATTATAAAGGATGTGATAGCAGAACACTGGAAGGTATAAATGGGATTGGACAAAGTCAGCGTGGGTTTACGAAAAGGAAATCATGCTTAATAAATCTCCTGGAGTTTTTTGAGGATGTAACTAGTAAAATAGATAAGGAAGAACCAGTGGATGTGGGGTATTTGGATTTTCAGAAGGCTTTTGATAAGGTCCCACATAAGAGGTTAGTGTGCAAAATTAAAGCACATTGGATTGGGGGTAACATACTGGCATGGATTGAGACTTGTTTGACAGACCGGAAACAGAGAGTAGGAATAAACAGGTCTTTTTCCAGGTGGCAGGCAGTGACGAGTGGGGTACTGCAGGGATCAGTGCTTGGGCCCCAGCTATTCGCAATATATATTAATGACTTGGGTGAGGGAACTAAATGTAACATTTCCACGTTTGCAGACGACACAAAGCTGGGGGGAACTGTGAGCAGTGAGGAGGATGCAAAGAGGTTCCAATGTGATTTTGACAAGTTGGGTGAGTGGGTAAATGCATGGCAGATGCAGTATAACATGGATAAATGCGAGGTTAGCCACTTCGGTTGTAAAAACAGAAAGGCAGATTATTATCTGAATGGTGATGGATTGGGAAAGGGGGAGGTGCAATTAGACCTGGATGTCCCTGTACACCATTCGCTGAAAGCAAGCAGTCTGGTGCAGCAGGCAGTTAGGAAGAGGAATGGTATGTTGGCCTTCATTGCAATTGGATTTGAGTACAGGAACAAGGATGTCTTACAGCAGTTATACTGGGCCATGGTGAGAGCACATCTGGAGTATTGTGTGCAGTTTTGGTCTCCTTATCTGAGGAAGGATGTTCTTGCCATGGAGGGAGTGCAAAGAAGATTTACTAGGCTGATTCCTGGGATGGCAGGATTGACATATGAGGAGAGATTGGGTCGACTAGGCCTATATTCACTAGAGTTTCGAAGAATGAGAGGGGATCTCATAGAAACCTATAAAATTCTAACAGGACAAGACAGGCTAGATGCAGGGAGGATATTCCTGATGGCTGGGGAGTCCAGAATCAGGGGTCACAGTCTCAGGATATGGGGTATGCCATTTAGAACCGAGATGAGGAGAAATTTCTTCACTCAAGAGGGTGGTGAACCTGTGGAATTCTCGACTGCAGAAGGCAGTGGAGGCCAAGTCATTAAATATATTCAAGAAGGAGATAGATATTTTTCTTAATGCCAAAAGGATCAAGGGATATGGAGCAAAAGCGGGAACAGGGCACTGAATTAGACTATCAGCCATGATCTTTTTTGAATGGTGGAGCAGGCCCGAAGGGCCAAATGGCCTACTCCTGCTCCTCCTCCTATTTTCTATGTTTCTATGTTAAAAATTCAATTAGATTAGTCAAGCATGATCTGCCTTTTTAAAATCCATATTGGTTATCCTTAATTAATTCGAACCTCTCTAAGTGTCTGTTGGTATTTTCCCTGATTATCATTTCTGATGTTATACTAACTGGCCTGTTTTTGCTAGGACTGTCCTTACACCCTTTCTTGAATAAGAGTGTCATATTTGTCTCTCTCCAATCCTCTGGCATCTCCCCTGTATCCAGGGAAGATTGGAAGATTATGGCAAGCCCTTTCGCTATCTCCACCCCACTTCTTTGAGCAACTCTTCACTGAATTCAGATGGATCTGTTGGTTTCTAGTTAAATATATTATCTGATACAGGAAGGCAGGAGAATCAGTACATTTTACCAATAAGGACACTCGATCAGTATGCGTTACTGTACTACCTTATGTATAGTTCACCAGTCAATAACCAGAATAATTCTATTTTCAAAAACCAACATGATCTTCTCAATACCTGGCCTGATCAATGCTACAGGATTATTATGGTTGCTTTTAAAATAGAAATTGAAGTGAATCCCTGGCCTTGTTCTGTTGCAGATTGAACAGTCATCCTTTGAAGTTGATAACTTTATGATCACAAAGCATAAACTGCAATTTCGAACTGTATAGCTATAACAGACTGTGTTCAAAATCACATGTCAGAATGAAGTGTTAGGT
Organism: Heterodontus francisci; assembly: GCF_036365525.1. Lineage (NCBI taxonomy): Eukaryota > Metazoa > Chordata > Chondrichthyes > Heterodontiformes > Heterodontidae > Heterodontus > Heterodontus francisci. The sequence goes on from NC_090390.1 coordinate 41,146,265, forward strand.
ATAAAACAAAGTTAAATTATGCAAGTTTTTAAGTTCTGTTTCTGTCTTGTATTTTGCTCAGAGTGATACTAACTGTATGGCCGTTAATACTAACAGAGACTCAAACAGGCAAGACTCAATAACCAGTGTTGTTTTGCTCTAGGAGTTTGATGGATTCACCACTTACAATGGGCAAATTGTATTAGAATGAATGTGCCCATTATATGCAGTGAGGACTGTATCAGAACTCTACAAGACTGCTCTTCTACATTTAAAGTTGTATAATTTAGTGCATATATCCTCTCCTTATTACTCCTCCAAAATGTGGATCTTCTCACATCTTTGCATTAAATTTCATCTGCCATCTATCTGCCTAGTCTACTGTCATGATTCCCAAAGTCACTTACCTCACAGTCTTCATATTATCCTATTAAAACTTTTACTTTTCTAGTAATGTTGTGTGAAAGGTAAATTTACATCCATAATATTGATTTATAAAACTCTCAATGAATGTTACTACTGCAATGCTCCTGGGAATATGCCTGGCATAAGAACATAAAGCAGCGCGTTGCAGTAAATGGTTCTTCTTCAGACTGGAGGATGTGGCAGTGGTGTTCCACAAGGGTCAGTGGTGGGACCATTGCTTTTTTTGCTATATATAAATGACTTGGACTTTGGTAACAGTGAAATAACTGTAAACTCAGTTTATCACAGCTCCCGATACCAAGCTGATGTGCAGCCATCTTTGAATGGCTAATGTCATGAACAAGCTTCCATTGTTAATATGTTTTGAGGACTTGTGTGTAAAAGACTGTGGGAATATTTGAGGAGATGCTGGAATTATTTTATTCATAAGAGTCACTGGAAGGGCATTTGAGACTTTGTTTAAAAACTAACACTTACTGGAAGTCATATGTCTTAAGCTAAGGAAACAGCATCAGCCTTGCTGACTGTTGGAGTTGTTTACAGAGAATTGACATGTCTGGATCTATGGTAATCAGGAATTGATTTCATTTTTGAACTGTTTGAATGGGCAGTTGGGGTGTAAGCCTGCTAAGAGAGAGAGGCTAGCAGCTCATCCTGTTCCACCTCTTTGAGAAACCCTGAGAATCCAGTGTGCGAACTGGAGAAACTGATGCAGCTTTTCTCCTGAGAAGCTTCTGCAAAACTTTCTCTTGACATCTCCCAAATGAACTGCTTCTGAAAAGATCCCAGTGACCACCATATGTGTCTAGTGACACCCATCTATATGTACTTGGATGCCAGACCAAAGAGTCATCTGGAAAATTCCATATCTTATCCTTTTTCTTCAATAATTAACAAGTATTTGGCAAAAGTATTTTTTTTGTTTTTTTGTAAAGTTGATCTCTGCAAAGAAAGCTTCTTTATTTTTCCTTTAACTGGTGTGTGTGTGTGTGAGTGTGTGTTGAGTTATTTAGAACGGAATATATATTTACTTTCATATTTCAACCTGTGTGTTAATAAGCTTTGCATCTTTATTGAATGAGTCTTGTTTCATAATAAATTAATAATCTTGTTATTAAAGAAACCTGGTTGGCGGAGTTTTATTCTGAAACTGAAATAGATAAAGTATATAATTGGCCGTATTGGTAAATAGGTAAAAACATTTAAATATATGTTGTGACCCATGGAGAAGTGGACCTAGAGAAACACAGTGCACTCCTCCATCCTCGGTTGTAACAAATAATTGGGTGGGGGTGGTGGGGGTGGGGTGGGGGGGCTCGTCCGGGATAACTCAAAGCTGATGAAGTGCAATTGTAAGCAGGGTAATAATAATTGACAATGGGGAAAAGAAAATCGCCAGGTTTCTTGTCCATTAGAGTAAAGTTTACACTACCGGAATGGCTACTTTTGATGCAAGTGCGTTTGTGCAGCATCTGGAGTAGTTAATGATCTTTGAAGGCATTGTCTGTTGCTGAGCTGTTAAGTGTGGCAGAGCATCTGCAGGTACATATTAGATCAAAAGCTAGGAGACCTGAAATTCAGGGACTAGTAGCCAGACAGCTGAAGATTGAAGTGAAAGAGCCAGAAGGACGAGTGGAATCGGAAGAAGACATGGTAACACTGGCACAGATTCAGTGAGACATGAAGAGGTTAGAGCCAAAATTTCAGGAAAGAGAAAGGCAGTGAGAAAAAAAAAGGAAAAAGAGAGGAGACAAAAGCCAAAAGAGAGAGCTTTTCAAATGGAGCAAGCAGAGCAGCAGGAGAGAGAAAGAGCAAGAGGAAGGGAGAGAGAAAGGGTATTCCAATTAAAATAAAAGGGTGGGCTTGACTCCAGAGAAAGCTTTGATAAGGAAGAACCTGACTCCAACCCAGGACCTAGTGGAGAGCTACTTAAATTTGTGTAAGCCCTCCTGAAGTTCGAGGAAAGGGATGTAGAGGCATTTTTCATTTCTTTTGAAAAACTAGCTAAACAGATGAGGTGGCCGAAACAAAACTCGACACTGCTCATGCAAAGCAGGTTGATTGGCAGAGCTCATGAAGTTTATGCCATGATTTCTGAGGAGGCCTCTGCAGATTACGAGATGGCAGAAAAGGCTATTCTGGCTGCATATAAGTTAGTCCCTGAAGCATTCAGGCAGAAATTTCAGAACATCCAGGAGCAGCCTGGGTAGACTTATATAGAATGTGAGAGGGTAAAGCAAACTAACTTTGATCATTGGATGCAGGCACTAAAGGTAGAGGCCACGTATGAGACCCTTAGGAAAATAATTCTCCTGGAAGAATTTAAAAATTCATTCCCTTCGTTAGTAAGAATTCTTCCAGTAAGAAGGTTTCAACAGCCAGACAGGCAGCTGAAAGCGCTGATGATTACGAGCTTGTCCACAAGTCCGAACCCTTTTTTTGTCACCTGCACAAACACAAGAATGAAAGAAGGTGCGCGAGTGAAAGGAAGGCAAGTAGGCACGGATGAGAAAGGATAGCTGAGAACGCCCCAGGATCTCCTCCTCAGGCCAGAAAGGAAGGTGCTGAGGGTAGAAGTGAGGTCCGAAAGCCTAAGTGTTTCCATATCCATACGATGGGATATCTTTGTGCAGAATGCTGGAAGTTACAGGGTAAACCCATGGGACTTATTGCGGTACACAAAGACAATGCAGAGAAAGGGGCCCTGACCGAGAGTATGACAAACCAAGTTGTAGCTCTGACTGCAGCTGTAATGTCAAGTATAAACACTGCTGTGAGTGCGGGGAAGGTGAACAAGATACCCGAGAGCTACAGGGAATTCTTATCCAAAGGAAAAGTAACTCCCTTTCCCTCAAGTGAGGCAGGTAAACCTATAGTTATACTGAGGGATACAGGAGCCACCCAAACTTCTTTGCTGGGAAAAGGCATGACTTTTCCACCAGAGAGTGCACGGAATGCCAAGGTTTTAGTGAATGGTATCAGCAGGGAGTACATCTTTTTGTATTCATTCATGGGATGTGCGTGTCGCTGGCTAGGCCAGTATTTATTACCCATCCCTAATTGCCCTTGAACAGAGTGGCTTGCTAGGCCATTTCAGAGGGCAGTTAAGAGTCAACCACATTGCTGTGGGTCTGGAGTCACATGTAGGCCAGACCAGATAAGGATGGTAGATTTCCTTTCCTAAAGGACATCAGTGAACCAGATAGGTTTTTACAACAATCGACAATGGTTTCATGGTCACCATTAGACTAGCTTTTAATTCCAGATTTTTTATTAATTGAATTCAAATGTCACCATCTGCCATGGTGGGATTCGAACCCTTGTTCCCAGAGCATTAGCCAGGGCCTCTGGATTACTAGTCCAGTGACATTACCACTATGCCACCACCTCCCCAAATATACTTACATCTTTGTATCAGGTGCACCTGGAGTGTGACCGAATGTCTGGAACGGTATCCATAGGAGTTGACAATAGTTTGTCTGTAGACAGAGTTGACCTACTCCTGAGGAATGATTTGGCCGGAGCAAAGGTAGTAGCTTCTCCAGTAGTTGTGGAAGGATCAAGTGAACTGAAGGAGACAGAGCAGTTGCAGGAAAAGGTTCCAGGAATTTTTCCTTCATGTGTAGTGACCGAGCAATGGCGAAATAAGTTCCATTGTCAGAGGTCAAACTGGCACCATAGACAGATATTCACTAATCTAAAACTTTCTTTGGGGAGTTGGATAATCTGAAGGAAATGTTCAGTAAGTCTTCTCTGATCAAGGCTCAGCAAGCCAGTCCAGAGTTAATATAGTGTCACAATCAGCTCTCACTGAAGCTGAGGCAAAGGGAGTTCCAGAAGGCTACTATATTAAAAATGGGATTCTGATGAGGAAGTGGAGACCAATTCACAGACCTGCGGATGAAGAATTGACGGTGGTTCACCAGATAGTAGTACCTCCCAAGTATCACCAGGAAATATTAAGGATAGCCCATGAAATTCTTATGGCAGAACACGTAGGGATCTGGAAGACCCAATCACATACAAGTCGACATTTTTACTGGCTATGTCTTTCCAAGGACGTGGTGAGGTTTTGTGGTGGGAAAACCGCAACCTGTCATCAAACTGGCACCTCTAATTCCCATACCAGTTTTTGGGAACTACTTAGTAGGGCGTTGGTAGACTGTGTGGGACCTTTACCGAAAACAAAGGCGGGACACCAATATATACTCACTATTGTGGAAATGGCTACTTGGTTCCCAGAGGCCATTCCCTTGAGAACAATTTCTGCTAAGGTAGTGGTCAAGAAGATAACTCAGTTCTGCACTCAATATGGATTACTGATTGAGATTCAGTCGGATCAAGGTTCCAATTTTATGTCTAAAATTTTTCAGTAAGTTATAAATAATCTGGGTATAACACAGTTAAAGTTCTCAGTGTACCATCCATACACATAAGGGACTTTAGAACGGTACCATCAGACCCACAAAACGTTGATCAGGGCATCTTCTTCTTTGGCCTCCTTGTCTCGAGAGACAATAGATACGCGCCTGGAGGTGGTCAGTGGTTTGTGGAGCAGCGCCTGGAGTGGCTATAAAGGCCAATTCTAGAGTGACAGACTCTTCCACAGGTGCTGCAGAAAAAATTGGTTGTCGGGGCTGTTACACAGTTGGCTCTCCCCTTGCGCTTCTGTCTTTTTTCCTGCCAACTACTAAGTCTCTTCGACTCGCCACACTTTAGCCCCGCCTTTATGGCTGCCCGCCAGCTCTGGCGATTGCTGGCAACTGACTCCCACGACTTGTGATCAATGTTACAGGACTTCATGTCGTGTTTGCAGACGTCTTTAAAGCGGAGACATGGACGGCCGGTAGGTCTGATACCAGTGGCGAGCTCGCTGTACAATGTGTCCTTGGGGATCCTGCCATCTTCCATGCGGCTCACATGGCCAAGCCATCTCAAGCGCCGCTGATTCAGTCGTGTGTATAAGCTGGGGATGTTGGCCGCCTCGAGGACTACTGTGTTGGAGTTGCGGTCCTGCCACCTGATCAGGGCATAAAGTCATGGATATCCCCATGATTGGGACAAAGGGCTAGAATCTCTTTTGTTTGCCTCCAGGGATACACCTAATGAGTTTACCGTTTTAGTCCTTTTGAATTAGTTTATGGACATGAGGTAAGAGATCCTCTAAAACCAATCGAAGAAAAGATTTTAGAACAGAGGGACGAATCTTCCATGCTAGATTATGTCTCCGTGTTCCGGGGCCTGCAAAGTTGTTCAGCAACACATTAAAGCTTCCCAAACCATGGAGAAATGGGCAGACAAGCATGCCAAGACCCGAACATTTCAACCAGGGGAGATAACAATAACAAAACAACACTTCAAGTTCCAGGCAAACTAACAATTGGGTATTGAGGGTATAGTCACTGGTTCGTGAACTATAATGTGTTATGACTAATTTATTTTTAACACATTAGAATTTACCAAAACAATAATCAAACCTCTTGATAAAGAGGTCTATTAAACTTACCTTATTAAAGTGCCAGTTACGCCATCCCTGCTTATCCTGGACAGTTGCTTATTCCAGAAAAGCTGGAAGGGGCTGAATCATTAACTCCTGTTCCTATTTGGGGCAAATGGCATTGACCATTTCCCATTAGAATAGGTGTCAATTCTTTTTTATTCTTTCATGGGCTGTGGGCATCACTGGAAAAGCCAGCATTTGTTGCCCATCCCTAACTGCCCTTGACAACTGAGTGGCTTGCTAGGTCATTTCAGAGGACAGTTAAGAGTCAGCCACATTGCTGTGGGTCTCGAGTCACATGTAAGCCAAATCAGGTAAGAACAGCAGCTTTCCTTCCCTAAAGGATGTTAGTGAACCAGATGGGTTTTTACAACAATCGATGATAGTTTCATGGCACCATTACTGAGACCAGCTGCAGGTATTTAAATAATTAATTAATTGAATTTAAATTTCACCGGGTGGGCAAAGTCCCACCCAGCTGGGTGACAGCAGAGAGGTGTTGGAGGAGGATGGTGTGGGCAACTGTATCAAAGGTTGCAGAACAGGTCGATAAGGATGAGGCATGATAACTCATCTTTGTCACAGTCAAATAGGATGTCATTTGTGATGTTGATAAGAGCTGTTTCAGTACTGTGGCAGGGCGGCAACCTGATTGTAGGGATTTAAACATGGAGTTCTGGGAAAGATGGACATGAATTTGGGAGGCATCAACATATTCAAGGACTTGGGAAAGGAAAGTATGGTGGGAGATGGGGCAGTAAGTAATTTACAAGGACGCTTAGGTCAAAGGTAATTTTTTGAAGAGAACGCTAGTGATGGCAGATTTGAAGGAGAGATTTGAAGGAGAGAGGAACAGCACCTGAAGAGCGTGAAGTGAAAAAAAGTTCATCTAACTTAGGAACCAGGAAGTGAAGTTGGGTGGTCAGCAGTTCATTGGGAATAGGGTCAAGCAAGCAGTAAGTGGGCCTCATGACATGATGAGTTCGAAGAGGATATGAGGGGAGATAGGAGAGAAACTAGAGAAAGATGCGAGTTCAGGGCTAGAACAAATGGGAAATTTAGAAGGTTTGGCCCAGTGGGTTAGGGGAAGGGAGGGAAGTAGCAGAGGCAGCTAATCAGATGGTCTCATCTGTTGGTGACAATGGTGACAAAGAAATACATGAGCTCCTTGCATTTATTATTAGAGGTGAGGGTGAAGGAGATAGGGGAGAGGGGTTTAAGAAGATGCTTTGCAATACTGAAAAGAATCAGGGGATGATCCTGGAATAGTGAACAGTTTTAGCAGATGAGAGCAGGACCAGATACTGCTTTTTGTGACCTAGCCAGATCTGGCAGTGAATGGCTAAACCAATTGCCTATCATATCCTTTCTTATTTCTAATATTCTTAAGTCTGCATCCCTTGAACTTAAGGGAGCAGAGGATTGCGTTGGGGCAGCTGTGATGTTTTCCATCCCTCGTTCCAAATCAACCATCAAATCGTTTGTCAACCCTCACTGCCAGGGCTCACACATGAGTAATGCCACTTGGGTCAGGTAATGTGGTGCATCCAGTGCCAATAGAACCATATCCTAAACAGAGCAAAGGGAGAGGGGAGGGTAAAAAACGTGATGGAGGAATTTGCTGAGAAAAATCTATCAAAGTAGGATTTAATGACAAGTGAAATCCCGATCTCCAATAAACAATTGTTTTTGCCTCTTTTGGTGCTTTGAAACTAATGAAGATTTTATGTCAATGCTTCAATACTCTGTCATGCTAGACCCCTACCTGCCAAGAATGAGGCACATTAATTTTGTCATGAACATTGATTTTAAACTGTTACTGGAGTGAAGAAAGGACTTATTAAACAGATCAACTGTGGCTGGAAAAGACATTTGTATATTAACAGACAGTGATTGGAAGGACAAAGAACCATTCCCTGACATATTCAACCCACAATGGACCTTGATCACCAGGTATTGTGTGTAACGGGAGCATTCCAGAGATTGCTAAGGTGATACAATCCAAGACGTGATCAGAGCAGTTAGTCACATGACTGGCAACCTGGGTTTTTCTGAATTGTTCAAACAGTTTGAAATGAGAAAGTCTGTTTGCTCCTGGTCTGAGAAGATCGCTCCTGTCTACTCCCATCTCTTTCTCACAAGCCTCTGAATCCACTGAAGACACGTAAACCCCAAGAGAGAAAAGTCTCCTACAGCGACCAAGGTTTAAGAAGAATACTGGGCCCCAACAAAAAGCAAGATCTACCTACAATCAAGGAATCTACAGTGAGCTTGAAGAATAGTAACAAAAACTCTTCAGATATTGCCTCAAACTTTTCCACTTTATTTTTCTTCTCTTTTCTGTCTCTATTGCATGTGTTTATCGCATATGCATGTTAGTGTGGACACATCGTGCATCTGTAGGCGTTAACTGAATTAGAGTTTAATAAATTTCAACTTTTCTGCTTTAAACCTAAGAAAGCCTGTTTGTGCTGATTTATTTGCCTTATAATTGAAAGTGGTGAACAAGGATTCACCAAGGGAGAGCTAAAAGCACGGTGTGTTTAAAATTAAACCCTGTTATGGTAAGACCTGGTCGTAACAGCTCACAAAGTGATGCACTGTCAGAGGGACTGTCCTTTGGAGTAAACTTTCAACCATGTTTGCCTGTTCATTTTGAGGTGGATATTAAAGATCCCATGGCACTGTTCAAAAAAAGAATAGGGAGGCTGCCAAGTGTCCTCAACAAGATTCCTCCTTCAAACATTACAACCAAAATTAGGTTAACTAGTTATCCATGTCACTAATGTTTGCAGCATCTGTGCAGGAAATGGCTGGTGCATTTTCCTATGGTCACTGCACTTAAAAGTAACTCATTGTATACTAATTATTTTGAGGTGTTTTTCGAGATTATGTTTGGCCATTATATAAATATATTATCATCATGATTTACCCACTCTCTGGGTAAAGAGGTTTCTTCTGAATTTTCTATTTGAACTCTTGGTGACTATCATGTATTGATGACTTCTTCTTTTGCCCTTGTCCACACGTGGAAGCACACCCTTTGTATCTACCCTATCAAAACCTTTCATAATTTTAAAAGATTTCTAATAGGTGACCCCCTCGGCCTTCGCTTTTCAAGACAAAGGAGACCCATGCTGTTCATCCCTTCCAAACCCGTGACCTCTACCACCTGGAAGGACAAGGACAGCAGACGCATGGGAACACCACCATCCTGATTTGTAAATATATTGCCGTTCCTTCACTGTCGCCTGATCAAGAACCTGGAAGTCCCACCCTCACAGCACTGTGGGTGTACCTGCACCAGATGGACTGCAGTAGTTCAAGAAGGCAGCTCACCATCACCTTCTAAAGGGCAATTAGGATGGGCAATAAATGCTAGACTTGCCAGCGACACTCACAACCTATGAATGAGTAAAAACAACCTGCGCAATAAAGCAAGCCTGATTTTCATCCATCGATTGACTTCAGTGCCCAGGTGAGCAAGGTGAACATTTCTCCCCAAAGAGGTTTTGGATGCAGCTCATCCATTTCCTGCTTCGATTTAGGATGTTTTCTGTTGAATAATATAAACTACAATTTCTGGTAATAATGAGATTTTGCTATTCTGACGTGTTTAAGTGTGAATTCATAAAATATTGATGTGTTTTACTTCAGTGCCTTCCATGTTGTGTGTTGCAGCATAAATAGGAAAGTTGAATGTTATTTTGGTTGGTGTCTCGAGCAATGTGAGTTGACGCAGCTGTAGTTACTCATATAAATTAGGCTAAATACTTTTATCTTTTAGTTACAAAGGTTGATCCCGTATGTTGCTTGTCTTCTTCTGTGGACTGATTAAAGCTGAGACTGTGAATTCTGGCTGCTGCCTACATTTGGTTATCTGCATGATCCACCATAACACTCCTGTCACTGCTTATTTGCCTTGCAAAGCAAGGGAGAGGTGTCAAAGATACACACTAGACTGCTGAGAGGCTTTAGCTCCAGAGATTATCTTTTACTGACTTAGGGATAATTTGGCAGTATCTGTGCCTCTGGGGACCAATGAAAATTTCAGTTGGAGTCGTATCTGAATATATGACCCTTAATTATGCCTCTGAGTATTTCAGTTTTGCAGCCAAGTGATTTTAAAGCCACAGATAGATTTATGTAGAAAAACTTGTCAGAGGCATCATTCTAATAATATGCTCCTGCAATCTTGTGATGATAATCAGCAAAGTGCATGGGCCACCAAACTCCATTTTTGACATGTTAAATTGTTTGAAAATGAATGATTAAAAGTTATTAATAAGCACTGGGGTACATATCCACCTTCCCCAGGTGGGGTTTGGACATTTGGTGGGTGGATGGAGCTAGCGTTCTAGCCCCCTTGATGGCACAGCAGGAGGAACTGACTGATTTTGATGTCTGGATCTTATTTACTTGGTATTGATCAGCTGCCAGAACATTAGGAATCAGGCAGCTTGTTCAATCGAGAAGCCTGAGACCTGCACTTTTAAAGGGAAAATGTCCCTCTATTTTTTTCTTCCATCTCCATCCTGGCATTCCCTATTCCAAAATTTGACATCACCCCATATAAGAGAGGTGTCAAATTACCCTAACGAAAGCTAATCTTTTCTTTGTCTTCCAATTCTGACTTGAAATGACTTTTGTGCAGTTGCAGTTGCTTCAGTGGCCCTGAGAAGAGTTACTTCTGCTGTTGCTCCACTTGCGTGCAGCATTGGCAGAATGTCGAGGGCCAGGCTCTGTGGTTCAGTGGAGGTCCTGGTGGGGCAGGTGCAGGAACTGAGGCACGTCCTCTTCCCTAGAGGTTCACCAGGATCCCAAAAAACGCACAGCAGCAATCCTGAAAGGAGGTGGTCAGCAGGCGCAACATTACCTCAAGAACATGGGTTCAGTGTAGGAAGAGTTTTGATGACTTGATCTGGACAGCAGGGGTGAGATTTAGATCTTCTTGTCTCTATTTATAAGAATCCCACCAATCTATTGCATTTATTGGCACCACACCCCCTTACACACACTTCACTCTTCTTCTCCACCACATGCTCTTCTCCGCTGGCAATAGGTCACTACAGCGGCTCTTCTCATTACAAACTAGCTACTTACTAGCTGATGACACCCTCACAATAGGGTCAAGCAGCAGTTTGAGTTCAACTGCTCACGACTAGAAGTCTTTTCACTCTTCTGCTAACTTCTCCCACCTTTACGTTAGCCACTCTCATGCACAAGCGCCATATCTCCATAGATTTCTTACTTTTGGCACACTCTCTAGATGAAGAAGACGCACACAGCTGAACAGCACTTTATAACATGGAAATACTGCCTTTCTGAAAGACACACTGGCCCACAACAATAGGGGTCTGGGCTGGATGAGGAGGGGGTGAATGGGGGGAGAGGGTGTGGGTGAGGTGGGAATTTTGCCTGTCTTCATCCAGATGTAGGAGGAAGCCATCAAGATATTGGGGCAGGGACCAGGTAGAATTAATGGTAATGGTGAGGCTGGCACAAGCCCACATAGGAGTGGGAGGGGGGGGGGGAGTCTTCCTTTATTACTACTACCTCTCTACTTTTACTAACCTGCATGTAGACTGTGTGGCACCTTTTTTGTTGTCTGACGCTAACAGCCATCCACTGCTTTATTAACTATCACTTCCTTAATAACCCTTGCCCCTCCTCTACTCTCTAGATTCTACTCACCTTTTGGAACATCTAGCAGAAGCTTTAAAAGAGGAAAATCTCCCAAAGAAGCATCATCATTTGCTCAATCTTGTTCCAGAGAGTCAGTCTTGTCTGTGAATATGGAGGAGTTTCATTCCAGCATGTGCAGCAATCTAACTAGCCCCCACTATGGGTGGAATCAAACTCCCACCCACCCCTCCCTGAGAGCAGGCTGGGAGGTGGGGGTGCATTATAATTGTGTGGGAAGGTGCAGAGTGGAGTGCCCATCGCCTTCCCGACTCCCCCCCAATTAAGTCAGCGGTGGGCATGGTCAAGGACAGCCTTCCCTCCCAGAAGCCACTTGAGGTCCTTAAGTGGCCAAATAATGGCCACTTAGGGGCCTCATCCCGCCACTGCTGGGATTTTCCCAGCGGTGCGGGGGTGGGGGGGGGGGGTGGTGTAAGGGGGGCACATGGGGAGGCTGCCTGGTATACCCTGGTGGCCATCTTGTGGGCTCGAAGCAGGGGGTGGGCCCTCCTGTTTGGGCACTCTGTGAATGGAGACAATTTATCTTAGTCACCAATTATTTCTCCAAATTTCCAATGTACAAGTGTGAACAATTCTGCCAAACCATCATCTGTCCAAATTCTTTGTGATGCAGGAGACACTGCTCAATAAACATAGGAAAATGAAGATGGTGCATGACCAACGTGCAGGGGCAGAACTACTTCAGCAACACGTAGGACAAAAGGTCAAGGTCATACATCGCACAATGAGAATATGGCTATCCGCAGAGGTATGCAAAGTGTGCAGTGAGCTGAGGTCCTATGAGGTTACAACATCTACTGGAGCAGTGTTGAGGAGGAACTAAAGCCAATTAAGAGGTGTGCAATATTCCAATTGTGCACAGTGGACTTGAAAGAACACACTCCGATGATGAGGGTGTGATGGAACAACAGGACAACAATCAACACATTGACAACATGTCTGCGAACTAAAAACAGCCAAGGGTGAAATCCACATCCCCAGTAGGTTTCCCATAACAAGATCTGGAAGAGTTGTCAAACAACCGAAACGATGTACGGACTCTTAAGCTTCTGCACTCATAAATTTCAGAATCCCTATCCTTATCCTTGTAAATTTTATAATCTCTATCCCTTATAATTTCGATATTACCCAATTGTATGTGTTTTTACTTTTGGCATATGACACTAATCATTGGAAAGAAAGGGAATGTTGTATGATTACCCTAAGAGTGATATCCATTTGAGAACTCAGTATGCTAATGAGCTAAGTACCAGGATGTAGTTATATGATGAGAAGCCACAGTCACTCTGCAACTATAATACCCTAGACAAAGGTTCTGTATATAGTTTGCTCTGTACCGTATATATTAGTTTAGCTGTTAATAAACCTGTTAGAGATCTTCAACAAACTGGAATCCATATACCTCATTGTATTGCTTAAGATAACACAAAGAACACATGATACCTGGGAAATTGGCACCTGCAGTCAGTCAATGGAAATGAACCAGCAAGTCTTCCCCTCTGATTTTTGGGTCTGGACTGTTCCATTGCCAATGGACAGAAGGCCTGAAAATTCAGCCCATTATGTTTTGAGCTTATCAGGACTTCTTATTAAGGTCTTAAACCCTGTGTGTTTACTAGTTTATTTGAATTATAAAGTGATTGAAGTGAATCAGTAAAAAAGATAAAACTTAATAAAAATTCGTTAACACACATGGTTCAAAATGATTGCAGTATTTTCTTCCAGTTTTTTGCAGTACATTTCCAGTCAGATTTGCCATTTAGCAATTTGCAAAATCAAATTATGTTCAATATGTTATTTTACTTAAAGTGGGTGTAGACTGTTTTTAAGCAATTCTTACTGCAGCTTAGTTATTGAACATTTCTGTCCTCAAAGACTTGTGTCTCAGCTAATTAGGGAATACATCATCAAGAAGAATGCAAATTCACCAACCACCAGCAAGTATCGACAAGAATGAACTTGTGTCAGCCTTACAAGAGAATTGGTGTGCTAAAAAGCAAGAAGGATTTTTTTTCCCTTCAGTCTCCCAATAATTCCCAGTGGCTGCATTAAGCAGCAGGTTTTGTGATTTGTAAAATGTAATTGCATAGCTTGTAAAACACCAGTGATAAGGCTGTTGCTGCTTCATGTGATTCACGTCAATAGTGATAGAATGTTGATTATAGGCCTCTACTCAGAATAGCTTAGGTGTAAAGAGACTAAATTTAAATAAATGGCTACTTAAACACTTGGGGTAGGATAAATGCACCACATCGTGCTGGCTATTTACGTTCAAACTTTACATTTAGTTTGTGATCTTTTTAACTTTTGTTCAGAGCAACAAATAGCAATAGAAAGATTTTCAACAGTAATACTTTTCTTTTTATGTCATGTTTGTAAGGCTAATTTGCATGAAAAAGAATATCCAAAGTCAGGTTCTACAAAAATGCTGGAAATACTCAGCAGGTCAGGCAGCATCTGTGGAGAGAGAAACAGAATTAACATTTCAGGTCAATGACCTTTCATCAGAGGTTGCCTGACCTGCTGAGTATTTCTAGCACTTTCTGTTTTTATTTCAGACTTCCAGCATCTGCGTATTTTGCTTTTGCTGGGCAAAGATTCTGTCTGAAAAATATGCCAGTGTTTTTCATTAACCTTTACATTTAGTTGACTGACCCAGCACCACCAATTCATTGAGCATTGGCCACTTCCTTTTCTGAACATTGTGTTGGCTGCCCTTTGCTGATGTTCCTCCTTCAGTTTATTTCTGATAACTTTGCTCAAGAGTTTTCCATTTTGGATGCAATCACCAAATTGCATCTGATTTGAAACCATTTGCATATTGCCGAAAGCAAAATCTGCCATGAACCAACACAATCAGGCAACTTCAAAAGTATCTATTGACATATTTAAGAGTGGTACGTTGGTGCAGTTTGATTAATACAGCTGAAAATGGAGTAATCACTTAAACTAAGCATTTTTAATCACATTGTCAATGCACCAGCTGTGAGCAATCCAATTTTAAGTTCCTGAAAATAACGTTTAAAAAATATACAGAGCCATTTGCTGGTTTTATTGAGGTACAGTAGTCAGTTGCTTAGTAAGTTAAAAGAAAATTAAATTCAAAAGCTTTTAAAATATGCCTACTAGCTTCCTTGCACCCAAAAGAACCAGGTTAATTTTTAGATCCTCCCTGAAGGCCTGCAAATGAGTGCAATTAGTTGAAACTCCCATCCTGGGGCATGTCCGGCCTTGTAGGCAGGACTGACTTTTAGCACAGTTTTTAAAAACAGTTTTTTTAAAACATGACGGAAGCTTGGTTTGCGCTGAATGTAATTTGCGCTTAATATTCTGCGATCTTTAGCGTCGTTTACACAAAACTTTGGGCAAATTATGTCAAAAACAACAGCGCAACCAAATGGAAACTCCACCTCTATTTGTACTCCAGAACTGAATGAGCCCTTATTTTCTGTTGTTTCTGTTCAACTTTCCACATTTTTTTTTCTCTTGCAGTTATTACATGCTGCAGTAATTCGCAGTGTATTCTTCTTCTCGAGGGCTATTTTTTATATTCTTTCTGTTATTTTACAAAATATAATTCTGCAGTGAGGTATAGAAAAGTATTTTCCCTGCAAAGATTTCTGATGACTTAAATGTGCCATTTTTACCACAAAATAACATTTCTGAGCCGATTAACTCAGAGCAGGATTGATTATATTTTGTACAGAATGTCCTTCTCATGACTAGACTGTGCAGCTTGCAGTTAAAGGGGATGTTCCATAGTTCTTCATTAATGTAAATCATTCCAGTATTTCTACATGCATTTGCTTTATTTGTTTTTATTCTGCTTTTATTGCTATCGAAACTCAAACGAATTTTCAGTTCTTTGCAGACCTCTGATAATCACTCTGAGTGAATGTCTTGTGTTGACTTGTATGGTGCCTTGAAATCATCTGTCAGATTTCAGTGTGCCTTTGCTGACAAACTACAGACAATACTTGTATTGACTGGGCCATCAGATATGTCTTAATGGTATCAGTATCAAAACACTGTTATCACCCCAAGGAGTACATTGTGAAAGATCTTTTTATAGTGCTGTCAGACACTGGCAAATTTTCCTTTTATAGACAATAGTTTTGATCGCATTGTGCGATTTATTGGGAAATAGATGGGGCACATGTATAATTTGCTTTGTACATGTGCCAGACTGAATGACAGCATTTCTAATTTTTTTTAAATTTTCTTATAGGGATGTGACCAACACTGCCATGGCCACATTTATTGCCATCGCTAGTTACCCGGAGAAGGTGGAAGTAGTAGGCCTTCATTTTAGTGATTGTGTGGACCATAAAGTGGCTTTAAGAATCAACCACAAATTGTGGGACAGAAATCCTGTGTAAATTAAATGGAGTAGGGTTGGGAGGCTCACTTCCCTGAAGCAACCAGTTGGGGTTTTTTTACAATAGGTTTCATTCTCAGTATTTTCTGGTGCTAGCCCACAGATTATTCAGAGCCCTTTCCCACTTTGTACCTGCATTCAACAACACTTAATTCCCTCTCTCTTCTCTACATTGTGGAGCAAAATTCATCATTGCCCAGTCTACTTACACAGAAGTGAAATGATAATCTGAATATTAACATTCTGTGCACACCAGGAGAACTGAACATTAGCTGAATACATCATAATCATTCAGTTAATTCCATTATTATATAAATGACAGTTATTACCCCTAACCAGAGAATGGATTAAATTCAGTGTCATACACAGTAATTAAAAATGTATCATCAGCGTATATGTTTAACAAATGTGTGTCTATATATCTTTAAATATGTATATATTTAACAATGCTGTAGAAATACTTTGATTTGTATGGGCAACGCTTTGATGAATGTAATTTTTTTTTACCTTCCTTCTTAAGTATTGTGAGACTGGAGATTAGAGGAAGTGTTTTCCTCACAATGTTAAAATCCATTCTCAACAAAAAGCAAGAGCTGGACTAATCACTGGTGTGAAAAACAAAACTTGCATTTATATAATGCCTTTAATGCCATTTACTTCCTCAGGATGTCCTTAAACACTTCAAATCCAATGAATTATATTTAAAGTGCAGCTACTGCTGTTAGGTCAGTTTGCACAAAGAAGCAACAAATGAGATAAATGATTAAATAATATGCTTTGGTGGTGTTGCTGAGAATGAACGTTGTCTAGAATACCAGGAAAACTCTTTTTTAAATAGCATCATGGAGTCCTTTACATCCAACTGAACAGGCAGAGGGCCTCAGATTTACATCTCATCTGAAAGATGGGTTGGAATGGCATTGGAAATTGAATAGGGTTAGTTGTAGACTGAGATGATAAAACACTCCAGATATAATGGGCTTGATTCTCACAGGAAGCAGGGCACGCCAGGTAGCGCAAAGGAAACCAGAAGTCAGCGCAGCGTACCTGTCAGTGGCTTTTTAAACCAGCCTCTGCATTAATATGACTTCCCTGCTTCCCGACCAATTAGTGTCAGCAGGCATGATAACAGCAATTTGAAGGAGTTTGGAGTTGGAAACCAAAGGGAGAGAAGTGGAGAATGGGGTCCAGACGGTCAAAGGCTGCGCCTAGGTTCAGTGACCCCTCTCTGGATGTGCAGCCGGAGGCTGTGAAGGCCTGGAGGGATATACTGTTCCCGAATGGTGGAAGGACGAAGCCGGCTGGGGACCACAAGACACTGCGGTTGGAGTTAACAGAGGATATCAACAGCAGGAGTGTAGTGCTATGCTCATGGATGCAATGCAGGAAGCAGTTCAATGATGTAAGCAGGGTAGAAAACCTGCCTTCTAAAGCCTGCTCTAGCACATCATTCCTCACACCAACGTACCTTGCAAATACACCTATCCCTCTCTGTGTATACATCCCCAACTGTCCATCCACTAATGATACTCCCCTCATGCAATGTCATACTTCTCCCTCATAATCACCATCAACAAATACTCGCCATCCATCCATTGAACATATACTATTACTCTCATTCATGGGTATCTTCTTTCTGTCCTTTCAAGAGAAGAGAGCACAGAGACCAGAGAGAGGCAGAGAACCAGAGGTGGCCCTCCAGCCATCTCACAGCTAATAAGTGCAAAGGAGGAGGCGCTGAAAATCAGTAAATTCTCATCGTGCCTGGCCGTCAGAGATGGGGAGATAGAGAACTCCCTCTACCTAGTGACAGAATTAAGTATCAGACAGTCACATGGCATACAATGCTCCATGTCGACTTAATGTCAACAGTGAGTGAAATACGATCATGTGCATAATGATCACTTAAAACATTCTTATCTTGACAGTTCTAATTCATGTCTTTAATCCTCACAAGGGCCTCAATCGGCTCACAGGAGATGGTCCAAGAAGATGGCGACAGTTCCTCAGAAGAGGTCACTCACTCTGAGGATGCATTATCACAGGAGATATGCAGACTGTGCACCAGCTCAGATACACACACTTTGTTGGGATTAGTGAAGCAGCCAGTTGGGTTTTCATCTGGTGGCTCACACATCACAAGTGAGCATGGCCAGATGGTGGAGACAGGGACAGCAGGGGAGAGTCCACGTCAGATGCAGCAGGCCACTCCAAGCTCTGCTCAGCTGATCGCAGATGCTGAACCTTGGGGTGATCAATGAACAGGATAGTTCTGGAGAAGGACCAAAGAATTAGCAATGCACTGGCAGATGTTCCAGCTGCACTATGCACACTTGCAGAGAGATTGGAAGAATCTATCTCATGCATCAATGGCATTATATTACAGACCTTTACGATGATGTCTTCATCCATAAGAAAAGTGGCCACCTGCAAGGACCATCAAACACAGCAAGCCGACGACTGCATGCAGGCTTCCACCAATGGCTTGCACCTTAAATAGGATGAATGATACCCTAGCCTTGACTATTCATCACCCCAGTTATCTGCAGCAAGGTAGTCTCCAGCTCATTGTTAGCAGGGAAGTGCAGCTGGACCATTGTAGAGATGATGGTGAAAGGGACATAGAAATGGGGATTCAGCTGAAAAAGGGTGGACTGTCACAGGATTAACTGCCTGGAAATCTGGTGCACACCTGCAGAAAGGTCTGTTTGTGGTTGCACACCAGCTGCACATTGATGGAAAAGCCCTTGTGGCTGACAAACACTCCTGAGTACCTTAATTGCCAGATGTGTGCAGTCAACGTTGACACCCTGCAACTGTAGCAACCCAGTCAGATCCACAAACCAGAGCATCCATTCATTCTGACTGGCATCATCACAGGGTACTTCACATAATTGCCAGCCCTGGAAAAGAAGCAATCAGTTCCCTGTCTAATTCAGTGTGCCACTGATTGCAAAATCCAGCAACAATCTGGAAGGAGCCAAAGGCAAAAATGTTGACGGTGGTGGTGACTTAGACGGCCACTTTTAAAACATGACCAGCTAGTCCAGTTGCCAGCAGGTCTTGTTCCAGGCTGTCACAAAAGTCTGCCACCACCTGATGCAACTCCCTGAGCCTCCTGAAAATACTGGTATTCTGACATGTTGAGGAAGCTTATCCTCTGCTTTTGGGCAGGGTAAGACCTCCTGCAAGCTGTACCTCTCTGCTGATCCCCTCTCTCCTGTAGAGCTGCAGGTCTCGGAGCAGTAGGCTGTTGCTGGTGCAGTTCTGCTGCTGCTGGTGCTGCTGGTGGTCATCTTGGTCCTCATTTAAGGTACAAAGTAAACCCGGGAGCGGAGCAGTGGCTGGCGGACCTGCGTGGAACCTGATCCGGAGCAGCGGCAGACTCCCTGTGTCTCTCAGCGCACGCTGAGACTTGAAAAGAGGGGGAAAAAACTGAGTGACATCACGGGAATTCTGCAAGGTGATTGGTTGGGTAAGTAACAGCTGTTAGTGCATTTAAATTGCTTAAATAAGGGGAAAGTTTTTTTTTAAAAGCCTCAAGTGATAAGGTGAGCAGTACTACTTAAATTAGTGTAATTTATTAAGGACTTTCGATTGTACTGGGTAGTGTTTGGAGTAGAACAAAACCCCTAGTGCAATTAGTAATTTTTAAACGGAGTAACTAAATTAATCTAAAGGTAAGTCATAGCAGGAGAGTTCACACCCATGGTATGCTCCTCCTGTGCTATTTGGGAAATCAGGGATGCTTCAAATGTCCCTGACACCATGTGTGGAAAGAGATGCAATGGTTTTTGTTGAGGTTCATCCCAAGCAGCTCTGTAACACAGAAGTCTGTGCTGTACGGGCTGTTCCCAGGGACGCACACCGAGATAAACATCAACTGCTGCTGGAGGACTATCAATTCAGTGAAAGACGCCCTTTGGTCTGCCCGAAACTTGCTGGTCTTCCAGCGCAAAGAGTTGTTCACAACCGAATGTTACAGACTGGCACATTCCAAGGTCCAGGACTACGTGCTGAAGGGCGCACTAAAGCTTGGGGCAGCCGCAGCAAAGGCTCAATGGAGAAAGACCACTGTGTAAGGTCCCACCACCAAGCTGAACTGAGGGGCTGGATCCATGGAAAACCTCTCAAACTGTATCCGGAAAATATTTGTTTGCTGTAAAATGTACATGGCATGAAAAATGAAATGGAAGGGTTTGTGAGGCAACTCACTCCTGTATTGAAGGAAACTGATCTCCTTTGCACTCTTTGTATTGTTTGACTTGGTGCTGTTTGGAACTGTTTTGTAATGTATTTTTTTTACAGATTTTTATGAATAAAGTATATTTTGGAAATTAAAAAAAAGACAACCATGTGTGCAGGAAGTGTATGCATCTGCAGCTACTGACTACCTGCATTACGGAGTGAGAGCTGCGGGTGGATTCACTGTGGAGTATCCGCAATGCTGAGGATGTCGTGGATAGCATGTTTAGAGAGGTGGTCACACCGCAGGTAATGGCAGCACAGGCAGAAAAGGGATGGGTGACCACCAGGCGAAGTAGTAGGCACAGGCAGGTAGTACAGGATTTCCCTGTGGCCATCCCCCTCTCAAACAGATATACTGCTTTGGATACTGTTGGGGGGGGATGGCCGCCCAGGAGAAAACAGCAACAGCCAGGTCCTTGGCACCAAGGATGGCTCTGCTGCACAGCAGGGAAGAAAAAGGAGTGGAAGAGCTATAGGGATAGAGGATTCTATCCTAAGGGGTACAGATAGGTGTTTCTGTGGCTGCAAATGTGACTCCAGGATGGTATGTTGCCTCAAACAAAAACAAGAAATGCTGGATTCACTCAGCAGGTCTGGCAGCATCTGTAGAAAGAGAAGCAGAGCTAACGTTTCGGGTCAGTGACCCTTCTTCGGAAGGGTGCAGTATTTTGCTTTTATGGTATGTTGCCTCCCTGGTTCTAGGGTCTAGGATGTCACGGAGCGGCTGCAGGACATTCTGAAGGGGGAGGATAAGCAGCCAGAGGTCGCAGTACACAGTGGTACCAACAACATAGGTAGAAAAAGGGATGAGGTCCTGCAACAAGAATTTAGGGAGCTAGGTAGCAGATTAAAAAGCAGGACCTCTAAGGTTGTAATCTCTGGATTACTCCCAGTGCCACGTGCTATTGAGTTTAGAAATAGGAGGAGAGAGCAGATGAATGCGTGGCTGAGGAGATGGTGCAGGAGGGAGAGCTTCAGTTTCCTGGATCACTGTGTCTGTTTCTGGCAAAGGTGGGACCTGTACAAGTTGGACAAGCATTCTTGCTGACATATTTGCTAGTGCTGTTGGGGGTGGGGGGGACGGGGCGGGGGGGGTTTAAAATAATTTGACAGGGGGATGGGATACAGAGTGGAGGTACAGTAGGGGGTAATATAGAACAGAAAGTGAGTCTGCCTGGAAGGCAAAACAAATATAGACCTGGTAAGGCACAAGGAAAAATGCAAGGTTGGATTGCATCGATTTCAATGCAAGGAGTCTTACTAATAAGGCAGATGAATTGAGGGCATTGGTTAGCACATGGGATTATGATATCATTCCTATCATAGAGACATGGTTGAGGGAGGGACAGGACTGACAGCTCAATATTCCAGGGGTAAAGAATCTTCAGGCGCGACAGGCGAGGGGATAAAAGAGGAGGCAGCATTGCATTGTTGATCAAGGAGTCAATTACTGCAGTAAGGAGGGATGATATCTTAGACGTTTCCTCAAATGAGACCATTTGGGTAGAACTTAAAAACAAAAAGGGGGCAATCACTTGGCTGGGTGTGCACTATGGGCCTCCAAACAGTCAGCAAGAGATAGAGGAGCAGATACGTAGGCAAATTTCTGATAGGTGTAAAAATAATAGTAGGGGATTTCAACTTCCCCAATATTAACTGGGATAGTTTTAGTGCAAAAGGTTTAAAAGAGGTGGAATTCTTAAAATGCATACAGGAGAGCTTTTTGAACCAGTATGTAGAAAGTCCTACAAGAGAAGGGGCAGTACTGGATCTAATCCTAGGGAATGAAGCCGGCCAAGTGGTAGAAGTGTCAGTGGGGGAGCATTTCGGGGATAGTGACCATAATTCTGTAAGATTTAAGGTAGTTATGGAAAAGGACAAAGATGGACCAGAAATAAAGGTACTGAATTGGGGGAAGGCCGATTTCAATATGATAAAACAGAATCTAGCCAAAGTGGGCTGGGAGCAGCTACTTGTAGGAAAGTCTACATCACATCAGTGGGAGTCATTCAAAGAGGAAATTGTGAGAGTTCAGAGCCAACATGTACCCATTAAGGTGAAGGGTAGGGCTAACAGGCCCAGGGAACCCTGGATGTCAAGGGATATAGAGGATTGGATCAGGAAATAAAAGGAGATTTACGGCAGAACCCCAGCGCTGAAAACAGAGGAGGCACTAGAGGAGTATAGAAAGTGGAGGATGGCACTTTAAAAAGTAATTAGGAGAGCGAAGAGGGGACATGAAAAAGCACTGGCGGGCAAGATAAAGGAAAATCCCAAGGCGTTTTATAAGTATATTAAGGGTAAGAAGATAGCCGGGGAAAGAGTAGGGCCCATTAGGGACCAGCGTGGCAATCTTTGTGTGGAGCCGGAGGACATAGGTGAGGTTTTAAATGATTACTTTTCATGGGTGTTCACTATGGAGAAGGACGATGTAGGTGTAGAGATCAGGGAGGGGGATTGTGATATACTTGAACATATTAGCATTGAAAGGGAGGAAATATTAGCTGTTTTAGCAGGCTTAAAAGTGGATAGATCCTCAGGCCCAGACGAGATGTATCCCAGGCTGTTATGTGAGGCAAGGGAAGAGATAGCAGGGGCTTTGACACAAATTTTCAAATCCTCTCTGGCAACAGGAGAGGTACCAGAGGTCTGGAGGATAGCGAATGCGGTACCATTATTCAAGAAGGGTAATAGGGATAAACCAGGTAATTACAGGCCGGTGAGTCTAACATCAATGGTAGGGAAAATTATGGAAAAAATTCAGAGGGACAGGACACTTGGAGAGGCAGGAATTAATTGGGGATAATCAGCATGGCTTTGTCAGGGGGAGATCGTGTCTAACTAACTTGATTGAATTTTTCAATGAGATTTCTAGATGTATCAATGAGGGCAAAGCAGTAGATGTAGTATACATGGATTTCAATAAGGCTTTTGATAAGGTCCCGCATGGGAGATTAGTTCAGAAGGTAAGAGCCCATGGGATCCAGAGCAATTTGGCAAATTGGATCCAAAATAATCAGTGGCAGGAGGCAGAGGGTGATGGTCGAGGGCTGTTTTTGCAAGTGGAAGTTTGTGACCACTGGTGTACCATAGGGATCGGTGCTGGGACCCTTGCTGTTTGTAATGTACATTAATGATTTAGACGTGAATATAGGAGGTATGATAAGTAAGTTTGCAGATGACACAAAAATTGGTGGTGTTGTAAATAGTAAGGAGGAAAGCCTTAGATTACAGGGAGATATAGATGGGCTGGTAAGATGGGTGGAGCAGTGGCAAATGAATTTAATCCTGAAAAGTCTGAGGTAATGCATTTTGGGAGGACTGAGAAGGCAAGGGAATATACAATGGATAGTAGGACCCTAGGAAATTCAGAAGGTCAGAAGGACCTTGGTGTACATGTCCCTAGATCACTGAAGGCAGCAGCACAGGTAGATGAGGTGGTTAGGAAGGCATGTGGGATACTTACCTTTATTAGCCGACGCATAGAATATAAAAGCAGGGAGGTTATGATGGAGCTGTATAAAACGCTAGTTAGGCCACAGCTGGAGAATTGTGTACAGTTCTGGTCACCACACTATAGGAAGGATGTGATTGCACTGGAGAGGGTGCAGAGGAGATTCACCAGGATGTTGCCTGGGCTGGAGCATTTCAGCTATAAAGAGAGACTGAAAAGGCTAGGGTTGTTTTCCTTAGAGCAGAGAAGGCTGAGAGGGGACCTGATTGAGGTTTACAAGATTATGAGGGGCATTGATAGTTTAGAGAGGAAGAAACTTTTTCCCTTAGCGGAGGGGTCAAGAACCAGGGGGCATAGATTTAGGGGAAGGGGCAGGGGGGTTAGGGGGGAGTGGAGGAAAATCTTTTCCACCCAGAGGGTGGTTGGAATCTGGAATGCACTGCCTGAAGAGGTGGTGGAGGCAGGAACCCTCACAACATTTAAAAATTGTTTAGATGAGCGCTTGAAATGCCATAGCATACAAGGCTACGGGCCAAGTGCTGGAATATGGGATTAGAATAGTTGGGTGCTGGATAGCCGGCACAGACACGATGGGCTGAAGGGCCTGTTTCTGTGCTGTATAATTCTATGACTCCATGACAACATAAGAGGCACCCATACTGATCTCATAGATCAGACCTCCAAACCTTCAAAGTGTAGACAAACAGATCCAAAGTATATAAGGTCACCTCCAACGTGTGCAAAGTCACCTCTCAGCAGAAGTGATGTGAACATACCTTTTCACACAAGCAGGTAATAAAGCTGTTTGAGTACTCATTATTTATTAGCATATTTCCCTGTCGTGGCTGCAGACCCCTCAATTGCCACTGTCTTCTTGCCTTGCTTTTACTGGCAAATTCCAGAAAGCCCAGGGAACCCATGGAACCAAAGTTAAACTGTAAAACCCATGTTAATATTATTGCTCTAATTGAGCAATTAATATATTGAAATGGACAAACCCCCTCTCCTGAGGGAATTGCACACCCACAGCTTAATGCATCTTTCCTGGATTTCACCCCCTACTTGCACCCAAACCTACGCACTCACCTTTTAAATTCTCAATGGTTTTCCATCGCTAAGGTGAATGGATGGTGAAACATGGTCTGTGGATGGCAATAGCCTAAGGTTGAATACTGGATTTGTGAAGATGAATCCATCTTTTAAAATATTTTCTCTGAGGATATGTGCTTGCATTTATTGCCCATCCTTAGTTGCCTTGACAATTTCTTCTCCCGGAATCATTGTAGTCCATGTGGCGATGATGTCTCACAATGATGTTAGATGGGAATTCCAAGGTATCAACCTAGTAACAATGAAAGAATAGCAGTTTTGCTCCCAAGTCAGGATGGTGCACAACATGGAGAATAATAATAGGATAATTATCATCGTGTGCTAGGTAATTCTAAATCATAAATCCCTTAATAAAGAAGACACATACTCTTGCTGCATCTTGTCCACAGAGTAAATCCTCATAGAGTTCTTTTTGATTATCTTTGGGAATTGGAGAGTATTTATACAGAGGCCTCCCTTAGAAAGATGAAATGCATAGCATACAGTTCATGATAGAATAGGTTGTACATGGACTGTGGAAGAAATGGTTTGATCAGCCAAATGGCTTTTTCTCCCATTTTGTGATTGTAATGGTTGCCTCAAGTTTTACTCATACAATCCTAACTAAAGCAATCCACAAAATAAATAGTTGTAAAAGGATACAATATAGTTGTGATTATGGAGACATGGCTGCAGGGTGACCAAGGATGGGAACTGAACATCAATACTCAGGAAGGACAGGCAAAAAGGGAAAGGAGGTGGAGTAGTGTTGTTAGTAAAGGAGGAAATCAATACAATAGTGAGGAGGGATATTAGCTCAGCGAATCCTGATGTGGAATCTGTACGAGTGGAGCTAAGAAACACGAAGGGGCAGAAAACATTGGTAGGGGTTGTTTATAGACCCCCAAACAACAGTGGTAATGAAGTGGATGGCATTAAACAGGAAATTAGAGATACAAGCAATAAGGGTACAACTGTAATTGTGGGTGAATTTAATCTACATATAGATTGGGCAAACCAAATTAGCAATAATACTGTAGAGGAGAAATTCCTGGAATGCATACCTGATGGCTTTTTGGACCAATACGTTGAGGAACCAACTCGAGAACAGGCCATCATAGACTGGGTATTGTGTAATGAAAAAGGATTAGTTAACAATCCTGTTGTGCGGGGTCCCTTGGGGAAGAGCAACCATAACATGATAGAATTCTTCATTAAGATGGAGAGTGAGAGAGCTGATTCTGAGACTAGGGTCCTGAATCTAAATAAAAGAAACTATGAAGGTATGAGGCGCGAGTTGGCTATGTTAGACTGGGGAACGTTACTTAAAGGGTTGACAGTGGATAGGCAATGGCTAGCATTTAAAGAATGCATGGATGAATTACAACAATTGTTCATTCCTGTCTGGCACAAAAATAAAACAGGAAGGGTGGCTCAAGCGTGGCTTACAAAAGGATAGAATTAGATCCAAGGAGGAGAAATATAAAATGGCCAGAACAAGCAGCAAACCTGAGGATTGGGAGCAGTTTAGAATTCAACAAAGGAGGACAAAGGGATTAATTAGGAAGGGGGAAATAGAGTATGAGAGTAAGCTTGCAGGGAACATAAAAACTGACTGTAAAAGCTTCTATAGATATGTGAAGAGAAAAAGATTCGTGAAGACAAATGCGGGTCCCTTACAGTCAGAAACAGGGAAATTTATAATGGGGAACAAAGAAATGGCAGACCAACTAAATACATACTTTGGTTCTGTCTTCACAAAGGAGGACACAAATTACCTCCCAGAAATGTTGGGGAACATAGGGTCTAGTGAGAAGGAGGAACTGTATGAAATCAGTATTCGTAGGGAAATGGTGTTAGGGAATTTGATGGGATTGAAGGCCGTTAAATCCCCAGGGCCTGATAATCTACATCCCAGAGTACTTAAGGAAGTGGACCTAGAAATAGTAGATGCATTGCTGGTCATTTTTCAAAATTCTACAGACTCTGGAACAGTTCCAATGAATTGGAGGGTAGCTAATGTAACCCCACTATTTAAAAAAGGAGGTAGAGAGAAAACAGGGAATTATAGACCGGTTAGCCTGACATCAGTAGTGGGAAAAATGCTAGAGTCCATTATAAAAGATGTAACAGCAGAGCACTTGGAAACAGTGACAGGATCAGATTTACGAAAGGAAAATCATGCTTGACAAATCTAGTGGAATTTTTTGAGGATGTAACTAGTAGAATAGATAAGGGAGAACCAGTGGATGTGGTATATTTGGACTTTCAGAAGGCTTTCGAAAAGGTCCCACATAAGAGATTAGCATGCAAAATTAAAGCACATGTGATTGGGGGTAAGGTACTGACATGGATAGAGAACTGGTTGGCAGATAGGAAACAAGGAGTAGGAATAAACGGGTCTTTTTCTGAGTGGCAGGCAGTGACTAGTGAGGTACCGCAGGGATCAGTGCTGGGATCCCAGCTATTCACAATATATATTAAGGATATAGATGAGGGAATTAAATGTAATATATCCAATTTTGCAGATGACACAAAGCTGGGTGGGAGTGTGAGCTGTGAGGAGGATGCAGAGAAGCTCCAGTGTGATTTGGACAGGTTGAATGAGTGGGCAAATACATGGCAGATGCAATATAATGTGGATAAATGTGAGGTTATCCACTTTGGAGGCAAAAACAGGAAGGCAGATTATTATCTGAAAGGTGATAGATTGGGAAAGGGGGAGGTGCAGCGAGACCTGGGTGCCCTTGTGCACCAGTCGCTGAAAGTAAGCATGCAGGTGCAGCAGGCAGTTAAGAAGGCAAATGGTATGCTCGCCTTCATAGCGAGAGGATTCGAGTACAGGAGCAGGGGTGTCTTTCTGTAATTATACAAGGCCTTGGTGAGACCACACCTTGAGTATTGTGTGCATTTTTGGTTTCCTTATCTGAGGAAGGATGTTCTTGCTATGGAGGGAGTGCAGCGAAGGTTCACCAGACTGATTCATGGGATGGCAGGACTGACATGAAGAGAGATCGGGTCGATTAGGCTTGTATTCACTAGAGATTAGAAGAATGAGAGGGGATCTCATAGAAACCTACAAAATTCTAACAGGACGGGACGGACTAGACGCAGGAAGGATGTTCCCGATGGCGGGGGAGTCCAGGACTGGGGGTCACAGTCTAAGGTTAAGGGATAAGCCATTTAGGACTGAGATGCGGAGAGATTTCTTCACCCAGAGAGTGATGAACCTGTGGAATTCTCTACCATGGAAAGAAGTTGAGGCCAAATCATTAAATATATTCAAGAAAGAGTTAGATATAGTTCTTAGTGCTAAAGGGATCAAGGGATACGGAGAGAAAGCAGGAACAGGGTACTGAGTTTGGATGATCACCAATGATCGTATTGAATGGCGGAGCAGGCTTGAAGGGCCGAATGGCCTACTCCTGCTCCTATTTTTCTAAGTTTCTATGATTTGTTATAGAAACAATGTAAAGTCATGTTTAGCAATTGCTGTGTAAAGTTCATTACTTGCAAAATAATTCAGAAAAATGTCAAATTAATACTTAACATTAGCAGACTAATTTAATGTCTTTCATCTAGTAGCATTATCATAGCATTAGCATGAAGTGATCATTGTTAACTCAAACCAGGGTCTTGTGCTAAATTAGTAATCAGATTTAGCTAAACTTTCTAACACCAGCATTTTCATATATTATTTAATTATCCTGCATCAAATAAGTTGATTTGTATGGTCAGCCTTTGATAGAATTCATAAAATTTTTGTCAATTTTGTGCCTTCATCTCTGTCTGTTAATATAAGCTAATGGCATACAGCAATGAACAAATGACCACCACTGGTAATGGGAGGAGGTAATGCACATGCATAATGACAGATCCTGCTCAAAATTTCAATTACATTTTATGAGAGGCTTAATGTATATCACTGAGAGTGTGAATAATGAGCTTCCTGAAATGAATAAAGGAGTACATTATGACACTTAAAAGTTTTATAGGCGTACAATTTTGGGCTGAAATGATTTGCCTCAATTATACAATTTATTGAATTACGTGAGAAATTGAGCCCTGTAAAATACAAATGCTGTATTATTCACAAGTAGAAAATCAGAGTTGCTGCAATTTATAAAAACAAATTTTGAGAAGTAGCAGTGATTTCTGATGAAAGGTCATCAATCTAAAACGTTAACTCTAACTGAAATTTTGTACTGGTGGCAGGAGTCTCGATGTTGGGGAAAACCACGCTGAGATGCACGGGCCAGCTCTTGTAGGGAAGGCGTGCCGAATTTAGCGCCAATCAGGCACTTAATTGGACAGAGGCGGGCCTTCCGTATGCTTTAGGACCCCACCGCCAGAATTCCCGGCCTTGCAGAGCTACCGACAAATCAGAGGCTGGCAGCTGCTGTGCCACCACGGAGGCAGTGGCTGCTGCTGTAGCTGCAGCCGCCAAATACTGAGGAGCAGAGCTGGAACCAAGCTCTAGGTAGGTCAGGGCGGGAGGGGTCTTGCGGAGCGGGCGGGTCGGGGGGTGGTCGGCAGCAAGGGCAGGAGGGCGGCCGTCATTGGGCCCCTTCATTCCTGATGCTGGTTCCTTTGTTCAGGCACTAATTGCCTTTGAACGAGGAACCCCAGCCCCCCACCCCTACCCCCTGCCCGTGCAGCCAGGAAGCAGCCAGCACGGTTTTTTGTGCCGTGCTTCCCATGCGGCGACAGGGCCGCCCGCCGCACTGGTAATTGTGGCTGCTGTGGGAAGAGACCCTTAATTCGGGATTAATTACCCAGTTAAGTGCCTCAATTGGCGGCAGGGTGGGAAGGCTGTTCAAAGGCCTTCCCGCCCTGGACTAAATTTTGGTGGAGGCGGGATGGTGGCCGTCGCAGGGGAGAGCATACAATTGCACCCTCTGTTTTTCTCTCCACAGATGCTGCTAGACCTGTTGAGTATTTCCAGCACTTCCTGTTTTTATTTTGAGCAGTAGCATTATTTTCTCTAACAATAAATATGTATCTTTTAACAACCAAGAATAAAAATGTCCCATTGTTCAATGTATTGCCTACTTTTAATTATAGTTGAAGATTTTCCCAAATTTAAACTCACTGATAATTTGTACATTATCCAAGTAAGTGAAACATAGAAACATAGAAAATAGGAGCAGGAGTAGGCTATTCGGCCCTTCGAGCCTGCTCCGCCATTCATTATGATCATGGCTAATCATCCAACTCAGGAACCTGTTCCCGCTTTCCCCCCATATCCTTTGAACCCTTTTGCCCCAAGAACTATATCTAACACCATCTTGAAAACATACAATGTGTTGGCCTCAACTGCTTTCTGTGGTAGCGAATTCCACAGGCTCAGCATTTTCTGGGTGAAGAAATTTCTCCTCATCTCATTCCTGAAATGTTTACCCCATACCCTTAGACTATGACCCCTGGTTCTGGACTCCCCCACCATCGGGAACATCCTTCCTGCATCTACCCTGTCAAGTCCTGTTAGAATTTTATAGGTTTCTATGAGATCCCCCCTCACTCTTCTGAACTCCAGCGAATATAATCCTAACTGACTCAATCTCTTCTCATACGTCAGTCCTGCCATCCCAGGAATCAGTCTGGTAAACCTTTGCTGCACTCCCTCTATAGCAAGAACATCCTTCCTCAGATAAGGAGACCAAAACTGCACACAATATTCCAGGTAGGCCTCACCAAGGCCCTTTTTAATTGCAGCAAGACATCCCGGCTCCTGTACTCGAATCCTCGAGGTTAAGCAACACATTGCATAGACAGTTTTGGTGAATCATTTCAACTGTAAAATGGTAACAACAACTTGTACTTATATAGTTCCTTTAACGTAATATAGTATCCAAAGTTGCTTCACAGAGGCATTGTAAAACAAAATATGACCCCGAGCCACGTAAGACGACATTAGGGCAAATGATCAAAAGCTTGGTCAAAGAGTAGGTTTTAAGGAGTGCCTCAAAGGAGGAAACCAAGATAGAGAGGCAGAGTGGTTTAGGGAGGGAAATCCAGAGCTTAGGGCCTAGGCAGCTGAAGGCACAGCTACCAATGGTGGAGCAATTAAAATTTGAGATGCTCAAGCAGCTGGAATTAGAGGAGCGCAGCACTCTCAGAGAGTTGTAGGGCTGGAGGAGATTACAGGGATAGGGAGGAGCGAGGCCATGGAGGGATTTTGAAACACGGTTGGGAATTTTAAAATTAAGGCATTGCTTAACCGGGAGCCAGTGTAGGTCAGTGAGCACAGGGATTATGGGTGAGTGGGATTTGATGCGGGTTAGGACATGGGCAGCAGAGTTTTGGATAACCTCAAATTTACAGGCGGTAGTCGGTGGGAGGCCGGGCAGAAGGTCGTTAGACTAGTCAACTCTGCCATGGATGAGGGTTTATTTCCTTAATACTTATAATATATTGTTATGACCAAGGTGGGAGGAGTGCACTGTCTTTTCTAGTTCCACTTCTCCACAGGTCACAACATCTATTTAAATGTTTACCCAGTTACCGATGCAGCCAATCATATACTTTTTTTAAAATCTCAGAACAAAATACATCAACCAGGTTTCTTTAATAAGCAACAAAATTATCAGTTTATTATCTAACCATCTCCCTTCGACATTCAGTGGCATTACGATCATTGAATCCCCCACTATCAACATCCTGGGGGTTACCATTGACCTGAGACGGAACTGGAATAGCCATATAAATACTGTGGCTACAACAGCAGGTCAGAGGCTAGGAATTCTGCAGCAAGTAACTCACCTCCTGACTCCTCAAAGCCTATCCACCATCTACAAGGTACAAGTTAGGAGTGTGATGGAATACTCTCCATTTGCCTGGATGGCTGCACCTCTAACAACACTCAAGAAGCTCGACACCATCCAGGACAAAGCAGCCCGCTTGATTGCCAACCCATCCACAAAAATTCACTCCCTCCACCACCGACACACAGTGGCGGCAGTGTGTACCATCTACAATATTCACTGCAGCACCTTCCAAACCTGCAACCTCTACCACCTAGAAGAACAAGGGCAGCACATGCATGGGAACACCACCACCTGCAAGTTCCCCTTCAAGCCACAGAGCATCCTGACCTGGAACTATATCGCCGTTCCTTCACTGTTACTGGATCAATATCCTGGACCTCCCTTCCTAATATCACTTTGGGTGTACCTACACCCCAAGGACTGCAGATGTTCAAGGCAGCAGCTCACCATCACCTTCTCAATGGTAATTAGGAATGGGCAATAAATACTGGCCTTGCCAGCGATGCCCACATCCCAGGAACGAATAAACAAAACAAGACTTAACCAGTACAGAAGCAAAGCCTGAACACACCAATTAAAATATGAAAGTTCCCTTTTTAAAAATACCCCAATGACGCTCACACTCACAAACAATTCACTCTGCAGAGGTCTGTTACAAAAGAAGACAAAAAAAATGACTTTGGCCAGATACGTGCTAATTCTTGATGAAAAAAAGAAAGAAGATATGGAAAGAAGTCAGTTGTCCTTTTTTTGCTCTGGCATCCAGGTATGCAGAGATGGGTCACTGGGTTCATTTCAGAAGCAGAAGCTTCTGGAGATGTCAAGAATTATTCTAGTAAGCTTGCAAGGAGAAACGTGGCATCAAGGTCTTTCGGCCAGCACAAACTTGAATGGCAGGAATTTTTCCAGCTCTTCAGGAGCTATGCGGCACCAGAGATTTTTTTTCCACACAGGATTTTGGCAGGATTTCTTCAGAAAGGAAGAGACGGAAGTGAGCCGGGTGATTTCTTATCTCCTTGGTAGGAAAGCACCAACTGTCTTCAAACAGTTCACCACAACTAAAACTGAAAACAATGTCCAAACCCCAAACAGACAGTTGACCTCCTGACCTCTATGAACCCTGACATGTGGTTTCTCTATAACCATTTTTCCCCAGGTCACCAAGGGTTCTGTTGTTTTCTGAGCCCAAATCACAGGTGGCCTCCAGCACAGGTGGCTTTCAAACAATATCTTGTCCTGTCGGTGAACTTGGTTAAAAAAAAAAATCCAAGAAATATTTTGAGTTTTAACACAAGCCCTCAAAAAAAATTAAAATGTTAAAAATAATGGAAGCACTTTCATAACAATATAGTAAAATAAGTATTTAATTAGTGAAATCAATAAATGACTGCGGATAAAAAATTGTCATGTTGGTGAAGATACAGACACAACAACACAACTCAAGAACAATTGTTTTTTTGATGCGTCCTATTTGTAATAGTGAACTGCCCTAATTAAAATGAAGGGCACTTTTAAAGTCTTCAAGCCTGTTTCAAGGAAATAAAACTACACAATGCTGATTCAACAATCTTTCTTTTATTGTAGAGGCACTCCACTTTTTATGATTGGTCTTACTTTTCCTTTCATATGTCTTTAAGATTCTGGAACTACACAGTGAGAGGGAAACTTCAGATCAATAGATTAAGTATTTGTACACATACATCCCATGGCATTAATTTAGGACCGAAGTCTTTATTTATCCAACGTAGTAGTATAAAAGGTGCAGTTAAGCTGTTTACAGACTTGTAGCAATCTAAAATTAATGCATAAATCAATATAGCTTTCTACTAACAATAGTCATATTGACTTAAGAAAGTCCTGCAGCAATATTACTTCAGAAAGTACAAAACAGAGAAGGCATTCACTGATCTAGTTCACCCTTCTACAGAAACTTGTGCTTCCCTCATTACAGTATTGCTACGACTGAGACAGGAGCAATGCACTGTCAATTCATTCCCATCACTCCACAGATCACAGCATATTATTTCAGTTTACCCACCTAACTGGAAAACAGCCAAATTAAACACTTTATTAACCCCCAGAAAAAAATACACCAGATCAGGTGTCTTTAGACAACAAATTAGGGCGGCACAGTGGCGCAGTGGTTAGCACCGCAGCCTCACAGCTCCAGCGACCCGGGTTCAATTCCGGGTACTGCCTGTGTGGAGTTTGCAAGTTCTCCCTGTGTCTGCGTGGGTTTTCTCCGGGTGCTCCGGTTTCCTCCCACATGCCAAAGACTTGCAGGTTGATAGGTAAATTGGCCATTAGCAATTGCCCCTGGTATATGTAGGTGGTAGGGAAAATGTAGGGGACAGGTGGGGATGTGGTAGGAATATGGAATTAGTGTAGGATTAGTATAAATGGGTGGTTGATGGTCAGCACAGACTCGGTGGGCCGAAGGGCCTGTTTCAGTGCTGTATCTCTAAACTAAACTAAATTAATTATTTATTAAAACTAAATCTTAAACACTATTAAGATAACTCTATGTCTAAAGAAATTATAACTCGTTATTTTAACCTAACTCCCCCATTCACACACACACACTCAAAGATCAATGGTTAACTCTTTTAAAAAATGATGTTTTAAAAATTAGCTGTTTCTTAAGAATAAATAAATAACTAAATAAATAACGAATAGTCTTTGTGGGTTACGTTGCTGATGAGTGCGGTATCCTAGTATAAAAATAATTAGATGCCACTTGAAGTCTCCACGTGGGCTTGATAAAAGTCTTTTCTTGATAGACATTCAAAGCACTTCAGCTGCAGCAGGCATCAAACTGTTCTTTCAACATGGGGTAGAACAACAAGTCTATGTTTGGATTTTAAAATTGGTAGATTTCAGTCGAAGCTTTACTGCAAATTCCAGAAAATACAATCAGTCAAGAGAGATTCAATCTTGAAACAAAGACTCCTTAGAGTGAAAGTAAAGAAAAAGGAATGTTTCTACCTCCATCAATACGAATGTTCTCTTCAAAAGGGATTTTTTCTTCTTAGGTGATTAAATAGCCTGTAGCTCATTATAGAATTTTTGCGGAGAGAATTCTCTTCTTTCAAGGCATGCACACTTTGCTGGTGTCTCTCAAAACTGGTTTTAGCTGCTTTTTACACACAGTTAAAAGTTACATTGCACCATGTGGCCTCTCCATTCTCCTGCTGTTGCCTAGGTAACAGGTACAGCTGTGGCACACTGTGCCTCTTAGTTTCTAAACACACACAGTTTTTAAACAGAGTCTTAAAGGCACACCTTTTTTTAATCAGAGGAGAAGAAAGAAACAGTTCCATGACAGTATATAACTACCTCTTGAAAGATTTCTAGGGTTTTGGCTTCACTATTCTCTCTGGGTTACTGTTTGCAAACAGAATTGCTTCCTGCCGTTAGTCCAGAATTTACCTTTTACAGGTTTGTACCTATATCCCTCTCATTTTTGGTCTTTCAGCTTTAGGAGGAATTTTGGATTAATTGATATCAAGGTGGTTCAGTTGCTTGCACTCTCACCTCTGAGCCAGAAGGTTCTAGCTTCAGAGACTTAAGCACAAAATCACAAAGATGTTGAACTGAGGCTCTATTCTCCCTCTAAATTGGATGTAAAAGATTTGATGATACCATTTTGAAGAAGAGGAGGGGAGTTCTGCCCAGTTTCTCAGCCAACATTCATCCTTCAACCAACATCACTAAAACAGATTATCGGGTCATTAGCACACTGCTGTTAGTGGGTTCTTGCTCTGCAAAAATTTTGGCTGCCACGTTTCTACACTTCAACAGTGACTTCACTTCAAAAGTACTTCATTAGCTGTAAAGCATATTGGGAAGTCTAGAGGTCATGAAAAGCTCTACATAAATGCAAATTCTTGTTTAGGTTAACTTCTGCGCAAACGAGGCAAAATCCAGACAACACATATGTTATCTGGGAATCCATATTCAACTCAGTAGCCACAACAAAATTAAGTGGCTAACCGTATTGTGTCTCTCACGTACCACATCAGTTTGAGAAAATGACGTTCACTAGCACATTCTAGAGAGGAAATTGGATGTAATATTAGAATGGCATCCTTCCACTGAGCACAGACTGGGGTATTAGTTGAACAAGCCACGTAAGAACCATGGGAAAGGGAAGGGTTCGGAATAAAAGTAACAGATGGACTGGCAGCTCAACTACCAATCCCTGACACAGAAAGCTGAGGGGTCAGAGGTCAAATCTTTGGCTTCCTGTTCAATTGGAAAATAAATCCATAATAAAATTCAGAATTAAGAAGCAGAGGGGCCTCACTTTCTAATCAGCCAGTCTTAGCTACAGAGGTTCCAGGTTGAGCCATGAGCAGGTAAATACTATAAGAAAAAGGGTAGTGCTGACAGATTTCAGAGACTGCTTGTCTGTAAACAAGTTTAGCTCATCAACTGTATTAGACTGGCATATTTTGTTACTTTCCATGTTATACAGAGTGATTTGAAATACACTGAGAGCCTAATTCTATCTGTTCATGTATTATGTGTACAGCATGATTTACAGTTGGCTTTATCTCACTAAGGTACTCATCAGTTCACTTTCTGGAAGATAGGGGAAAAGAATGGTGGGTACATGTGAGGTTACAGTATCCAGTACACGTAAGCCGAAATCACTGTTAGAATTCCTGATTAAGCTATCGTTATGATTAGATTTTGGGCAGGAAGGAAAATTCCTGAATATAGGTGATGTAGTGTTATTTTGTAAAACTGCCTGGTGAAGGTGAATTCACAGAATTGTTACAGCGCAGGCGGAGGTCACTCGACCCATCGTGTCCGCACCAGCTCTCCAAATGAGCAATTCACTTAATGCCATTTTCCCGCCTTCTCCCCGTAACCCTGCACATTCTTACTTTTCATATAACAGTCTAATTCCGTCTTGAATGCTTCAATTGAACCTGCCTCCACCATGTTCTCAGACAGTACATTCCAGACCTTAACCACTGGCTGCATGAAAACGTTTTTCCTCATGTCACTTTTGCTTGTCTTACCACTTACTTTAAATCTGTGCCCTCTCGTTCTCGATCCTTTCACGAGTGGGAACAATTTCTCTCTATCAGCTCGGTCCAGACTCCTCATTATTTTGCCCTCATCAACCCTCTCTGTTACCTCCTCAAAAAACTCCAGCAAGTTAGTTAAACATAATTTTCCTTGAAGAAATCCATGCTGGCTTTCCTTAATTTACCCACATTTGTCCATGCTATTGATTATTAATTTTGTGGGACTGAGAGAATATCTACTGTTGTCCCTTAATCTTTCAGTTGGCATTTAGCTTAAATTGTGCACTGGAAATCATAATTTCTATCGTGTTTAGTAACTTTAATATTTTAGAAGTTTCCCTTTCATTCACTTCTCCTAGCGTTAGAAAGGCTTTCTACCTTATCCTCATCATTCTTTCCTCTGAGACTGGGGATTAGTCATGTGGCCCTTCTGTGCACTGCTGCCAGAGCTTGAGTCTTGCTGACTTGAATGGTAAACCAAGGACATGAGGCCATGGTCTCAAAATAAGCATTAGACACATATAAAGGGTGAGATTAGAGGTCACTTTTTATGCTAAGATTTATCAGTATGTGGAATACTTGCTACACTGGTGATCAATGCTGAATCAATTCCAGTATTAAAGAATGTGCTGGATGATTAGCTAAAGAAGTGGAATACAGGAAAATGCAACTGAATAAATCCAACCCCCGAGTGGATCCTTAGTTCAACATAAGCAAGAAATAACCTCCTCTGTGATAAAAATGCCTACATTTCTATGTAACTGAACATGACGCTCAGGAATGATTATATCATAACTACATTAACACTCCTCACTACCATCTACAACACCCACTTATCAACACACAAGATAAATAAATGACGCAATAATTTGAGAGTTCAGAATACCTCTGAGCTTTCCTTTTATAGTTCGTGACCTGATCCAAATCTCTCAGTACTGCCTTATACCACACAGCAACCTCACTGTTTTCTAAATTTATTTTGTTGAGGTGAATAACACTTGTATACAATCTTTGGGAAGATCTTATATTAATGAATTATCATTTATAAGCAAACATTTCAACTGAAATGGATTAATAATAAGATGTTTACAATGATGCATAATATTTGCAGTTCTCTTAATAACCAAAAATCGTTGTAAAACACCCTCTTTGTATCATTACCTCATATTAGACTTCCCACGCTCATTGTGCAGCAGAAGGAGCATTTATCATAATTAACCTATGGTTATGTAAATCACTTTTTGTCAGAGACAATGAGTGAAACTGGAATCCTGGTTCTTTGAATCATATAGGGAGACTTGCTGCTAGGATTCCAGTTAGTTAAATTAGTTTTATGATCAGAACCATAGATTTTAGTGAAGGAGTCTCACTAAAACAGAGAAATGCATGACACCCATTCCCTATAGTTGATGATGTAGTACTTTTATTGATGCTGATCAAGATAGTTACAATACAATTCAAAGCAAAGAAGCTAACTAGCACAGTATTCATTTATAGCATTCACTTTTCCACTGAATCACAGAATAAAAATATAATTCCCATTATATAGCCAGTTAAAATGTTAAAGGTGAAAATGTGTGCACTCTCTTCTTTCTTCAAATTATTGCAATGTAATGCTTTAATCAAATAATCACAGTACAGAAAATGATATTTTTCCTCACTCGTCCTTGGGCTATGTAAGAATTGAAACAGTAACTCAACCAACTGTGCATTTAATAATGAAAATCATTAATTTAATCAGAATTTTTATCAGGTGACTTAGATGAAGGAATAGAGGGTTTTATAACCAAGGTTGTAGATTGAGACCAAGTTAAGAGGAACTGTAAATTGTGTAGATGAGAACAAAAATGGGATATAAACAGACTGGCTGGAATTTTACCCCACCCCAGCAAGCCAGATGGTGACGGGGGTGTGGGGGAGGTGTGGCGTAAAATTGAGTGGGATGCTCCAGAAGGCCTTCCTGACCTGCTCCCGCCTCCGCACCACTTTACGTGGGCTGGTGGTGGGGGTGGGGAGGTGAGAAACGGGCCACCCGCCACAGGCCAATCAAGGCCTTTAAGTGGCCACTTAAGAGCCTTCGCCCACCTCCACAGCGATTTTATCCGTGGCAAGCAGGCATCCGGGAGACGTGAAAGGCCGCCCAGTGAAACCTGGCAGCTTCTCAGCACACCGGGGTGCGAGGGGGGGGGGTGCCCAGACAACAGGGCACAGGGTGTCCGATTGAGGGCCTGCCCGCTTCCCCAACCATCCCCAGGACCCGAGACGCACCCCCCCCTTCCCCCTTCCCCCCAAATGACCATCCTTGCCTCGCTGCGGCATGACCAGTTAGCCCGGCGAGGCAAACCCAAATTACCTGTAGTCCTGACTCCATGTCCGCGGCTGGGCTGCAGTCCCAGCAGTGGTCACCACTCCCAGTGGCGCTGCTGGGACCAAGAACGGCCAGCCCGATGTGGGTGGAAGTCCCGCCTCGGAACAATTAAAGCTCGGGGACCTGTAAAATGCAGGATGGATCCCCGCGCTGGGCGGAAGTGGGTTCACCACTGACTTTTACGTCGGTGGCCAGCTCCCGTCCGCCTGACATAAAATTCAGCCCACTAAGTGGTTAGAATTGTGACAGATGGAGTTCAATGTGAGGACTTGAGGTCATTTGGATCAAAAAGAAAGACAAATTGGAATACTTTCTTAATGGTAACAGATTAGAACCTGTGGAAGAGCAAAGGGATTTGAGTGTTAAAGACACGGATCACTAAAAGGTAGTGCCCAAGTACAAGAAGTAATCAAAAAAGCTAACGGAATGTTGGCCTTTATTTCAAGAGGGTTGGAATACAAACAGCAAAGTTGTGTTTCAATTGTAAGGAGCCTTGATCAGACTCCATCTGAGGTATTGCATTCAGTTCTGGGCACCACACCTCAGGAAGGATATAATGGGCTTGGAGGGGACACAGCAGAATCACCAGCATAATAGCAGTGCCCAAGGTGTTAAGCTATGAGGACAAGTTACATAACTTGGTTTGTATTCCCATAAGTTTAGAAGATTGAGGGGGTACATAATTGAGGTGTTTAAAATGATAAACACCTCAGAATTTGTTCCCACTCCTCCTGGCCTCACAAGATTAATATTAGCACTTATCTATCGGGATCTTTTCTGCTGTGCTGACAGATTTTACTGGGCAGAGTGGCAACTGCAGACTGTCCACCAATTAGGCATCAGACAAAATGGCATCAGGGCACAGACACGATGGGCTGAATGGCCTCCTTCTGTGCCGTAATTTTCTATGGTTCTATGAACATTATAGGACTCTAATTCGCATAGATTAATGAGATTTCCACCTGATTCAGGCAGGCGTCTGGGCGGCCTAGCTGAAGGCTTTGGGGAAAATGGCAGCAGAGTGGAAACTGAGTTATGCGTGCACAACCTACATCTTAACTCCACTACCGTCCCATTGCCATGGTGCAGAAGGAGTCAATTCTCCCCTCAGTTCCTGTGACAGCAAAAGTGTAATCCTAAACTATCAGTTATCTATAAATAATTTAATTGGATTACATTGAATAGTCAACTGTCAAGTTATACAACCATGCATAAGATCTAAAATAATCTTTCTCTGACAAACCTACTAATAAGTTTTATTTTTTCCAGATATAAAAGCTGTCAGTATCTAAACCTATTTGCAAAAACTCAAATACTCATAAACCTTGAAATGGCAATCTACATGAATTAGTTGAACTCTTCTGAAATTAAATTGTTAAACATTTCAACAGTTATTTATGTTACCCAAGAATTGTCAGTTGAAATTCATCAACTAGCTTGGGCATAATTAAACAAATCGTTGGGATAATTACTGCATTTCTTCTTGACAAGTTTTAATGAAATAGTCATTAAACCACAGGCCGAGAGCTGCATTTGATAATTTCTGCTGTGAATTTAATTGCTTTTTTACTGTGATTGTGGTGGCCATTACGAGGAAGTTTTAAACTTTGCAGTAGACACACAAGATTACAGTTACCATTGAGAAGAGCTGAACACCCATGGAGGAACTTACCTGGTATGAAAGGTAGCAGCATATACTGCTCTGGAGCCTGGAAGTTACTGCTAGCAATACTGACAGTCAAGTGTGTAACACGTTGGTATGACATGCCTCTGTCTCTTATTCTAGCATCGGTGTTAACCCATTTATTTCAAATGTAACCCATTTATCTTAACATTGCTGCTTAAACAGCAGAGGAGTGCATTAAACTTTGATCCAGTTATATAACCACCAGTCTTATGCTGGCTCATGTATTTTAATTCTAATATTCTTCATGTGAACTTTATCAATACGGATCTTTTAAGCACTTTTCCTTCTGGCAGAAAATCTTGCTGATGTTGGTTACCCATCTGTTAAAGCAGCCCGAATACCTAACTTGGTCTGTTGGGAACACCAATTAGACCTACCTCTCTATTTCCCCACATGGAGGAGTTTGTACTCGAATCCAATTTATTCAAGGATCATGTGTCCCAGGAGTTGAAATTGGAGGATTTCCAGATGATGCTTGTTGTGTCTCTTGTCTCCTTGATCTTTTCCCCGTCTCTCCAGCCAATCAGTTCTGTGCTGGTTGTTTGCTCACCATTTATGCCAGCTTCTCTTCCTTCTCCCCAGCAGTTTTGTAAGTGTTGAGTCTCCTCCTGCCTTGGCACCAATTACTAGAACAGTTATTTTATGAAATAAAAACAAGAAATGCTGGAAATACTCAGCAGGTCTGGCAGCATCTGTGGAGAGAGAAGCAGAGTTAACATTTTAGGTCAGTGACCCTTCATCAGAAGTGGCAAAGGTTAGAAATGTAAACGGTTTTAAGCAAATAAAGTGTGGGTGGGGCAGGCAATAACAAAAGTAAAGGTGTTGCTAGGACAGGGTCACAGAGAATAACTGACCAGAAGGTCATGGAGGAAAGGTGAATGGTATGTTAATGGTGTGTTGAAAGACAAAGCATTAGTGCAGAGAGGGTGTTAATGGACAGAAAAATGAACGGCCCTGGCCGAAAGCACAAACATGGAAAAAACAGTGGGCAGGCATATGGTAAGAAAAATGAACGATGAAACAAGCTAAAATGAAATAAAAAGAAAAAAGAAAAAAAATAACAAAATAAAAAGGGGACCCGTCGAGGAACAGCATCTCATTTACTGATTAGGCACGCTACAGCTTGCCGGACTGAATATTGAGTTCAATAATTTCAGAGCATGACGGGCCCTCCTTTTTATTTTCAGTTTTAAAAAAATTTTTTATTTTAGTTTTGTTTGTTTCATCATTCATTTTTCTTATCATGCTTTTTTCATGTTTGTGCTTTGGACCAGGGCTGTCTTACCAACACCTTTGCTTTTATTATCTCTTGCCCCATCCCTGCTTTATTTGCTTAAAGCCTATTACATTTCTAACCTTTGCCTGTTCTGATGAAGGGTCACTGACCTAAAATGTTAACTCTGCTTCTCGCTCCACAGGTGCTGCCAGAACTGCTAAGTATTTCCAGCATTTCTTGTTTTTATTTCAGATTTCCAGAATCTGCAGTATTTTGCAATTATTTTATGAACATGTGAGTTAGTTTATGCACAAGTGCACTATTTCTCAGCTACTCCATCATTTCTATTAGCTTTCTCCAATATTTTGGTATCTTCTGAATCTTCCTTTGCTGATGTTAGTCACTGATCCATCATTTGTGCATTGGTACCTGTCCAGCAAAGCATTATAGTAGCTTTCTGTCCCTCCCTTGTAACTGTATTGCAGATTTCTCTGAACCTCCTTACAGTCTTTCCCTGCATCACACAATTCATTAGCTGTCAAGTGCTTTGGGACATCCTGAGGTATTGAGAGGTGCTATATAATTGCAAGTTCTTTCTTTCATTTGAAATGTACTTTCTATGCAATGCTCAGTTCCAGACTTTTAACCTGTCAGTTCAGACCAGCCACTGTTACAGAATCCATTTCCATCTCAATTTGTCATGCCAAATGTGGTGAGTTGCTACCACTCATCCTACAAAGGCTGAAGGCAAATATCTAGTGACCTTTCCCTACTGAACAGATATCACGATTGACATTAAACATTCAACGAAATATAAATTGAAGAGAGTTTACTTCTCATGCTTTTGATCATCAGATTCTGTGTATTTCAAGTTAATTATACCAGACAGTAAAACACTGCAGTAAGGATCTATACGAGTATGTCAACTCTAAAGGCTATTAACAGTCTGGATTTAGGTGATGAGATTGTCATTTTCAGATAGTAATAAATATCATCCAGTTCCATGGGGAGCTTGATTCTAAATAAAGAAACATGGAACATGTTCTACATATTGCTTACGGGAAGGCTCCAGACAGCTTCCCACACGTCAAGATGATAGATGGGATGAGACGCATGGAACAAATCTGAGTTTACTATCATTGCTACCATTGTGAGTTCTGTCCTTTCCTGTCCAACTGGTCTCAAAACAGAGAAGCATGTATAGGTTTGCTGACTTGTCAAATATTACCTAGAGATGGGGAGGAGAGGGAGGTGGGGCATCCAAGATGTTGCACGCCAGCCAGTTCTGACCATTGAGTTCCCTTTTTTCTATTAGCACGTTTGTGCAATAAGTTTTCATCTCCTATTGCTTGCATGCTCTGAAATTCACAGGCCGAGAGATTAACAAAATCACTCCTTCATCAGTAAACTTAGACCTAGCTTTAGACTTAGACTGAGCTTTTCCTACCAATCAGGGGGCAGTCCTTAATAATGCTCCAGGCTAAGGAAGTTCAAAACAGGAGAAGGAACAATGTCTTCAGAGAGCAGGAGACATGAAAGATTGCAGAGGCAGTGACACTGAGTGGAACAAACCAAATCAGGCCAGGAAGTGGGGAGAACCAGCCAGCCAATTTTAGAATTGATGCTCATTGATTGCTAGTCTCATGCTTAATGTAGAGGAGTTTGATTCTCAATGTGTAAGGGTGGGGGGATTGTATTTTAGTGTATGGCATTGCTTCCATGCCTTCTGGTTTGTTGAGGCAGGTGGAATTGTGTTTTGCAATTGCGGTCAGGTATTTAAAAGAATGCGGTAAGCCACCAGAAGCCTTAATTCACCATGCCTTCTTAAATGATGAAAATGGCCAACATTTTGATTGCTTCACGAAAGATATTGATTGATTTTCAACAGAAAAATACCTTACAACCTACAAACTTTCTCAACGTCTTTATAGTTCCCTTTTTCTTTGCGGCCAATGCATGTCAATAGTGGCTCTGTGAGGATTAATTTCCCTAGTAAGTAATAACCAAAAGTTTTGCTTTCAAAAATTTGTTGAGGGAAAGCTGCATGAATTTGGACTCTTTTTATCTTGTTTATGAGATTAGTATCCAATACTCAGACATTTTTATTACATTAAAGGCTCTATATAAATACAAAAAATGCTGGAAATGCTCAGCAGGTCCGGCAGCATCTGTGGAGAGAGAAGCACAGTTAACGTTTCAGGTCAGTGACCGTTCTTCAGAACTGGCAAAGGTTAGAAATGTAATAGGTTTTAAGCAAATAAAGCAGGGGTAGGGCAAAAGATAACAAAAGGGAAGATGTTGATAGGACAGAAGGTCACAGAGAATAACTGACCAGATGGTCATGGTGCAAAGGCAAATTGTGTGTTAATGGTGTGGTGAAAGACAAAATGTTAGTGCAGAGAAGGTGTTAAATGACAGAATTATGAAAAGTCCTGGCCAAAAGCACAACCATGAAAAAAACTGTGGGCAGGCACATGGTAAAAAAATGAATGATGAAACTAACTATAATAAAATAAAAATAAAAATAAAAAAGGGGGACTCATCATGCTCTGAAATTATTGAACTCAATGTTCAGTCCGGTAGGCTGTAGTGTGCCTAATCGGTAAATGAGATGCTGTTCCTCGAGCTTGCGTTGATGTTCACTGGAACACTGCAGCAATCCCAGGACAG
This sequence comes from Heterodontus francisci, assembly GCF_036365525.1. Classification (NCBI taxonomy): domain Eukaryota; kingdom Metazoa; phylum Chordata; class Chondrichthyes; order Heterodontiformes; family Heterodontidae; genus Heterodontus; species Heterodontus francisci. The sequence continues at coordinate 41,190,789 of NC_090390.1, forward strand.
AGATGTGAGCATGAGAGCAGGGGGATGTGTTGAAATGGCAAGCAATCGGAAGCTCGGGGTCATGCTTTCGGATTGAGTGGAGGTGTTTACAAAGTGGTCACCCAATCTGCGTTTGGTCTCCCCAATGTAGAGGAGACCGCATTGTGAGCAGCGAATGCAGTATACTAAATTGAAAGAAGTACAAGTAAATCGCTGCTTCACTTGAAAGGAGTGTTTGGGGCCTTGGATAGTGAGGAGTGTGGAGGTAAAAGGGCAGGTATTATACCTCCTGTGATTGTATGGGAAGGTGCCATGGGAAGGGGTTGAGGTGTCGGGGGTAATGGAGGAGTGGACCAAGGTGTCGCGGAGGGAACGATCCCTTTGGAATGCTGACAGGGGAGGGGAGGGGAAGATGCCTTTGGTAGTGGCATCATGCTGGATGTGGCGGAAATGGCAGAGGATGATCCTTTGGATGTGGAGGCTGATGGGGTGGAAAGTGAGGACAAGGGGAACCCAGTCATGGTTCTGGGAGGGAGGGGAAGGGGTGAGGGTAGAGGTGCGTGAAATGGGTCGGACACGATTGAGGGCCCTGTCAACCACAGTGGGGTGTAATACTCGGTTGAGGAAAAAGGAAGACCTATCTGAAGCACTGTTGTGGAAGGTTGCATCATCAAAGCAGATGCGTCAGAGATGGAGAAACTGGGAGAATGGAATGGAGTCCTTACAGGAGGCTGGGTGTGAAGAAATGTTGTCGAGGTAGCTGTGGGAGTTGGTGGGCTTATAATGAATATCAGTAGACAGCCTGCAGGCCCCCTCCCCCAACTCCTTTTCCGATATGTTGATGACTGTATCGGTGCCGTTTCCTGCTCCCGCCCCAAACTGGAAACCTTTATCAACTTTGCTTCCAATTTCAACCCTTCTCTCACCTTTATATGGTCCATCTCCGACATTTTCCTTCCCTTCCTCTACTTCTCTGTCCCCTTCCCATGGCACCTTCCCATGCAATCACAAGAAGTGTAATACCTGCCCTCTTACCTCCTCTCTCCTCACTATCCAAGGCCCCAAACTCTCCTTTCTGGTGAAGCAGCGATTTACTTGTACTTCTTTCAATGTCGTATACTGTATTCGCTGCTCACAATGTGGTCTCCTCTACATTGGGGAGACCAAACGTAGACTGGGTGACTGCTTTGCGGAAAACCTTCGTCCAGTCCGAAATCATGACCCCAAGCTTCCTGTTGCTTGCCATTTCAACACACCCCCCTGCTCTCATGCCCACATCTCTGCCCTGGGCCTGCTGCAGTGTTCCAGTGAACATCAACGCAAGCTCAAGGAACAGCATCTCATTTACCGATTAGGCACACTGCAGCCTACCGGACTGAACATTGAGTTCAATAATTTAAGAGCTTGACTGCCCCTTTTTTATTTTTCTTTTTTTTTTCTTTTTATTTTATTATAGTTTGATTCATCATTCATTTTTTTACCATGTACCTCCCCACTGTTTTGTTTTCATGTTTGTGCTTTTGGCCAGGGCTGTTCATTATTCTGTCATTTTTTTAACACGCTCTCAACACTAATGCTTTGTCTTTCACCACGCCATTAACACACCCTTTGCCTTTGCTCCATGGCCTACTTGTCAGTTATTCTCTGTGACCTTCTGTCCTATCAACATCTTCCCTTTTGTTATTTCTTGCCCCACCCCCGCTTTATTTGCTTAAACATTTCTAACCTTTGCCAGTTCTGATGAAAGATCACTGACCTGAATTGTCAACTCTGCTTCTCTCTCCACAGATGATGCCAGACCTGCTGAGTATTTCCAGTACTTTTTGTTTTTATGTCAGTTTTCCAGCATCTGCAGTATTTTGCTTTTATCTAGATAAATACAAGTTGTTGCTGTCCTGGTATCTAACTAAATCTATCTGATTCTGTGTTTTATAATTAAATATGATCGAGTGGTTTTAGTTTCTAAGCATTAATTCTGGCGGGCTAATTTTTCACTTCTAACTTGATGGGAAAGTGTCGTGTGCATCCCATATATTCACCAGTTAAACAGTTTACCACAATTTGAGATTAATTATTAAATCTGGCCAAGCTGACCTGTTCTTGTCAAAGAAAAAGCATACAGATTTTCTTTCATAATGCCTGCTTGATTGTCGACTAGCTTTGAACACGTGAAAAAGAGAAGTGGGCCGAATTGTAAAGAACTATACAACAGGAGTTCTTTCACTTAAACATAATCTACTGTTTCTGCTACCTTGGATCCATGTCTATCTGTTCTAGAAGCATTTGCTATTGCAAATTTGTTTTAATGCTATTTAACCATTCTTGAATTGGATGAGGGAGAGGCTCTGAAATTCCTTTGTGACAAGACTAGGGTCCCTGTTTGCTCCAGTTTCAGGCTTCTGATAACTGGAGTTGTTTCTAAACCTGGCAGAGGATTAGTGAAATTTGACTTATCAGAAGCAATTGCTGCTGCGCCTTCTTTTTTATTATTCATTCAGAGGATGTGGGCATGCTGCAAGGGCAGCAATCTTTGCCAATTCCTAATTACCATTTAGAAGGTGGTAGTAAACTGAATTCTTGAACTGCTGCAGTCCGTGTGCTGAAGGTACCCCCAAGGTGCTCTTTGTAGGGAGTTTGAGTATTTTGACCCAACAACAATGAAGAAATGGCGATATATTTCCAAGTCAGGATGGTGTGACTTGGAGCGGAGCTTGCAGGTGGTGGTGATCTCAAGCACCTGCTGTCATTGTCTTTTAGGTGGTAGAGGTCACGGGTTTGGAAACTGCATAACAACGGTGGGTTACTCTCTGCAGAATACCCAGCCTCTAACCTGCTCTTGTAACCACAGTATTTATGTGACTGGTCCAGTTAAGTTTCCAATCAATGGTGACCCCCAAGATGTTGATGGTGAGGGATTTGATAATTGTCATGCTGTTAAATAGCATGGGGAAGAAGTTAGACTCTCTCTTGTTGGTGGTGGTCATTGCCTGGCACTTGTGTGGCACGAATATTACCTTTCTATGAAATCGAGTACTTTGCCCACTCCAAATTGGAACCAATATTTTTTTTATATAACACAGCAGCAGACTTATTATGTAATTAAGTCGAAAATGATGCTGAGTCGTTTCCACCTACGCTGTTAGCTAAAGTTGATGCTCATGAAATTGAAGGCAAATTATTGACCTAATTAGGAAATTGACTGAGCAGCAGGAGACAGAGATTAGGGATAATGAGCAGGTACTCTTATTGGCAAGATGTGATTGGTGGTGTCCTGCAAGAATCTGTGTTGGGGCCTCAACTCTTTATTCTATGTATCTATTAATGCCTTAGATGATGGGATAGAAAGCCACATATCCAAATTTGCCGATGACACAAACATTGTAAGTAGTGTAGATGGAAGCATAACATTACACAACGTTAATAGATTAACTGAATGGGCAAAACTGTGGTTAATGCATTTCAATGTAGGCAAATGTGTGGTTATCAAATTTGGATCTAAAACGGATAGAACAGGGTACTTTCTAAATGGTGAAAAGCTAGAAACAGTGGAGATCCAAAGATACTTCAGTTTCCTGGTACATAGATCATTGAAATGTCATGAACAGGTGCAAAAAATAACCAAAAAGGCAAATGGAATGCTAGCATTTATATCTAGAGGACTAGAATACAATAGGGTAGAAGTCATGCTTCAGCAATACAAAACCCTGGTTAGACCAGACCTGGAGTACTGTGAGCAGTTCTGGGCACCACAGCATAGGAAGGATATACTGGCCTTGGAGGAAGTGCAATGTAGATGGAGCAGATTGATACCTGGGCCAGGATGTTACGCCCCCGAAATGAGCAGGCTGGTGGCAGGGGTCATAAAATTGAGTGGGAGGTGGGGGGATCGTTCCCGACCACCTCCTGTCCCCATTGCCAATTTACACAGGACGGCAGTGGCGAGAAACGACCCACTCACCCCAGGCCAATCAAGGCTCTTAAGTGGCCAATTAACTTGCACTTAAGGGCCTCTGCCCACCACCACGGGCATTTTACCCTTGGCTGGCGGGTGGCTGAGGCCTCAAAAAGCCTGACTGATGAAAGCAGGTGGCCTTCTTGCGGGCTGGGGGTGGCTCTACTGATGGGGCACCCTGTGCCTCATGGAGGGCTGCCCCCGAAGCCCAACTGCCCCCAATGCACAACATTCCCCTGCCCATCCAACCGATTGTCCCTGATGAGGCCCTAAAAACTTTCTTTTTTTCCAGGGCCATCCTTCATCTTCTTCCAATGGCTGGGTGCAGTCCCAGCAGTGGCCACTGCTCCCAGTGGCACTGCTGGGACTAAGAGCTGTCAGCTCGCTGCCTGGCCAGCAGCTCCATTTAGGTGGGTCTTCCTGCCTCAAGGAGGTTGAAGTCCCACCCAAGACCAATTGAGGGCCGGGTGAGTGTAAAACTCGGTTTGGCTCCCCAGGCCCAACGGGGGAGGCAGGCTCACCACCGACTTTTCGGCCAGTGTACGGGGCACCCTGAAAAATTCTGGCCCAGAACTATTAGAGTTAAATTACAAGGAGACGTGACACACACTAGGATTGTATTCCCTGGAATGTAGAAGATATTAAGGGGAGCAAATAGGGCAGATAGAGAGAAACTATGGAGTGGATTTTTAAAGGCCAGAGTGCAGGCACAGAGGCGAGCATGTTTTGACTATCGCGTTCACGGAGGTCGGTACTGGGTCCTGCCGCTTCCGGAACAAGACGCCATTTTTAAAAGGACACTGAAAGCAAGGGAATAAGTTGGGCACACACCTCCAATTAAGTTTCTGTTCAGTTCATTGAAGAGCTCATTAACAGGCTTCTCAGCACCAGTTTCTAATTTTCAAAGGCTGGATACGAGGAGGACGCCATGTGGGTAACATGGCAGGGTGTTCGAGATGTGAATAGAGTGGTGGGGGGGGCGGGGAGGGGAGGCAGGGTGGGACCAGGAGGGGCCATGAGGGCTATGTGAAGGGCTGATTAAAATACAGCAGAAGCACAAAGTAAAGCTCAGCTACTTCAAAGGGCCACAGAGTGGCAATTGCTGCAGCTGTAAGTCTTACTTTTCTCAGTGGTGAGTGGCAGGAAACCAAGAGGGACATGAGGTCACTGGCATCACTGGGGCACCTGGGGTTGGCAGGTGAAGGCTTGGTGAACATACAAAGCACAGCTGAGGCAGTTCAAATGGGAACAGGCCACTCTGACATTGGACAGAGCATCCAGGAGGAGCTGCGGCAGATGCAGCCTCCTGACCAGTAGGAGGCTAGAGGAGCACAGCGGGGGGCTGCAAGGGGAGGAAGGCGTTACCCAAGACCTCGGGTGCATTGCCCAAGTGTCAGTTATATCTGCAAATGACAGAGCACCAGTGCTGTAGGAGGCTGCGCCTATCCAGGCAGATGGTCTCAGTCCTGTGTGCTCTGATCCACAATGACCTGAGGCCGCACAGCCCCCAAGTCAGTCCATTACCTGAAGCCGTCAAGGTCTCCATCACCCTAAATTTCTATGCAACTGGGTCGTTCCAGGGATCAGCTGTGGACCCAGGTGGTATCTCACAGTTGGCAGTTCATCAGGCAAGTCATGGATGCCATTTTCAGGAGGGCAGAGACGACACCCACTTTGACATAGATGGGCCTGCATAGGCACAGATGGCATGGGGTTCAGCCTCCATTGTTGGATTCTCCCAGGTGCAGGGCATCATCGCTCGTGCCATTGTGGCTATCAAGGCACTCAGTGACAGGCCAGTGAAATTCATCAATAGGAAGGACTTCCACTGCCTAATGTCCAACTGATCTGCAACCACAACAAGAGCTTCCTCCATGTGTGCGCTCGTTTTCCAAGCAACTGCCATGATTCCTTCATCTTCTGCCAGTCCAGGCTGCCTCGGTTCTTCACTCCATCCCTAAAATGCATGGGTGGATCCAAGGGCACAAGGGAAATCCCTTGAAGAGATGGCTACTGACCCCTCTATGAGAACCCCAGGCAGAGGAAATGCAACCAATGCCACCTGCTCAGCAGGCCAACCATTGAGCAGGCCATCAGGTTTCTGAAGATGTGATTCTGGTGCTTGGATCGGTTGGGTGATACCCTCCAATACCCTCCTGCAAGATTCTTGGTTATTGTGGTGGTCTGCTGCACTCTCCATAACATGGCCCTCCAGAGAGATATGGACCTGAGGACAGTGAGGCCCTGGAAGGAGACAGCTCATCGGGGGAGAAGCAGGAGGTAAGAGAGGAGGAGGAGGAAGAGGGGGCGGAGGAGGATAACACTGAACAGAGAGGTGCCCCTGATGCATGACAAGGTGGCCTCTTCCTGCTACCCTCGGAGAACAGGACCTCCCTCCTCTCCCTCATATCCTCCAGCATTAGATCCAGGTGGGCATCGATGAAGTGTAGGTCTGCCCTGACCCTAGTGCCAGGCCTCCAGCTCCCCTGTGACATTTCGCTTCCCTCTGTTGCTGTGGAAGGCAGAAATCTCCCTCAGGACAACTAGCAGCCTCAGTGATGGCTGCTGTGGAAGTCTACAGAGCCGGACACTTGATCTGACTCACTGCCATTTTCAACCTCACTGGCTCTAGGTGGACAGGAAACCCATCTCAATGCCACTTAATGGCTTAACCATTTGAAAATTGCAATCTGAATCAGGTTCCTATAGGAGCCTGGTTTTTGATCCAACCCAGAAAACCTGTTTCCCACCTACATAATGAAAATTCAGCCCTATTTCTGCTGTTGGGGAGTATAGAGCTGGGGTGTTTAGTCTAAAAATTAAAGCCATACCTTTCAGGAATGAAATTAGGAAACACTTCTACATGCAAAGATTGGAAGAAGTTGAGAACTCTTCTGCAAATGGCAATTGATGCTAGATCAATTGTTCATTTTAAATCTGAGATTGATAGATTTTTGTTATCCAAAGATATTAAAGGATATGGGGCAAAGGCGGGAGTATGGAGTTAGCTCGCAGATCAGCCATGATCTCATTGAATGGCGGAACAGACTCGAGGGGCTAAATGGCCTACTCCTACTCTTATGTTCCTGCCTTTCTCCTATCTGCACTAAAATCCTTCAGCCATTGACTACCTTCACTTTAAGTAATGACAATGCAACAACAGCAACAACAAGCTGCTTCACACAAGTGTTAGCAGACAATATTTAGCATTTTTGCTACACAGTTTGTCAAGTTCATTACATTCTTGTATTTGTTTCTACTTATTTTATGTGTGCTGAAGGTCTGCAAAACACACAAATTTCATAGAAACACTTAAGAGGTGTCTCTAACGCCTCAAGAACAGCTATCTGACTGCAGCTGCAGAAGACCGCAGTAAATTCCCACAGTTACCTGGGGTGATGTGTGCCATCTTGTGGGCTGGAGGGACAATGCAGAGTGAGTAGAGCTCTGCTTATGATTCAGAAAGTGGCCACTGTCCTACATTTTTATGTTGCATGGTTGTTCCCCGCCTGCGTGGGGAACTTGACAGTAGTGAGATATTCTTTGGTAAAATGCTGCATTCAGAATGTCATTGAGGCACTGTTAAGGCATGCAACTCCATATACAAAATACTACAGATGCTGTAAATCTGAAATAAAAACAGAAAATGCTGGAAATACTCAGCAGGTCAGGCAGCATCTGTGAAGAGAGAAACAGAGCTAACGTTTTAGGTCAACGACATTTCATCAGAACTGAAAAAATGTTAGAGATGTTACAGGTTTTAATCAAGTACAGAGGCAGGGAAAGTGAGGAAAAGAACCAAAGGAAGGTCTGTGATTGGTGGAAAGCAGGAAAGATTAAATAACAAAAGGAATGAAGGTGCAAGGCAAAAGGAAATGGTAGTAGAGCAAGTGAAGAAACAAAAGATAGGTCTAAGGGAGATGTAAATGGAAAAAGCAGGATCATCACCAACAGCCGCCATCTGAAAAAAATGGGAGCAGAGATTATGATCTGAAATTAAAACAAAAAATGCTGGAAATACTCAGCAGGTCTGGCAGCATCTGTGGAGAGAGAAGCAGAGTTAACATTTCAGGTCAGTGACCTTCCCTCAGAACTGGCAAAGGTTAGAAATGTAAACGGTTTTAAGCAAATAAAGTGTGGGTGGGGCAAATGATAACCAAAGGAAAGGTGTTGATAGGACAGAGGGTCACAGAGAATAACTTACAAGAAAGTCGTGGAGCAAAGGCAAAGGGTGTGTTAATGTTGTGGTGAAAGTCAAAGCGTTAGTGCAGAGAGGGTGTTAAATGGCATAATGAACAGGTGCTGCATCTCCTATGGTTGCATGGGTAGCTGCAATGGGAAGGAGTGGTGGTTGGATGTGATTGAGGAGTGGACTAGGATGTTGCAGAGGGAATGGTCCCTATGGAATGCTGAGAGGGGAGGGGAAGATTTGTTTCGTTGTGGCATCATATTGGAGGTGGCAGAAATGGAAGAGGATGATCCATTGAATGTGGAAGGTGAGAACAAGGGAAATCTTATCATGGTTCTGGGCGGGTGAGGAAGGGGTGAGAGCAGAAGTGCAGGAAATGCAATGGACACAGTCTTCGGCTCTGCCAACCATGCTGGAGGAGAATCCTTTGTTGAAGAAAAAGGAAAACATATCAGAAGCGCTGATATGAAAGGTCAGAACAGATGCAACAGTGAAAAAGAAACTGGGAGAATGGAACAGAATCCTTATAATAAGCAGGATGGGAGGAGATGTAGTCAAGGTAGCTGTGGGAGTCAGTGGCTTATACAGTAACTTCAATAACAACAACTTATATAGCATCTTTAACATAATAAAATGTTTCAAGGTGCTTCAAAGAGCTATATATGGCATAATTAAACACTGAGCCACTCAAGGTAATAATAGGACAGATGGCCAAAAGCTTGATCAAAGAGGAGGTTTTAGGGAAACAAAGGAAGAAAGACAGGTAGAGAGTCGGAGAGGTTTAGGGAGCGAATTCCAGATCTTAGGGCCTAGGCAGCTAAAGGCACAACCACCACTGATGGAGCAATTAAAAAACAGGGTGCTTAAGAGGCCAGAATTCGATGCGCACAGATATCTCGGAGGGTGGTGGGGGTGGAACTGATTACAGAGATAGGGAGGGGGAAGCCAATGGAGGGAATTGAAAACAAGGATAAGAATTTTAAAATCAAGGCAGTGCTTCAGGAGCCAATGTAGGTCAGCGAACAGAGGAATGATTGGTGAGAGGGACTTGGTGCACGTGAGGATATGGGCAGAAAAGTTTTGGATGACCTCAAGTTTACCGAGGGTGGAATGTGGGAGACCAACCAGGAATAGTTTAGAATAATCAAGTCTAGAGGTAACAAAGGCATGAATCAGAGTTTCAGCAGATGATGAGCTGAGGCAGGGGCAAAGTTGGGCAATGTTACAGAGGTGGAAATAGGTGATCTTAGTGATGGCGTGGATATGTGGTCGATAGCTCATCTCAGTGTCAAATATGAAACCAAGATTGCAAACAGTCTGGTTTAGTCTCAGATAATTGTCAGGAAGAGGGATGAAGTCAGCAGCTAGGGAATGGAGTTTGGAGTGAGACTGAAAACATCAGGGTTGCATTGCAAATTTAGGTGAAGGGCTTTCGGAACTGTAGGCATATCTGCCATTGATCGACCAGTTTTGACATCACTTTCTCCTAAAGCAACATAATCACTATATAGAAGTGCACAAACCATGTAGCCTTTGCGCGTGCCCATGCACAGGCCCCAGCAGTAGTGGACGAAGACTTACAAGTATAATCCTGGAGAGTTCTAAGAAAGCAATGGCTTCAGTCTTCCCAATATTTAATTAGAGGACATTTCTGCTGATCCAGCACTGGATGTCAGCCAAGCAGTCTGATAAATTAGCAACAGTGGAGGAGTCAAGGGTGGTGATGGTGAAGTAGAGCTGGGTGTTGTCAACGTACGTGTGAAGGCTACCACTGTGCTTTCGGATGATGTCGCTGAGAGGCAGCGTGTAGATGAGAAATAGGAGGGGGCCAAGGATAGATCCTTGAGGAAACCAGAGGGAATGGTGCGGGAGCAGGAAGAGAAGCCATTGCAGGAGATACTCTGGCTATGAGTAGATAGATAAGAATGGAACCAGGCAAATGCAGTCCTACCCAGCTGGATGGTGGTGGAGAGGTGGAGGAGGATGGTGTGGTCAACCGTGTCAAAGGCTACAGACAGGTCAAGAAAGACAGGAGGAATAGCTTACATTTGTGATAGTCACGTTGGATGTCTTTGTGACTTTGATAAGAGCCTTTTCAGTACTGTAGCAGGGGCAGAAACCTAATAAGATAGCTCCAGTTATCACCAGCACAGGTACAATTGGCATTTCTAACGATAATTTGTATGATTCTATGACTGCACATGAGAGAAGAAACACTCCATTGACTTAGTTAGCAATGAGAAATAAACTTCTAGTCATGAATAGCATTTGTCAATCTAAATGACAAGTGCCCCTTGCTTTTCTCAAATTAGATCATTGTCCAAGCCAACTTCAGGCCAATGATTATAAAGAGTAAGAAGAGGTCCAACTTCTACACCTTAAAAACACAACAAAGATAAGGAAAGAAAATGAGCCTCTCTTAATACAGAGAAGAGCGACATATATGGCAAATTAAGTTTTAGCTTTTACTTTTAAGATCTCTGTGATGTAAAATACAGAATTGCAAGAATAAATAGAATGACAATCAGGCTGATGTTTTTAAAAATTTGCACTGCTCTTAGGTTTAAAGGTGAAAACTTGCATTAAACAGGTTAGATGGAAAAGGAACAGGTGTTGGACTGTACCAGGAAAAATATTTGATAATACATGAGTTGCACGTACTGCAACTCTTGAGAGGGAGACTGTGGCAAGCCGGTGTCCTCGGGCGGCTGGAAATTCACATGGGCCATCTTCCATATTAATCCTGCATTCTCTGCTATGCACCATATGTCACATTAATATGTCAATAAACAAATGCTTTATAATTCATGTAATGAAAACAAAATAAGTGCCCTCACATGCTAATTATACAGACAAGCTTTGTGCTTTGTGTAATACAGACAAAATACCAAACAGATAAGTTGTGTTGGCCACTAATAATGCCTCTTTAGCTCCCTTCAGACTAGTGGGAAGCCAGTGATCTTCAGAGAACAGCCATACAGGAGCATTCACTACAGCACCAACCCCACACTTCCTGAAACAGCAGCCCAACTGACATAAATCTATTATTTAGAGCCACGGATGAAACAGCACAGGATGAAGCGCAGATCAGTGGTGTTGAAGATTTACCAGAGATAATGACGGCTGATGGTCCAGCAATTATAAAGCAAAAATCTGGCATACTAAATCCACATTATGCATTGTTGTTGACATACAGAGCTTACTGAGGCAGCTTTCCAAATGAGGCTGTTACAATGCATGGACTGTATTGATTACGCCCTTGGTTCCATATCTATGATGGTGCAAGGTGCAGACAGAATGTTACCTGCGCTGCTGTCTGACATTTTTCAGGCAGTACCACCAGTTCAATTGTAATAGAGATTGCAGTAACGGTCATCTCCCACTGCTCCTTTTAGACGTTCGATCTAAGAAGCAATCAAGGCAGCTCTGACTGTATTGGACAATGAATAAAGACAATCATAAGAACATGATTCAAAGACCTCATTGAAAGCAGAAAGCAATTACTCTACAGTGGCTTTTATACAAGGAAACCTTGACCCTGATACAGATACATCAGGATTGCATTGCAAATTTAGGTGAAGGGCTTTCGGAACTGTAGGCATATCTGCCATTGATCCACCAGTTTTGACATCAGTTTCTCCTAAAGCAACACAATCACAATATAGAAGTGCACAAACCATGTAGCCTTTGAGCGTGCCCATGCATAGGCCCCAGTAATAATGGACGAAGTCTTACAAGTATAATCCTGGAGGGTTCTGAGAAAGCACTGTCAAAGTTTGATCATACAAAATAGCAAGAGAAATTTCTTTCAAAAAGAAGACTTTTTTTCAAGCATCCTGGTGGTTTCCTTTTTTCTTTTGCTGCTTTGGGGGCCTATCACATTAAATTCACACATTAAGTTCAGGCGACTCCAAAGCGGAGGCAAACACTGCCTCACCTCCAGCATACAAAGGACTCTGGGGCCATAAAGTTGGCCAGGGTAAGGGAGCCAAATCTATCAGGGTAGAGCACCTGACTTGCCGCAGACACACCCAGTTGGAAATGCTAAGCCACAAACTCAGTGAAATAAAATCAGAAAATGCTGACATTACTCAGCAGGTCAGGCAGCAGCTGTAGAGATAGAAACAGAGTTAGTTTCAAGTTAGAGCTATAACAGATTTTAAGCAAGTACAGAGGCAGGGTAAGGGGAAGAGAGGACAAAAGGGAAGGCCTGTGAAAGGGTGGAAGGCAGGATAGATGAAATGATAATAGGGATAATGGTGCAATGTGAAAGGGGATTGTAGTGGGACAGGTAAAGAAAGAAAAGTCGAGAGGAAGCATAAATCAGAATAGCAGAATCATCACCAACATCTGTCATCCAAACTTGTTGAACTTAATGTTGAGTCTGGAAGGCTGTAAAGTTCCTAATCGAAAGATGAGGTGCAGTTCCTCAAGCTTACATTAAGCTTCATTGTAACAGTGTAGGAAGCTGAGGACAGAGAGGTCAGAGTAGGAGTGGAGCGGAGACTTAAAATGACAGGTGACCAGAAGCTCGGGGTCACACTTGCAAACTGAATGGAGGTGTTCTGCAAAGTGATCACCCAATCTGCATTTGGTCTCCCCAGTGTCAAGGAGACCACATCGTGAGCAGCAAATACAGGATACCAAATTGAAAGAAGCACAAGTAAATAACTGTTTCACATGGAAGGAGTGTTTACAGTGCACAATACTGTGTGTGTTGCTCAGTAACGGTTTTGAAACTAATTCTCAAATGTTGCGGACTTGGTAAATCCTGTGTGCTTTATCATTTAACATATCTCTCAATTGCTACTTTTTGAACCAGAAACCTATCTTTCACCAGGATGTCAATAATTTTTTTAATTTAAAATGACGAAGGCAAAGTTTCTGCTTTGGGTGGAATTGGCAATTCTGATGCAAATTGCACCCAAAATTTCATCTATTTTGAAATTTTTGTTCTGCACAGGTTTCCATTCAAACGCATTTGCATACTGCTGAATGCAAAATGTGCCAGGAGCCAGCGCATTCAGGCAGCATTTTAAAATGTAATTTTTTTGAAAAATGTTTTTAAAACATTAAATAAAATAAAACATTAAATTAAATAAAAATAAAAAAATATTTAAGTGGTAACTTGGAGAAGTTTGATTAGTAGAGCTACAAATGTGTTTATCACAAAAAAGTATTTTAAATTTGTGTCAATCCAGCACCTGTGATTTACCAGATTTAAATTTATTGAAAATTATTTTTAAAAAATACAAAACTATTTTCTAATTAGATTGGGATAGAGTAGTCCGTTTCCTAACAAATTTGAAAAAAAAATTCAAAATCATTCAAAATGTACCCGTTTGTGTCCTTGGACCCAAATGATTCATTCCAGTTTGATTTTTGTAGCCTCCTAAAGGGTCTGCAAATGAGCACACTTAGCAGAAACTCCCAATGGTTAGTGAAGTCCCACCCAGTTGGACAACAGTGCAAGGTTTGGAGGAGGATGGTGTGGTCAACCTTGTCAAAGACTGCAGACAAGTCGAGAAGCACGAGGAGGGATTGTTTGCCTTTGTCACAGTCACATAGGATATCATTTGTGACTTTGATTAGAGCCGTGTTGGTACTACAGTAAGGGCAAGGGCAGAAACCTCATTGGAGGAATTCAAACATGGAGTTCCAGGCAAGATGGACATCGATTTAGGAGGCACCAAAACGTTTAAGGGCTTCGGAGAGGAAAAGGAGGTTGGAGATGGGGCGGTAGTTTGCAAGGATTGAGGGATCAAATTTTTTTTAAGAAGGGCGTTGATGGCTGATTTGTAGGAGAGAGAGACAGAATCTGAGGAAAGAGAACTGTTAACAATATCAGTTAACATGGGGGCCAGGAAGGGAAGTTGGGTGGTCAGTAGTTTAGTGGGAACAGGGTGGAGAGAGCAAGAGGTGGGTCTCATGGAGTTTCCGCTAATTGTGCTCACTGGCCTTCAGGGAGGCTTTAAAAATTAAGCTGCGGCTTTTGGGTGCAAGGACACCAAAACCTACATTTTAAAAGCTGTTGAATGTATTTTTTCTAAATTTACTAAGCAATTGCCTAATGTCCCTCCAACATTACTAGAAAATTGTTTCATATATTTTTTTAAAGTGAATTTCAATTATTTAAAATGGAGTATCCATAGGTGGTGGATTGACACTGTGATTAAAAATGCTTCTTTTTTGTGCTCAACCAATTTTCAGCTGTATTAATCAAACTTCACCAAGCTACCGCTTTAAAATATATGAAGGAAATTTTTTTAAAGCAAAATTTTTTTAAATGTTTTAAAACACTACCCAATTGTGCAGCTTCATGGCAGATTTTACATTTGCCTGTGAGTTTGAGCAGAAACTCCAGAGGAAAAAAAACACGATTCAAAATGGTGCAATTTGCACCAGAATTGGCAATTGCATCCGAGGTGGAAACTCTGCCCCCAGATCTGTATGTGACTTCTTCAATGACTCTCAAAAAGAGCTCACACAGATCTTCCCCGTAGTGTTTTCAAATTTCAATTGCAGTTACATTGTGTACACTTGGGACTGCTGTAGAACATACATGCGAGCAAAGGGAAAGTGAAAGTAAAAGAGTGAATAAAAAAGCCTTTGTTTTCAACAGCTTGCTGCTACTGTCTCAGTCTTTGTTTCACATATCATACTAAACTTGGCTAAACCTCACTCCAGTCCCAAGACACATTACAATGATGATGAGATAAAAAAAAGAAAAGGATGGTGAAAAACATTGTTTTCAGTTATGAAAATTTTGGAAGGTTTTAGTACACTTTTGCAGACAGCATTTTATTGCGGAAAGTGTGTTAGAGTGACACATGGTTTTGTGCAGGGAAGGTCATGTCTTACCAACTTAATAGAATTCTTTGAGGAAGTGACAAAGTTGATTGATGAGGGATGGGCTGTAGATGTCATATACATGGACTTCAGTAAGGCGTTTGATAAGGTTCCCCATGGTAGGCTGATGGACAAAGTGAAGTCCCATGGGGTCCAGGGTGTACTAGCTAGATGGATAAAGAACTGGCTGGGCAACAGGAGACAGAGAGTAGCAGTGGAAGGGAGTTTCTCAAAATGGAGACGTGTGACCAGTGGTGTTCCACAGGGATCCGTGCTGGGACCACTGTTGTTTGTGATATACATAAATGATTTGGAGGAAAGTATAGGTGGTCTGATTAGCAAGTTTGCAGACGACACTAAGATTGGTGGAGTAGCAAATAGTGAAGGGGACTGTCAGAGAATACAGCAGAATATAGATAGATTGGAGAGTTGGGCAGAGAAATGGCAGATGGAGTTCAATCAGGGCAAATACGAGGTGATGCATTTTGAAAGATCCAATTCAAGAGTGAACTATACAGTAAATGGAAAAGTCCTGGGGAAAATTGATGTACAGAGAGATTTGGGTGTTCAGGTCCATTGTTTCCTGAAGGTGGCAACGCAGGTAAATAGAGTGGTCAAGAAGGCATACAGCATGCTTTCCTTCATCGGACGGGGTATTGAGTACAAGGGTTGGCAGGTCATGTTACAGTTGTATAAGACTTTGGTTCGGCCACATTTGGAATACTGCGTGCAGTTCTGGTCGCCACATTACCAAAAGGATGTAGATGCTTTGAAGAGGGTGCAGAGGAGGTTCACCAGGATGTTGCCTGGTATGGAGGGCGCTAGCTATGAAGAGAGGTTGAGTAGATTAGGATTATTTTCATTAGAAAGACGGAGGTTGAGGGGGGACCTGATTGAGGTGTACAAAATCATGAGAGGTATAGACAGAGTGGATAGCAAGAAGCTTTTTCCCAGAGTGGGGGATTCAATTACTAGGGGTCCCGAGTTCAAAGTGAGAGGGGAAAAGTTTAGGGGGGATATGCGTGGAAAGTTCTTTACGCAGAGGGTGGTGGGTGCCTGGAACGCGTTGCCAGCGGGGGTGGTAGACACGGGCACGATAGCGTCTTTTAAGATGTATCTAGACAGATACATGAATGGACAGGAAGCAAAGAGATACAGACCCTTAGAAAATAGGCGACATGTTTAGATAGAGGATCTGGATCGGCGCAGGCTTGGAGGGCCGAAGGGCCTGTTCCTGTGCTGTAATTTTCTTTGTTCTTTGTTCTTTGGTCTTGTACAGTGTATACTCACACACTGATCGCTCCAAAATAACCATCCGATCAAAAAAAATTTATGTAATCTCGGATCACTGCAGAGAAGTTTCCTCTGAAAGGAACATGATCCTGGATCCTTTATCACTGCATTGTTGATCAATATGTTGCCTATGCCCAACCTGCCACCTTTTGCTGTGCATTCAGAACAAACATCCATATGCCCACGTTGGCAAAAGTGGTTGTGACGTTTTGAAGGTGCGATGTCAGGTTTCACAATCACAGATGACACAAGGAAAAAGGCCTTACTTCTGAACGATGGTGGTGAAGAATTAGAAGATGTCTTTGAGCCACATCTGCCTGAGCAAGATGATTACAACTCAGCAAAGCATGCACTAATGACCTACTTTACACCCAAGAAAAACACCGACGCACTAAGCAACAAGCAAACAAGACAATTCACCAATATTGCATGTGATTGCAGCAACTAGCAAACAAATGTGACTTTGGTGATATTGAACATCGAATGGGAAATCAAAACAAAAATAGTCAAAGGCTCTCTCTCTCAAGTCAACTATACCAAAAAGCACTCGAGAAAGACGGAAAGCTGTCAGAGCTGCTGGAGTTAGCCAGATCACTATTGCAGACTCCAGAGCTACTGAAGTTGAGGCTTCTAACAATAACTACCACATTCCAACTTCACCTCCTGTGAACACTATTCATCGCTTATGTGCCAGGAAACCACCTGCAAAGCAACAACAACCGTCTCACAAACAGAGTTGCAACTTGTCCAAAGAATGTTTCCATTGTGGCGGTGCTTATCCACATCGGATTGAGTGTTCTGCTACTGGTAAAAAGTGTAAAGCCTGTGGCAAATCTGATCACTTTGCTCATGTTTGTTGCTCATCAACAAAATCAACTACTAAGACCAATAGCAACAAAAGGGTATCACTTATGCATACCACAGCAAAAAGGCGAGAGAATGTAGCTAATGTAGAGGCGGATGACCCTGAACATACTTTAGTTCATTCTCTCAGATACAGCAAACAACCACATATGACTGTGACCATTGTTTGCTCGGATATAGATACTCTCATAGCGATAGGAACGCCTGTCAGTGTCATGGGAGACAAAACATTCAACCAACTTCAGGATTGCCCCATTCTCTGCAAACCAGGGAACATGAAAAATTTCCCTTACTGCAGTGATAAACCGTTGAAAATCCTCAGAACTTTTGAAATGCCAGTTTCATTCAAAGACACTAGAACAAAAGCTGTATTCTATGTTATATCTGGAGAATGTGACACACTTATCAGTTTTCACACAGCAACAGATCTGCACATGATTGCAGTCACATAAGCGATTCCTTTGCATAACAAAAACATTCCTTTGCATAACAAAAACAATTGTATGTTGATCATTTCACTGGTATCGGCAAACTGAAAGGTGTGATATGTAAGCTGCATGTAGCTCCTAATATGTCCCCAGTTACACATCAACGGCAACGAATATCATTTCATGTCAGGAAACAGACAGGTAAAGAAATTCAACGTCTACTTCACAACGTTAGGGGATGAGCCTACCTCTTGGGTCTTACCCATACAAGTCGTCAAGAAAACCAAGAGCGAAAACCAGGTTAGAATCTGCATTGGTATGCAATCACCAAACAAAGCCATACAACGAGAAAGACACTTTGACACCGACAATCAATGATATTATAGAGAAAGTGAATGGTGCTAAACACTACGCTAAACTTGACCTCATTGCAAGCTACCATCAAATCAAGGTTGCAGAAGAATCTAGATATCTTACTATATTCTCCACTCTCATCTGTCTTTTCCGATACAAGGGGCTCAACTTTGGAGTCAGTTCAGCAGCTGAGGTATTTCAGCATTTGATTCACTTTGCACTTCAAGGATTTGAAGTCACACTGAACATCAATAATGACATTCTCATCTATGGCCGCACAGAGAGGGAACTTGAGACACGCCTACATGCATGCCTACAATGTCTCAGAGAATGTAACCTTACCTTGAACAAAGACGAGTGTTTGTTTAATAAAAACAGAAGTGAATTATTCGGCCACGTGTTCAGTGGTTAAGTAGTATCACCTGATCCACGTAAAGTTGAAGCTGCTGCATTTGAAGCTGCAGACCCTACAAACATGCAAGAAGTCCAGAGTCTGCTGGGACTTATCAGGTACTGTAGCTTCATTCCTGACCTTGCTATGCTATCTGCTACCTTATGCGATCTGACAAAAGAGAGCGCCAAGTGGGAATGGACTAAATCACACAAACAGGCGGTACACCAAACCAAATGACTATTGTCAGCAAGTTGCACAAATGCTTATTTCAACCCTGAGAAAACCACCCAGCTGGTCGTGGATGCAAGCCCATTTGGCTTAGGTGCAGTTCTCGTACAGAAAGACAAGGCAGGTAACCCATTACTTGTTACGATGGTAAGCAGACCATTAACGCCCGTGTAGCAGCATTATTCGCAAACAGAGAGAGAAGTGCTTTCAATCACATGGGGTATCTTACACTTTCATCTCTACTTATATGGAAGCAAGTTTAAGGTAATAACTGATCATAAACCACTAGTGAGCTTGTTCAACAATCCACAAAATTCGCCACTGACTCGAATAGAACTTTGGGTATTCAAACTACAAGAGAATGAGTTCCATGTTGAGTATCAGCCAGGCAAGTACAATCCAACAAACTATCTTTTGCAACATCTGCTGCTGACAGTTAGTCCTACTCATCATGAGGAAAAGGTTTCTGAACAACATCTTAACTACATAAGCCTAAAGGCAGTGCCAAATTCGCTAAAATTATCTGACATCAAAGCAGCAACTAAACAAGATGAGGCTTTGCAATTATGTATTAAAGCTATAGAATCACGAAACTGGAAAGACATGATCGAGAACGTGTCTACAAGTGAAATCGCTCACACACTACAAGGTCTTCACAGTGTTAGAAATGAGCTCACCATTACAATCACATCTGATCTCGTATTACGCAACAACTGTATTGTCATTCCACACTTATTGAGGGAACATGTTGTTGATATAGCACACGAAGGATATCAGGGAATTGTCGAAACAACTCCTTTGGGAAAAGGTATGGTTCTCAGGAAGGACAGCATGCTAGAGCACAAAATCAATAAGTGTTTGCCATGACAAGCAAACACTATGTCAAATCTTCATAATCCTCTCAAGACCCACCACCAATAGCCATTGCAGGGTCATGGGGAAATATCAAATGAGTGGGAGTAATTGGATAGTTGTCAAAGAACCAGCATGATGGGCTGAATGGCCTCCTTCTGTGCTGTAGTGTGAAAATTCTGTAATGTCTGTATTGTTGACTGAACACAGGTTCCTGTATTCACCTTGGTGCCTGATATTGACAACAATAATTTAACAGTATTGGACATCAAACCCATCACTCTCTGATTTTAGTGCTAAGCTACGCAACAACAGGACAGTAAACCTTTACTGCACAACTGTTCGGGCTTCTCAGTGAGCAGAACTTTTAGAGTTTGCACCTTGTAAAAAGACTAAAATATGATTGTCCATCAGTGCCAGGTTAAGTTTTGAAGTCAGGCTATGTCACATTAAATGTTAATGCCCCCAAGCCATTGTTTGCTATTTGCACCATCATAGCATAAAAAAACTAAATATAGATTTACTGCACTCATCCAAAAGAGAAAGTACAGTTGCTGGGTAAGTTAACTTTAAATGCAATTTGTATTTGTCAACTATTTGGCAAAATATTTTTTTGAGTCAGCCCTGCTTGTCCTTTTAACATGCTGCAGTTGAAACAAATAAATTATGTTGTTTAAGTTTTCAGTTTGGCATTTTCTATTTTAACGAAGTGAGAGCTCTTTTGAACACAGGTTGTTTGTAAATGCTACTGACAGACATCAAAGCACTGCTGCATATACAATTTGATCAAGGTTAATTGCAGAAGAGTCTCTTACGGTACATTAAATGGAGGGTCAAAGATTTGCTTTCCTCTCTCCCACATTGAAAATACCGTGCTGGAGAATATTAATCTAGAAAGACTTTATTTAAGAAGTGCAAAGAATTGCTCCAAATGGTGGGGTCCCTTCTTACCAGTAGCACTTTGCTCCCTGGTCCATTGGGTGGGTTTTTTATTGATAAGGTTCTGAACCATTAGGTTTTTTGAAAGCACTGATGAGTGGATATGGGTGGCTGAGTTTTGAAAATTGAAGAAAAGGGAAAAAACAACCTCTAAAATTTAAATAAAAACAAAATACTGCAGATGCTGGAAATCTGAAATAAAAACAAGAAATGCTGGAAATACTCATCAGGTCTGGCAGGATCTGTGGAGAGAGAAGCAGAGATAACGTTTCAGGTCAGTGACCCTTCTTCAGAACTTCAGAATTTAAATATTGCTTCAAAAAAATTGGATATAGTTTGTTAATAAACATATGTTTGTCAATATGGAAGGTTGGTTAATAGACACTTTCATGCTTGTCCTTATTTTGCATGTTTGTTATGTAGAAAATAATAAAAAGTTTTATTTTGAAAAAAGATTCCCCTGATAGATTATTAAGTTTATCCAACAAGAGCTAAGTCATACAGACCAGTAAATTGGTGCTGATTTACCTAATCTCACCCAGTATGATCGAGGCCTCAATGCCCCTGGATAAAGAAAGCAAAAGTTAGAAATTTCCTTCTCCTAATTGGTACCCAGTGACTCCTGATTAAAGAGCACATGAGGGCACGAGGTGAGGGGAGGATCTGGCCCAGCAATAATGGCCAGGATTTTACGCCACCCCAGCACGCCGGATGGTGGCAGAGAGGGTGGCATAAAATTGAGTAGATGGCTCGGGGAGGCCTTCCCGACCCACTCCCGCCTCCGCTCCACTTTACATGGGCCGGGGTGGGGGCGTGGAGGGGAGAGAAACAGGCCGTCCACCCCAGGCCAATCAAGGCCCTTTAGTGGCCACTTAACAGCCACTTAAGGACCTTCACCCACTTCCATGGGAATTTTACCGGTGGCAAGCAGGCGTCCAAGAGACGTAAAAGGCCGCCCAGTGAAACCCGATCCCAGTGACGCTGCTGGGACTAAGAGCTGCCGGCCTGATGATTGGCCGGCAGCTCAATGAGGCGGGACCTCCTCCCTCAAGTGGGTGGAAGTCCCGCCTCGTAACAGTTAAAGCCCGGGGACCCGTAAAATGAGGGACGGATCACCGGGCCAGGGGGAAGAGGGTTTGCCACCGACTTTTATGTCGGTGGCCAGCTCCCGTCTGCCCGACATAAAATCCAGCCCAATTTCCTGTGTAGTTGAATAGCCCGCCAATACTTACTGTCAAGAATTACATGTGCATAAAGGCCAATTGAATGAAGTATGCATAATGTTTCACTGAATTAATATGCCTTAAAATGCATGGAGTTCCTCAGTTCCAAACAGTAGCACACAATAATGGCTCTTAAATGAATAACACTCTTTTTTTGTATATTAACACATAAAATTATTTTTTTTAGGTGTCACTCGATTTCCCCACTGCATTCACTTCCCCTCAGCAACTCCCTCCCTTCCACACCAAACACAGGAGCCAACTGCACCCATAGAATTGCTCTTCAGCACAGAGTTAACACCTTCAGGAGCGGAAAGGACACAACTGGCAAAGAAAAAATGTTGAGAAAAGAAGACAAAATGGGAGCTCAAACTTCAGCAAAATAAACTCCAGATAAGAATTATTTTGGTGATGCTCAGGAGTTTATATGAAATAATTTGACTAAATATAATTTTATATCTTCAAACATAGATTTAAATGTTCTTTTAATCCTACAAAATGTTGAAAGATTCTATATTAAATACTCAAGTAGAACATTCTATGGCTCTGTTTCAGCTTTTCAATGTTCTAGTAGAAAAATAGGTAAATATATGCGTGGGATGATTGTAAAAGGAGGTTAGACACAGAAGGCCTGTGTGTTTCTGCTCCATTGTTACAGTCTGCTACTTTATGAACATTATTATTCTGTTTCTGGCCAAACCACTGGGAACAGCCATCAAATTATACAAGGGTCAATAGGTGAGACCTTCTTAGTCGCTAATGTTTCTTTTTTTATATATACATATATAACTGTGATTTCAAGAGCTGCAGATAATTCAGATCGCAAATACAATTCTACAGCAATCCAAACTTCGAAAAACTTTCAACCATACATTAACCAGGTTACTCGCTCAGTCGTAAAGCAACAGTTTTGCATTAAGCAATAAATAAGGCAAGATGAGTGCTTTTCAATACAGTTTAGCATCTGGTACTATATTACATTGTTAAATTCTGCACATGGTCCATTTGCCTGCTGCCTGCAATCCAAATGTAACAAGTGAGTCCTGTAAATGAAAAGCTGCTACTTGAAGATAAAGTAATAATTGCATTTAATACAAATGCAATTATTACTTTACTATGTAATTCTGCCTCTAATAGCATAAACTATATTTTTCCAAGAACACAGGTACATCAGCTCAAAGAATCTTCTTTCTGTATCAAATCATAGAAACACCACTTTCGTTGATGTATATATGGGCTGACAGATTTAAATGCAAGGCTTAATTGCTTAGTTTCTCTGTAGTCTCTGCCAGTTAGATATTTATCAACTACAGACAGTTTCTCATTCTAAATGTCAGGATGCTGATCTGCATGGATAAACTAGAATAAAGTAATACATTTTCAGAGGTTTATTCTTCCTATGTTTGTTCAATAACACTCAGCATGTGAATCCAACAATTTTGGGCAACTGAATCCATGAAGAAGATTTGATCAATGCATTATACTGAAACAATGCTTGTTGGATCGAACATGCAAATGGATTAATTACGAAAGTTTCATCAAACAATATTAGTGCAATAGAGAGGGATGACCTAAGTTCAGGAGACCAGGATGTAGACGCAATTTGGGTAGAGATGAGAATTCATAAAGGCAAGAAGTCACTTGTGTGAGTGGTGTACAGGCCACATAACATTAACCATACTGTAGGATGAGGTATAAAGGAAGAGTTAATGGCATCTGGTCAGAAAGGTACAGCGATAATTATGGGGGATTTTAACTGACATATAGACTGGAAAAATCAGATGGGCACAGGTAGCCTAGATGAGGAGTATATAGAATGTTTTTGGGATAATTTCTTGGAACAATACATTCTGGAGCCAACCAGACAGCAGTTTATACTAGACCTGCTATTGTGCAATAAGATAGGATTAGTTAATGACCTCATAGTTAGGGCACCCCTAGGTAGCAGCAATCATAATATGATTGAATTTTATATTCAGTTTGAGGGAGAGAAGAGTGAGTCCAAGACTAGTATTTTAAACTTAAATAAGGCCAATTATGAGGGCATGAAAGCAGAACTAGCTAAAGTGAACTGACAAATCAGGTTAAGGAATAGTTCAATAGAGATGCAGTGGCAGACATATAAGGGGATATTTCAGAATACACAGAATAGATACATTTCAACGAGAAAAAAAATTCCAATGGTGGGAGCCGCCATCTGTGGATAACTAAAAAAATTAAAGATAGTATCAACTGGAAGGAAAAAGCCTATAATTGCGCAAAGGTGGGAGGCAGGTTAGAAGATTGGACAGAATATAAAAAACAGCAAAGAATGACTAAAAAATTGATAAGGAAGGTAAAATTAGAGTACAAGAGAAAGCTAGCTAGAAATATAAAGACAGATAGTAAGAGTTTCTATAGCTATTTAGAAAAGAAGAGTCAACAAAGTGAGCATTGATCCTACAGAAAGTGAGTCAGGGGAATTAATAATGGATAATAAGGAGATGACAGATGAACTGAACAGATATTTTGCATCAGTCTTCACTATTGAGGATACAAGTAACATCCCAGTATTAGCTGTAAGTCAGGAAATGGAAGGGAGGAAGGAACTCAATAAAATTACAATCACCAGGGAAGTGGTACTGAACAAATTATTGGAGCTGCGGGCTGATACGTCCCCGGGTCCTGATGGGCTTCATCCTAGAGTGTTAAAAGCAGTGGCTAGTTGATGCGTTGGTTTTAATTTTCCAAAATTCCTTAGTTTCGGGGAAGGTTCCGTTAGATTGGAAAATAGCAAATGTAACTCCTTTATTCAAAAAGGGAGAGAGACAGAAAGCAGAAAACTACAGGCCAGTTAGCTTAACATCTGTCTTAGGGAAAATATTGGAATTATTATTAAAGATGTTATAGCAGGGCATTTAGAAAACTTCAAGGTAATCAGGCAGAGTCAACATGGTTTTGTGAAAGGGAAATTATGTTTAACCAATTTATTGGAGTTCTTTGAGGGAGTTAAATGTGCTGTGGATAAAGGGAAACCGGTGGATGTATTGTACTTAGAGTTCCAGAAGGCATTTGATAAGGTGCCACATCAAAGGTTATTGCCAAAAATAAAAGCACATGGTGTAGGAGGTAAGATATTGGCATGGATAGAAGATTGGTTAGCTAACAGGAAACAGAGAGTAGGCATAAATGGGTCATTTTCTGGTTGGCAAGATGTAACAAGTGGTGTGCCACAGGGATCTGTGCTGGGGCCTCAACATTTTACAAGTTATATTGTTACGACCAGGTGAGTAATGTGTCTAAGGGGTCTCTTGGTGTCTTCACCTGGCCTTATTGTAACAGGGTTTAATTTTAAACACACTGTGTTTTGAGCTCCCCTTTTTTGTAAATCCATGTTCACAGTTTCCAATTATCAGGCAAATAACTGAGCACAAATAGGCTTTCTTCGGTTTAAAGCAGAAAGATGAAATTTACTAAACCTTAAACTTAACTCTAATATGATTCATGCCTGCGGATATACGATGTGAACACACTAGCAAGCAGACGTGATATAAACATGCAAGATAGGGATAGAAAAGAGTAGAAGAAGAAGATAAGTAGAACAATTGGAGGCAATAACTTGTTACTGTTTCATGAGCTCGCTGTAATCCTTGAATATATTCTTGCGTTTCGTTGGGGCCCAGTAATCATCTTAAAACTTTGTTCACGTGGCAAACCTTTTTCTCTTTGAGTTTCACGTGTCTTCATTGGTTTCGGTTCCCTGAGAGATAGGCAAGAGGGAGGTGTTCTTTATTCCAGGAGAGCACAAGGCATTCTGCCTCAAAACCCTTTGTCTGTGAGTTCAAATTCAAAAAGCACCCAGGGTGCTCAGCAGGTTAGTCATGTGACTGGTTCCTTATATGGAACAGTCTCTTCACATCCCTTGTTGGAGGCTCAAATTTCTCTACCCCAGCCAGCTAGCCATGTGACTAAAACTAGTCTGACCACTTCTGTGTGTTGGAGGGCAACTGTAGATTCTTCATTGTTTCAACATAGTCTGTTACCATGGAAATGTTTCTCCAGTCAGAGATTGCAATTTTTAAAGTTTTAATATTCATGTAGCAAAATGATGTGTGCCTCAGTCTTGGCAGGTGGGGTTTGCCTGACACCTCCGCACCCAGGGGAATTAAATGCGATTTGAAGAGACTGGCGCATTTCATTACAGAGTTTGAGAGAAATATAAGATACAGAAAGAAAACCATTCATTTTCATTCATTCACCACTCTTGAAGCTCATTAAAAATGTTCTGTTCTACGGGGCCAGGGCTGCTTTAATTCCCCCTTTTTTTCTCCAGGAGAGTTGGTAGGGTCTATCCTGAACTCCCAAATTCATGCAAAGACTTTTGGCTTCAGAGGATGGGTATTGGTCCCTTTCCCTCTGACTGTGGGGGAGGAGTCTCTGTTATTCTCTCATTTGTTCTCTGGGACACTCCTACCTGCAGATATTTGTGCAGACTGCATTTTCCGGTGAATCTTCGAATAGGTGAGGCATCACTCTCACGGTTTCTCGGGCCCCTGGAGGTCTCTCTTTGTCTCTGCAGGTTCCTGTAAATGCTGTTAGCAACTCTGGTGCTTCCAGGGTCTACATTTACATAGGAGGATGTGGGGTCTAACTTCTCAAGTTTTTCTGGGGTGGTTGACCAGTTGACCGGGCGGTAGGAGTTTTCATCAGGGATTCCTCCCGAACTTCCTTTAACCTGCCCTCTGGGTCACTTTTCCCCCCTCTCTTTCTAATCTTTTGCCAGCCATGTGCCTGCCTGTCCCCTTTTGTTCTCAGCAGGGGTCCCTTACAGTTCACCAGCCCTCTGCTGGAGGGTCCTCCTAACACCAGTACAGGACTTAGGGGTGCAGGTTTCACTGTAGGTTGGGGTTTCCCCTCAACCTGGCTCATATGGCAACTCCTGCAGTACTCCACCACATCTTTGTGGAGTTCTGGCCAGTCAAACTGCTGCTTTATGTGGGTTTTGGGCTTTCGTATACTTGCATGTACAGCTACAGTAGTCTCATGTGCCCTTCTTAATATTTCTCCCCGGTACCTCTGCGGCATCACTAACTGGTGAACTATTGTCCACTCCTGGACCTTAGGTCTGTGAGGAGAACTCCATTTCCTCATCAGTATCTCATTCTTTAAAAAGTAGCAATCAGGGACTCCCTCTGCTTTACTTTCAGACTGGGCAGCCTGTGCTAACTCTCGCAATACTGGGTCGGCTCACTGAGCCACACATAGGGAAAGTCCATTTAATTCATTCCCTGGGTCTCCTAACTTTCCAAAGAAAGTCTTGGCCAGTCAGACCTCATGGTCATTAGCCTGCAGTGTCAATGCAATCTCCTCTGGGGGAGCTGGTTTGATCATGGCCTGACCCACTACACATTCAGGGACTCTGCAGGAGACGTCTCCTACTGCCGCCCTGTCTCTCTGACCTCCTATGGTCTTTCTTTCATTACTCTGGGGGGGGGCTACCACCTTCACCCCTGCCAGACCATTACCTAGGAGCAGGTCAATCCCGTCCACAGGCAAACTAGGGACGATCCCTACAGTCACCGGTCCCAAAACTAGGCTGCACTCCAGGTGCACCTGGTGTACAGGTACAGACATACACTGCCCTCCAATACCATTCACCACCATTTTGGTATTCACTGCACTCTCTGGGGGAAAGGTCAGGCCTTTTCCCTGTAAAAGGGACCTGGTGGCCCGTGTCCCTGAGAATCACTATGGGCTTGCTTGCCCCACTCGAGGGATATGGGGTTATTTTCCCTTCAGATACAAAACCCTGATAACCTTCAGGAATCCTATTAACTTTTCCTGCACTGGCCATAGTAAGCTTCCTGGGTTGCACCCTTACTGCAGTCAATGCCACAGCTCGTTCCATTTTTCCATCAGGCCCTCGTCTTCACTGAGCAGATGTGCCCTGATTAACCCTACCGGCTTCCCTTTAGTTTCCAGCAGTCAGCTTTTAAATGCCCTGCCTTTTTATAGTGGAAGCACACAGGTCTCTGGGTCTCACTCTTGCTTCTTCCTTTTTGGTTGGAGGAGGGCCCCCTGTTTCTCCTGCTTTCCTTTCTCTTCCAGGACTGCCTGGGCTTCTATCCTTCCCACCCTTTGTCCTTTTCGGGTTTGTGGGGGGTGATCAGGAAGGGTTCTCCCCTGGGAAACCAATTTATGGATTAAAGAAAATTCATCGGCCAGAACGACCGCTTGCTGGGCTCCCTGAACCCGCTGCCCCTCGACATGAGTTTTGATTGAGAATGGGGGAGAGTTTTTAAATTTCTCTAACAGGATTACTTCTCTGAGAGTCTCATAGCTGAGCTGTATTTTTAAAGCCCTTAGCCACTGGTCAAAAGCCAGCTGCTTGCTTCTTTCAAACTCCAGATAGATTTGATTGGCTTGTTTTTTGAGAGTTCTAAACTTCTAGTGGTAGGCTTCGGGTACAAAAAGGAAAGCCTTTTTGGTCAGTTCATAGTTTGATGAACTCTCATCCGGCAGCGAGGAATAGACCTCATGGGCTTTTCCAGTTAGTTTGTTTTGCAGTAAAAGAGACCAGGTCTCAGATGGCCATTTTAGCTGCCTTGCCAGTTTCTCGAAAGACTCGAAAAATGCTTTCACATCTTCCTCATTGAATTTTGGAATCAATTGGGTGAGTTTTAGCAATCTTATACCCAAGCCTGAATTCTGATCCTTCATATTGGCCATGTTTTCACTAGGGTTTCTCTGTCGCCCCCGAGCTAAGTCAAGCCACCGTAACTCTCTTTCTTTGCATTCTTTCTGGAATTTCCTTTCTCTCTCTCTCCTCTCTTTCTCGTTCCTTCTCCTGTCTTTGTTCCTCTCTCTCTCGTTTATACTCCTGTCTTTATTTTTCTTCACGTTCCATTTGGAAGGCACTTTCTTTCTCCCTCTCCTGCCTCTATTTCTCTCTTTCTCTTTCACTGTCTTCTAATTCAAGTTTTTTTGTTTCCAACTGTATCTTTGCTAGCAGTACCCTCTCTGGCTTTGCTTCTAACACTGTTTCTGCTTTGTCAGATTCAAGGGAAAAATGGCTGGTTACTAGCTTTAGGAGTTCAGACTTCCTAGCCTTGCCACATACAGTGATCCCACATTGCTCAGCCATTTTTCTCAACTCCTCCATAGACAGTGCTTTTAACTTATCCCAAGTTACTTCACCCTGGCTTGGAGAGCTACTCGCTTCAGTTGCAGACATGTTAGTATACAATCACACACGACCACAAGAAAACCTGTATTGATTTGCTCTTTTTGATTGGAAACACGATAGCTTCCTACTTCAATTTTCACTCATTTGTCTGTGGGTAACAATCCGGACGCTAGCACCCAATTTCTGTTACGACCAGGTGAGCAATGTGTCCAAGGGGTCTCTTGCTGTCTTCACCTGGTCTTATTGTAACAGTGTTTAACTTTAACCACACTGTGATTTGAGCTCCCCTTTTTTGTGAATCCGTGTTCACAGTTTCCAATTATCAGGCAAATAACTGAGCACAAATAGGCTTTCTTTGGTTTAAAGCAGACAGATGAAATTTACTAAACTTTAAACTTAACTCTAATATGGTTCACGCCTGCAGATATACAACGTGCTCACGCTAGCATGCACACATGATATAAACATGCAAAATAAGGACAGAAAAGAGTAGAAGATAATTAGAATAGTTGGAGGCAATATCTTGTTACTGTTTCACGAGCTCACTGTAGCCTTTGATTGTAGTTATATTCTTGCGTTTTGTTAGGGCCCCGTAATCATCTTAAAACTTTGTTCACGTGGCAAAACTTTTTCTCTTTGAGTTTCACGTGTCTTCAACGGTTTCAGTTCCCTGAGAGATAGGCAGCAGGCAAGAGGGAGGTGTTCTTAATTCTAGGAGAGCACAAGGCATTCTGCCTCTAAACCCTTTGTCTGCGAGTTCAAATTCAAAAAGCTCCCAGAGTGCTCAAGAGGTTAGTCATGTGAGTGGTTCCTTATATGGAACAGTCTCTTCACATCTTTTGTTGGAGGCTCAAATTTCTCCGCCCCAGCCAGCTAACCATGTGACTAAAACTAGTCTGACCATTTCTGTGTATTCTGTGTTTCAACATAGTCTGTTACCATGGAAATGTCTTTCCAGTCAGAGATTGCAATTTTTAAAGTTTTAATGTTCATGTGGTGAAATAATGTGTTTCTCAGTCTTGGCAGGTGGGGGTTTGCTTGACAATATAAATGACTTAGATGAAAGGACCGAAGGTATGGTTGCTAAATTTGCTGATGACACAAAGATAAGTAGGAAAGTAACTTGTGAAGAGGACATAAGGAGGCTACAAAGGGGTATAGATAGCTTAAATGAGTGGGCAAAGACTTGGCAAATGGAGTATACTGTGGGAAAGTGGGAAATTGTCCACTTTGGCAGGAAGAATAAAAAAGAAGCATATTATCTAAATAGTGAGAGATTACAGAGCTCTGAAATGCAGAGGGATCTGGGTGTCCTGTTGCATGAATCGCAAAAGATTAGCAAGCATGTACATTACGTAATTAGGAAAGCTCATAGAATGTTATCGTTTATCGCGAGGGGAATTGAATACAAAAGTAGCGAGGTTATGCTTCAGCTATACAGGACATTGGTGAGATCACATCTGGAGTACTGTGTACAGTACTGGTCTCCTTTTATAAGGAAGGATCTATATGCGTTGGAGGCGGTACAGAGAAGGTTTACTAGACTAATACCTGGAATGGGCTGGCTGTCTTATAAGGAAAGATCAGACAGGCTAGACTTGTATCTGCTGGAATTTAGAAGAGAAAGAGGCGACTTGATTGAAACATAGAAGATCCTGAGGGGTCTTGATAGGATGGATTTGGAAAGGATGTTTCCCCTTGTGGGAGAAGCTCGAACTGGGGATCACTATTTAAAAATAAGGGGTCGCCCATTTAAGACAGAGATGAGGAGAAATTTTTTCTCTCAGTGGGTCGTGAGTCTTTGGAATTCTCTTCCTCAAAAGGTGGTCTTTGAATATTTTTAAGGCAGAGGTAGATAGATTCTTGATAAGCAAGGGGGTGGAAGGTTATCGGGGGTAAGTGGAAATGTGGAATAATCAGTTCAGCCATGAACTTATTGAATGGTGGGGTAGGCTCGAAGGGCCGAGTGGCCTACTCCTGCTCCTAATTCGTATGTTCGTATGTATGCATGTAATACCAAACATTGTTCCAATTAGAAGTTCTTTATCCCTCACATTATTGAATGTGCATCTTTCTTACTTTTCAGTCATGGGTAGCATATTGGCTTGTTTCCAACATTACGACCAAGGTGGGTGGAGTGCACTGTCTTTTCTAGTCCCACTTCTCCACAGGTCACAACAGTTACCGATGTGATCAATCATATACTCTACTCTTTATCCCCGAATACAATACACCAACCAGGTTTCTTTAATAAACAACAAAATTATCAATTTATTATTAAACAAGACTTATCCAGTAATGAAGCAAAGCATTAACACATAGATTGAAATATGAAAGTTCCCTTTTTAAATTCCCCACACACAGACTCACACAACACATTGGAAAAAATACAGAAATTCTCTCTGCAGAGGTCTGTTACAAGAAAAAGAATACTTTGGCCAAATACTTGCTAATTCTTGAAGAAAAAAGATAAGATATGGAAGGAAGACAGTTGTCCCTTTTGTTCTGATGTCTGGGTTTATGGAGACGAGTCACTGGAATCTTTTTAAAAGCAGCTCTTTTCAGGCGGTGTTGAGAATTAATCTGGTAGGTTTTTCTAGCTTCACAGGAGAGCTGCAGCACCAGGAATTTTAGCTCTCCCACACTGGATCTTTGCAGGGTTTCTTCAAAGAGGTAGAGAAAGAGGTGAGCTGGGTGGTTTCTTTTTCCTTGACAGGCAAAACACCAACTGCCTTCAATGCAGTTCACACCCCAACTGAACTGAAAACAATATCCAAACCACAAACAGAAAGTCAACCTCCCAACCTCTATAAACCTTGACATGTGGCTTCTCTGTAAACATCTTTCCTATGTCACCAAGGTATCTGTTGTTTATTGAGCTTACCAGCACAGGTTGTTTTCAAACAACATCTCAAGTGTCCTTTCAGTGAACTTGGCAAAAAAAACAAATCCATGGAATCTTTTCAGTTTTACACAAGTCCTCAAAAAAATTATTTAAAAAAAGAAGCCTTTTCGTAACACTAACCTTTTTCTATTTATTTGCAAATTAACCTAATTTTCCTGTAAGATAAATGCGTGACTACTGCTTCTTGCAGCAAAATATGTTTCTCTGGATTGCAACTAATAAACTGGGCTCCAGTTAGGTGGCGTGCGACACTTTTTGTTTCCTGTTCTGTAATTAAACATTACTCCCCAATTATCCGTACTTGTTTTATACTGTCCTAAACTATTAAGGAAATTTTAACGTGAATGAGTATGTGTGTTTGCGTGAGGGTTGGGGATGAACTCCCTAAAACATGAGAGCGTGTCAGGAAGTGGGCTCAGACCCGCCGCTTCCACATTCAACCGCAGCACGTCAGACAGTATGCACACAACCTCATCGGGAAAGGCGCATTGTTAATTTCAATATGTGAATTGCTCAATTACAGCACTATTAATGTGGATATTGCAGTTTAACTTTGGCTCCACAGGTTTCCTGAGCTTTCTGGAACTTGCCAGTGAAAACAAGGCAAGAAGACAGTGGCAATTGAGAGGGTGAAGCCATGACAGAGAAGCATGCCAATAAATACTGAGTATTCACAATTGCTTTATTACCTCTTGTGCAAAAGGGTTTGTTCACATTCCTGCTGTTGAGAAGTTAATCTGCACAATTTCAAGGTGACTTTACACACTTTCAAGATATCATCTACATTTTGGAGGTTCGGAGGTGTGAACTGCAGTTTGGAGTTCTCATCTCTTACATCAGCATGAGTGCGGCTTGCTCTGTTTATCTTTGGACCTCAAATCAGGTTGAAGATGACCACCCAGCAAGGGCAGCAGCAGGAGCAGCAGGACCCTGCACCAGCAGAAGCTGCTCCTCACAGACCTAAAGGATAGAGGGGATCAGCAGAGAAATGCAGCCTGCGGGAAGCCCAGACCTAGCACACAGGATCTGAAAGCAGAAAATCAGTTTCCTCGACATGTCTAAATAGCAGTGTTTCAGGAGGCTCAGAGTGTCACGTAAGGTTGTGGCAGACATTTTCAACGTACTGGAACAAGACCTGCTTCCAACTGGACCTGGAGGCCACAATTTACCAATGGCTGTCAAAGTCACCACCACCTTCAACGTTTTTACTACTGGATCCTCCCAGAGCTCTGCTGGAGATATCTGCAGGATCTCACAGTCAGCAGCACACAAAGCATAAGACTGATGGCTTGTTTGCCAAAGCTGGCAATTATATACACTTTTCCTGCGATGATGTCAGTCAGAATGAGTGTGTGTTCAGGTTTGTAGCTCTGGCTGGCTTCACATTGTTGCAGGGCGTCATTGGGTGCATACACGTGGCAATTAAGGCACACATAGATCACCCAGGAGTGTTTGTCAACTGCAAGGGCTTCCACCTGCTACGAAAGTGATTCTGTTTCGATCAAAAATATTTTTATAGGAATTTATAGTTAAACTGAATAAATATTGGACCAGTTGTTTTTTAAAAAGAGAGCCATCAAGGGGGCACTGAAGGTACTGGATTGACAACAATGTTACTGGTTGTCACATGACTCAAGTTAAAGATAGAACAGAAATCCTGGTAACAGGGGCAGAGAAGTGACAAGCGTCCCTTGATTGGATTAGCCCAGCATCAGCACAGCACACCTGAGATGGGCAGAAAACTCACAAGCCTTTTGGTTGTGGGTCAGTGTATGTTTTACAATCTGGAATGAGTGGCTGATAAAGTTAGCCTGCTGTTAAAGAAGTGAAGGAAGGAAAGAAGACCACAACCCAGTTTCATTTTCCAGCATATCTCTAAAGACCATGAGAAATCCACTATGTCAATTCAATCTCATCTCCTGTCTTTGAGAAAGACTGGTAAAATAATTCTCAACGCTGCCTGAAAAGAACTGTTCTAAAAGACCCTTGTGACCTGTCTACTCGGAGACTAGACTGTATGCCAGTTTTGGAACAATATATCTCATCTGCTCATTTCTTCAAAACTGAGTAAGCAATCAGTCCAAGTGCTTTTTGTCTATAACAGACGCTGAATTTTTTTTTTTTACTTTTTTCGGTTAGCCAGTGTATGTATGCATGTGTGTGTGAAAGTGAGGGGCTAAGTCAGAAAAAGGAACTTTAAAATTTAATGTCGGGACTTTAAAATTTTTATCTGTGCATTTATGCTTTATTTCATTACGAGTTAAGACTTGTTCTATAATAAACTGTTAATTTTGTTATTCATTAAGGAAACCTGGTTAGTGTGTTCTGTTCTGGGGAAAAAAGAGTATATAATTGACCGTATCGATAAGTGGGAAGATTTAAAATAATATGCTGTGACCTGTGGAGAAGTGGGACAAGAATAAAAAGTGCACTCCTCCCGCCTCAGTTGTAAAACACCCCATCAATGTTCACCTGGTGTGCAACCACAAAACGACCTTAATGCAGGTGTGCACAAGATTCCCGGGCATCTGCCATGATGCTTTTGTCCTGCAGCAGTCCACCCTCCCTGATTTCTTCACAACTCAAAGCAGTGTTACTGACTGGCTGCTCAGAGACAAGGGATACCCACTTAAAACGTGGCTAATCACACCTCTTAGAAACCCAGGGATTGAGGCCCAGGAGAGATATGACCACCAGATGTATCATCGAACAAGCCATTGGCATGTTGAAGATGTGATTCAGGTGCCTGGACAGATCTGAGGCACCCTTCAGTCCAGTGGGTGTCCAGAATGATCCCTGCACACTGCAAGGTTTGGACCTTCAGGAGGAACAGGGCACAGTGCACAAAGGTCTTCTGATGATTATGAGAAGGAAAACAAGGTGGAGGGGGAGAGGAGGTGGAAGGTGATGCAGGCAGTGAATGGCCAGTGGCTCACACTGATGCCTGGATGCCCTCATTATTGTGAAATCCATTTAGATTCCAATAGTGCACCAATGTAACAACCATGTGCAAAAGCCACTTTTGCCCATTCAACCGCAAAGGCACTAACACAAAGCAGTCCTGCAAACAATCAAGCCTCACTTTCACAGCTCCACATTGCTTGGCGTCAATTCATGTCTTTCCATTCATCATCATCATCACAATTAAAAAGATCACTTGCCAGTTAACAATCAAAAATGGTCACGACATGAATGTGGTGCAAAATAATAATGTTTATGTGGCTTGAAAATAAAACAGAAACTTAAACATTCTAATATAAAAGCAAAATACTGCAGATGCTGGAAATCTGAAATAAAAACAGAAAGTGCTGGAAATATTCATCAGAACTGGCAGTGAAAGGTCACAGTTCTGAAACATTAACACTGTTTCTCTCTCCACAGATGCTGCCTGACCAGCTGAGTGATTCCAACACTTTCTGTTTTTATCTTAAGCATTCTAACAATGTGTAACACACCCATGTGTAAACCCTTGTGCAACTACAAGGGTTTTCTAGCACTTCTAAATGGTGCAACTCCTGTGGCACCAGCATTGTTAGAGGCAGGCTGCTCAGATCCCTGCTCTGACTACCAAGATGCTGTTGGCTGATGTCCTCTTGCTTTTGGAAATCATGAAGACCTCACCAATGACTGATTGATCTGCATCAATGCAGAGGCAGACTCAGCCATTGGGACATGAGGCAAAATGTTGGGCATTGTCTGGGGGCAAGGGAGCATCAAGTGAGAAGTGGAAGAGCTTTGAGCCAAATTCCTACTTCCATGGCCCCTTTCACCACCATCCCGCTCATGGCCCAGCCACACTTCCCTGCTAGCAAGGAGCTGGAAAGCACTTAGCTACAGATCAGTAGGGTGCTGAACAGCCAAGGCTCATCTATCATTCATCCTATTTAAGGTGGCATTCAGAAGGCTGAATTTTATTGACCCCTCTGTGATGGGTTCAGAGGCGGAAAGTGGAGGCAGAGGGCCCATCGCCTCCCTGTTGCAACGCAATTTAGTCAGGGGCGGGATAGGCCGAAGAAAGCCTTCCCACCCAGAGGCCAATTGAGGCCCTTAAGTGACCTATTAGCAGCTACTTAAGGGCCTCTTCCTGCCACCACTGGGATTTAACCAGTTGTGAGAGGGGCGCTCTGCCACGCAGGAGGTTTCCCAGTAAAATGAGGTGGCCTCCCTGCAGGCTTGGGGGGGGGGGGGGCCCTCCTTTGTGGACAGTCTGTAGTCCATGAAGGGCCCCCGTTGGGAAAAACTGCCCCTTCCTGTTCCCCACTCCCCTGCACAAAATGCCACCCTCCCTCTCCCCTCGCCGGGGCTTGCCGGTCCGGCCCCAGCAACTCCACCTCACTTACCTTGGATCCAGGCTCCAGCACTGGGCCTGGGTTCAAGGCCTCTTGTAGTACCGACAGTGGCCACCACTCCTGGTAACGCTGTCAAACCTGCTCAGCTATCCTGTGATTGGCCTGCAGCTCTTGAAAGTGGGATCCCCATCTTTAAAGGGATGGGGATCCCAGCGCCAGGCTGTTAATTGCCTCAGCACCATAGAATCTAAATGGAAGGGAGGGCTCCAGCTGGCCCAGGCAGGATTGCACCCGCCATTTCGGCCCAGCTCCGGTTCCCCTGCTGTGGTCACAAAATTCAGCCCAGATTGTGCAAGCCATTGTTGAAGATTTGCATGCACTCATGTGATTGCCAAGTTTGATGGTCTCTGCAGGTGGTCACTCTTTCCATGGACAAAGACATCATCACAAAGACTTGCAACATCATGACACTCATGCTTAAGATTAATTCTTCCAAGCGTGCACACTGCAGCTGTAATGCCTGCCAGTACATCACACATTCTTATCTGCTGCCCTCGAGGTATCCTGTTTGTCAATGACCCCTGAGGTACAGCATCTGCATCCAGCTGAGCAGAGCTAGTCACGTCCTACGGTCTCTGACACGAGCTCTCTCCTGCAGTCCCTGTCTCTGCCATATGCTCCTGTTCACTTGTAATGTGTGAGGCTCCAGGTGAAAACCCAACTGTCTGCCTTACTGGTCCCACCAAGGTGTGAGTATCTGCGCTGGTGCAGTCTGCATGAGTCCTGTAACAGTGCATCCTCAGCGGGAGTGACTTCTTCTGAGGTGTTGTTGTCATCGCTGGCGAGCCAGACCAACTGTTGTTGCACATGTGAAGACATTGTGGGGATAAAAGACATGAATGAGCACTGTCAGGTGAGAAAGTTTAACGTTATCATTATGCATATGATCATATTTCACTTGCTGTCACCATGAATGAGTGTTGTATGTCAAGTGGCTGTCTGATATTTAATTCTGTCACCAGGTAGCTGGGAGGCACACCCATCTCCCCATCTCCGATGGCCAGGCATGCAGAGGCTCCACTGTGTCTATTAACTATGAGATCTGTGGATGTCCATCTCTGGTACTCTGCCTCTCCCTCATGTTCTCTGCTCTCTTGTCCTGCAAGGAAGAAAAAGAGAGAAATGGTATGCGCTAAATTGTTGAGAATGACTGTAATGACCAGATGAGAAAGGTGTCTAGGAGCCCCTTTCAGCCTTCACCTGGTCTTACCGTACCAGGGTTTAATTTTAAACACATCTTGTTTTTAGCTCCCCCTTGGTGAATCCTTGTTCACCGCTTTCCAATTATAAGGCAAAGAAACCAGCACAAACAGACTTTCTTGGGTTTAAAGAAGAAAAGTTGAAATTTATAAGACTTAAATTTAAACCCTAATTCGATTGACACCGACGGATACACGACGCACCCATGCTAGAATGCATACGCGATACACACAAGCAAATAGAGACAGAAAAGAGTAGAAGAAAAATAAAGTGGAAAAGTTTGAGGCAATATCTGAAGAGTTTTTGTTACGGGTTCTTTGAGCTCACTGTGGAGTCCTTGATTGTAGGTAGATTTTGCTTTTCGTTGGACCCAGTATTCTTCTTAAACCTTGTTCGCTGTAGGAGACTTTTCTCTCTTGGGATTCATGTGTCTTCAGTGGATTTGGAGTTCTGAGAGATGGAAGCAGAGAGGAGCGATCTTCTCATTTCAGGAGCATATAGACACTCTGAGTTCAAACTGTTTGTACAATTCAGAAAACCCCAGGTTGCCAAGCAGGTTAGTCATGTGATTAACTGGTCTGACCACGTCTTGAATTGTATCACTTTAGCAGTCTCTGGAATGCTCCTCTTACACACAATACCTGGTGATCAAGGTCCATTGTGGGTTGAATGTGTCAGGGAATGGTCCTTTGTCCTTCCAATCAACGTCTGTTAATATGCAAATGTCTTTTCCAGCCTGGCTGATCTGTAACAAGTGTTTTCTTTACTCCAGTAGCAGTTTAAAATGAATGTTCATGACAAAATTAATGTGCCTCATTCTTGGCAGGTGTGGGGCCTAGTATGACAGTGACTATGAGGGAGAGGCATGATATTGCATAGGTCTCAGTTTTGGATAGAAGATGGGGAAGTCAGGAAGTGCATCGCAGAGGGGGATGGGGGTACCTGCAAGGTATGTTGGTGTGAGGAGTGATGTGCTGGAATAGGCTTGAAAAGGCAGGGTGAGGGAGTAATATGCACATCATGCTCTTGCAGCTGACTTCCACTGCTACCTTCAACCACACCCTCTTGGTGCCCCAGCTGGCTTCTTCCTCCCATTGCTAGGAAACAGTGTATCCCTCTGAGTCCTCACAGCTATCAACAGCATATCCAGAGAGGTGTCACTGAACAGAGGCTCAGGCTTTCACCTTCTGGACTCTATTCTCCCACTTCCTTCTCTTTGGGTCCCAACTCCACTGTTTCCAACTGCTATTATATTTTTCGATCAGAATTAAAGTTATTTTTTTTTAACAAAAATGCAGGTTAAAGAGGAAGGTGGGAGGGAAGATTTTCCTGGATACACATAGGTAGGAGGTAGGTTGCAGATACTGCATGTAGTTGTACTGGAGAGTGATGGAAGGTGTTGTGTGAATAGTTCCATGGGTGTGAGAGCACTGGGAACTGATGGGGGCGTGCCTCTTGACTTCCCCTCCTTAAAATGCATCTTTTTGAAAAAGCTTTAGGTCACACCTCCAAATATCTGCTTCTTTGGATCAGCATCCATTTTTGTCTGATTATGTCTGTATAATATGCTTGGTATGTTTTTCTTTGTTGGTTGTTCTTGTTGTACCTTATTATGCTCCTTTGTGTTAGTTTGTGCCACCCCTACACGAATCCACTGCAAAAGCACCTGAACATTTTATGTGTCATTCATAAAAATTATCCTGTGATACATGTGGCATAAAAGGATTCTGAGAGCTCCTGTAATCCTTACCCTTGGATTATATTTTAGTAAACAAGAACAAATGGTTCCGGAATAGAACTTCCATATCAATTCAATTAACAGTTTAAACTTGCTGAGTTGATTTCCAAATGCAAACTTAATTCTAATCTGAGTATTTATGGACTTGAATGGCTTGTTTTCATTTGGTACTGCATATAGAAACATAGAAAATGGGAGCAGGAGTAGGCCACTCGGCCCCTCGAGCCTGCTCCGCCATTCACTATGATCATGGCTAATCATCCAACTCAGTAACCTGTTCCCGTTTTCACCCCATACCCTTTGATCCCTTTAGACCTAAGAGCTATATCTAACTCCTTCTTGAAAACATACAATGTTTTGGCCTCAATTGCTTTCTGTGGTAGCGAATTCCACAGGCTCACTCTCTGGGTGAAGAAATTTCTCCTCATCTCAGGCCTGAAAGGTTTACCCCATATCCTTAGACTATGACCCCTGGTTCTACACTCCCCCACCATCGGGAACATCCTTCCTGCATCTACCCTGTCAAGTCCTGTTAGAATTTTATAGGTTTCTATGAGATCCCCCCTCACTCTTCTGAATTTCAGCGAATATAATCCTAACCGACTCAATCTCTCCTCATACGTCAGTCCCACCATCCCAGGAATCAGTCTGGTAAACCTTCGCTGCACTCCCTCTATAGCAAGAACATCCTTCCTCAGATAAGGAGACCAAAACTGCACACAATATTCCAGGTGTGGCCTCAGAAAGGCCCTGTATAATTGCATCAAGACATCCCTGCTCCTGCACTCGAATCCTCTCGCTATGAAGGCCAACATACCATTTGCCTTTTTTACCCCACCCGTTGCACCTGCATGCTTACCTTCAGCGACTGGTGTACGAGAACACCCGGGTCTTGCTGCATATTCCCCTCTCTGCATTTATAGCCGTTCAGATAATAATCTGCCTTCCTGTTTTTGCTACCAAAGTGGATAACCTCACATTTATCCATATTATACTGCATCTGCCATGCATTAGCCCACTCACTCAACTTGTCCAAATCACCCTGAAGCCTCTCTGCATCCTCCTCACAACTCAGCCTCCCACCCAGTTTTGTGTCATCTGCAAATTTGGAGATATTACATTTAGTTCCCTCATCTAAATCATTAATTTATATTGTGAATAGCTGGGGTCCTAGCACTGATCCCTGCAGTACCCCACTAGTCACTGCCTGCCATTCGGAAAAAGACCCATTTATCCCTACTCTTTGTTTCCTGTCTGCTGACCAATTTTCTATTCATCGCAATCCACTGCCCCCAATCCCATGCGCTTTAATTTTACATGCTAATCTCTTATGTGGGACTTTGTTGAAAGCCTTCTGAAAGTCCCAATAAACCACATCCACTGGCTCCCCTCATCAACTCTACTAGTTGCATTCTCGAAGAATTCTAATAGATTTGTCAAGCACGATTTCCCTTTCGTAAATCCATGCTGGCTCTGCCCGATTCTACCACTGTTCTCTAAGTGCTCTGCTATAAAATCTTTGATAACGGACTCTAGAATTTTCCCCACTACCAACATCAGGCTGACTGGTCTATAATTCCCTGCTTTCTCTCTACCTCCCTTTTTAAATAGTGGGGTTACATTAGCTACTCTCCAATCTGTAGGAACTGTTCCAGAGTCTATGGAATCTTGGAAGATGACCACCAATGCATCCACTATTTCTAGGGCCACTTCCTTAAGTTCTCTGGGATGCATACCATCAGGCCCTGGGGATTTATCGGCCTTCAATCCCATCAATTTCCCCACCACCATTTCTCTACTAAAACTGATTTCTTACAGTTCCTCTCTCTCACTAAGCCCCGTGTTCCCCAACATTTCTGGTATGATATTTGTGTCCTCCTTTGTGAAGACAGAAGCAAAATATGCATTTAGTTGGTCAGCCATTTCTTTGTTCCCCATAATTAATTCCCCTGTTTCTGACTGTAAGGAACCTAGATTTGTCTTCACCAATCTTTTTCTCTTCACATACCTATAGAAACTTTTACAGTCAGTTTTTATGTTCCCCGCAAGCTCACTCTCGTACTCTAGGGAAGACTCAAACCAAAAACAACAAATTTTTGTGTAACGTGAGTACAAGGCCAGGTGCAGGTTATGCCATGTGAGTGCATTGAATGATTTTTTTTTGTTGCAAACATCAATTTTCCTGCCAACGTGGAGTACAACATATTTCCTCTCCCTGAGACTGTTTCAGTGACATGAATTATGGGGAATTACACAGAGCAGCTCCACTGCAAACAGCAAGGGGTGTGACTTCAAGCTGGCCCAAGCTGCCTATGTCTGGGAATGTGCGCCACAGAATAAGAAATTGGAAGTGCTTTTACCTTGACAGAGTGCCATTGACTGCAGATGTATAATGCTCTTGTCACTGGACACCAATGACCTGATCTCCTTAGAGCCAGTGGCAGTGACTAAATTATTTTACATACAATTTATTTTTCAGGCTCTTCAGCTTTGAGAGATTGACCACACCAGCTCTGGGCTCATACTCACCAATGCTGTCAATCAGTTGTATAAACTGGAAGGTGCAACTTTGCAACAGGAAGTATGTGGGTCTGCTCTGCTACCATGCCATTAGGTGAAGAGGACAAAGGGCATTCAGAAATCTGGCAACCATATTCTGATCTTTTACAAGACACACAAGACTAGGGCTTCCAACATGACCAATGACCTTATTTTATCCCAAATGCCAACCGAATACAAGCACAACAAGGTACACAAATGTAGAAAGAACAGAGCATGCGCTTAGTCTATTAAAACAGAATTTCATGACCACCAGATGTCTCAAAGGGCTTTGCAGCCAATGAAATACTTTTTGAAGTGTAGTCACAGTTGTAATGCAGGAAACACAACAGCCAATATGCTCACAGCAAACTCCCACAAACAGCAGTGTGTTAATGACCAGTTTTTGTGATGTTTATTGAGGGATGAATATTGGTCAGGACACCAAGCCAATGATCACTCTGGGAGTGCCTTGTAGTATAGTAATGTGAAAATTTTAGAGGACATAGTACATGTTATATAGTTATTCAGAGGCGTCTAAATTAAAAACAGTTAGGAGGTCATTTGGTGAGTCAGTAGTGATAAGAGCAGTTTGTGTCAGCTGTGGCTCAGTTGGTAGCACTCTTGCCTCTTAAATCACAAGGTTCTAGCTTCAACTCCCACTCCAGGACTTAAACTGCAAAACTGTAGGCTGCTACTCCAGTGCAGTATTGAGGGAGTATGGCACTGTCTTTTGATTGTGATATTAAACTGAGGCCCCATCTGCTTGGGTGGGTGTACAAGATCCCATGGCACTTCATTGGCTGTTTCTGGTGGTTATGAAAGGCACAATATAAATGCTAGTCTTTCTTTTCATTATACATCACTTCAGTCAAGGGGATCACTCTTGTTTATATGAGCTTGATCAGCCACATTTGCTATCATATATCAAGTCACCTATTTACACACCTTTGTACTTCATGAGCATACACATTTCTTTTGCTGTGTCCTCTTTGAATCCCCTGTATTAGCAAAAACAACAGAGGATGGAATCACATCCAAGTGAGAATGTGCAAGCTGGGAAGTGGGAACAAGAGAGAATCAGTGACACAGAAACAGAATCAGAGCAAAATACTGTCGTTGCTGGGACTCTGAAAAGAGAACAGAAAGTGCCAGAAATACTCAGCAGATCCGGCAGCATTCTGATGAGTTCTGATGAAAGGTCACAGACCTGAAACATTAACTCTTGTTCTGTCTGCACAGATGTCGCCAGACCTGCTAAGTATTTCTGGCACTTTCTGTTCTCACACACTCTAATATTAATGCCTTGAACCAGCTCTGCAGCATGCTCAGTATCCTTTAGTGGGAATATGTTACTTGGGTTATGCACCATCACCACCAGATCACTGACAAGAGAAAAAAAATTGCAGGGCTACAGGGAAAAGGCAGGCAAGTGGGACTAGGTAAATTGCTCTTGCAGAGAGCTGGCACAGACACCAGTCTATGATTCTATCTTGACTATGAAGTCCCAAGCATAGTAAAGTAGCATTGTGTGGCAAATCAAGGTGCCCAACCATCCTGCTGAAAACAGAATGAAAGATCTCCTTAGCTTCTGTAAAACCTTCCTTTTACAGATGACCGCAAGCTCCCTCCCATCATCTGCCATCCTACCCTCAAAGCTGTTTGGGGAATGGGCCCCATGTTCAATGCAACCACTGTCAGAACAGTTTGCAATGTTATTTAATCCATGAGTCATGACATTTTTGATCACAGCCACTATATGAGCTGACATTCCTTTTATAGTGGAGCTATAGTGCATCTCAAGCCATAGCCCAGAGTGTGGCATGTACCTTGGAGCCTCTGATACTGTTCAGCTTTCTATCTATTGCATTGTGCGACAGATCAACAGCACCGAATATATCCTGCTGCTTTTCTGTGTGATGGTAGAACAATAAACCACATTAGTGCATGCATCACCTGTGGCTGGTGCTAGTGCTTTAAAGTGGTGTCTGTAATTAGTGGTTCAGAGCATTGTGCTGTTTATAATTGTTTGTACACTACCAGTTTTAATAACATCAATGGTAAGTAATCAATTATATTTGGTTTGCAATTATATTAACAGATTTTACCATTAGAATTTGCCCACGTGATGGAAATAGAGATATGAACATTGGTGAGATTTTTACTGGAGGCCCAGGAACTCCCCAGACAAGTCCTCTTTACATGTGGTGGGCAGCCATAAGACTCGTCCTCTCCTCCCCCAGTCAGAGAATCTCAGATGCTGAAATGGAGGTGGAATCCTGATGTAATGCGTTTTCTACCTCATGTTCTGTTTTTTGTGTAACAATTCACAGATAAGGCCATCTCTGTTCATTTCCTTGTACCGCTTTTAACCCACATCCCCCTTCCTCCTCTCAACCTTACTTCCTGTGTCTATCC
This sequence comes from Heterodontus francisci, assembly GCF_036365525.1. Classification (NCBI taxonomy): domain Eukaryota; kingdom Metazoa; phylum Chordata; class Chondrichthyes; order Heterodontiformes; family Heterodontidae; genus Heterodontus; species Heterodontus francisci. Next base: position 41,234,646 of record NC_090390.1, read on the forward strand.
CTGGAAAAAAACTCTCTCCCAATTCACCTACAACTGCACTTTCAAAATCCCAACTATTGAGCCTTTGGCTCTCGAGTCAATACAACAATTGTGCAGACACTGAGATTCTTAATTACTCTCCTATGTCCACCTTTGATGCCCTTGTCCCCATTAAAAGCATCACTCTCTCTCACCCTGGCCATTTCCCCCTTATGGCCCTCATCTCTGCTTCCTTAAGTCCAAGGCGTGCAAACTTAAATGGATGTGGCAGACAACGAATTTAGCCATTCACTGCCAGATCTGGCTGGGCCACATTAAACATTATTAGGTCCTGCTCTCATCTGCCAAAACTGCTCATTATTGCAGGATCATCCTGGAATGCAAAGATAACCCCCGACTTCTTTGTCTCTAAGACTGAGGCCATCTGTCATCTCCCTCTGCCACTTCCCTCCCTCCCTCCCCCAGCCCACTGGGCCAAACTTCCCATAAGATTCCCCTTGCTCTAGCCCTGAATTCATAACTTTCTCTAGTTTCTCTCCTATCGCCACTCAAGCCTTCTTGGAGATCATCTTGTTCATGAAACCCACTTCCCCTGTTCCCTCGATCCTATTCTCACTAAACTGCTGACTACCCAACTTCTCTTTCAGGCTCCCATGTTATTGTTAACAGTTCTCTCTCCACAGGTACCGTCCCCTCTCCAAATCTGCGGTCATCATCCCTCTCCTCAAAAAAAACAACTGTTGACCCTCTGTTCTTGCAAACTACTGCCCCATCTTCAACCATCCCTTTCCTCTCCAAAGTCCTTTAAAATGTTGGCACCTCTCAAAGTTGTACCCATCTTTCCCGGAACTCCAATCAGGTATTTGCCCTGCCACAGTACCGAACCAACTCTTATCAAAGTCATAAGTGATACCTTATATGACAGAGGTAAACAATCCCTCCTTATCCTTCTTGACCTGTCTGCAGCCCTTGACATGGTTGATCACACCATCCTCCTGCAATGCCTCTTCACTGTCAGCCTATTGGGTGGAACTGTACTTGCCTGGTTCCATTCTTACCTATCCATTCATAGCCAGAGTATCACTTGCAATGGATTCTCTTCCTGCTCTTGCACAGGTACTTCTGGTGTCCCCAAGGATCTAAACTTGGCCCCTCCTATTTCTCATCTACATGCTGCTCCTCAGCAACATCATCCGAAAATTTCGTATCAGTTTCCACATGTATGCTTATGACACCCAGCTGTACCTCACCACCATCTCACTCCACCCCTGCACTGGTTCTAAATGGTCAGACTGTTTGTCTGACATCCAGCACTGGGGAGCAGATATTTCTGGTTATTAAAGCCATTGGTGGCAGGCTCGGTGATGGGGGGCCAGAGTACTGGGGAACCATGTCGGGAGAGCTCCCCGATGCAGTACTGCCACAGAGCCATTTTACCAGTGGCAGGAAAGGCAGTGGCCTGGTCACCCACCACCACCCCCCACCCCAACTGGAGGCAGGCAGCCAATTTAGGTAATTAAAGGCCCAATTAAGGGCCATTTTCCCAGGCCACCACGCTGGCAGTGGAGTGACTCCATGCCTCATGGGGAGGCCACCAGCTGCATGGAGGCAGCCTCCCAGCAGCTTTCTGGGGTGGGGTGGGGTGGAGAAGGGGGTGCGGTGTGCTCCCATTGTATTCGGAGGCTCCCTGGGCCAAGGAGAGGGCCTCCGGCAGCAAAGGCTTCCTCCGCATCCTCAATGCTGCCGCTGAAGGGGTTACCCCTCCGATCGCCTGGGCCCGCCCACCTGGCCCCAGCAGACAAAAAAGTTTTGTAACTAACTCCCTTGTGAGGGTACCCCAAAATGGAGGCACCCTCTCATTCCCCTTGTAGCCTCAGCAGCGGCCACCTCTCTCAGTGACGTTGCCGAGGATGCAGAGCTGCCGTCCCTCTGAATGGGCAGTGGCCCCAGTGGCTGCTGCCGGGAAGATTGCCACTGTGGTCCCCATACCCGCTCATGTGGGCTAGGGACCCGTATTTGGTCCTGACATAGGACCTACCCTCTGCCAGTAAATCCCAGCCATTGTCTTTGATCCTCACCACAAAATCCATTCCCTCGCCACTGACTCCACCCCTCTCCCTGGCAACTGTCTGAAGGTGAATCAAACTGTTCGCAACCTTGATGTCATGTCTGACTCCAGATGAGCTTCCAATCACATATTTGCATCATCACTAAGGCTGCCTTTCTCCACTTCCTTAACATTGCCTGACTCTACCCAGCCTCAGCTCATCAGCTGTTGAAAGCCTCATCCATGCCTTCATTACCTCTAGGCTTGAATATTCCAACACACTCCTGGCCAGTCGCCCACCTACTACCCTCTGTAAGCTTGAAGCCATCCAATACTCTGCTGCCTGTGCCTGAACTCACACCAAGTCCTGTTCACCCATCAACCCTGTTCTTGCTGACCTACATTGATTCCTGGTTAAGCAAGGTCTCAATTTTAAAATTCTTATTCTTGTTTTCAAACCTCTCTATGGCCTCTCCCCTCCCTACCTCTGTAATCTCCTCCAGCCCCAGAAATCTCTGTGATCTCTGCGTTCCTCCAAATCTGCCCTCTTGAGCACCCCGATTTTAATCACTCCACCATTAGCGGCCTGCCTTCAACTGCCAATGCTTTCAGCTCTGGAATTCCCTCCCTAAACCTCTCCGCCTCTCTCCCCTCATTTAAGACCCTCTTTAAAACCTATCTCTTTGACTAACCTTTTGGTCATCAGCCCTAATATCTTCTTATGTGGCTTGGTGTCAAATTTTGTTTGATTCTGCTCCTTTGAAGCACCTTGGGAGGTTTACTACGTTGAAGCTACTCTATAATTACAAGATGTCATTGTTGTTCTGGCAGTGAAGTTCCCAGGGCCTAATTTGATATTTGGGCCCCATTTGTCTGTCCCACAAATATGGTTTCTTTGCTCTCATTGCATTTAACTTACCTAGCTCACAACATATCTAGGCTATACGGGGGCTAATACAGCGATATGTGTATATAAATTCTTGAATTTTATCTGGTAGTCCCTGATACATCAAGTATACAGAACAGATATATATTTAAGCAAAAGGCTTTATTTTACAACACCAGATATAAATGGGGGATTAAACAACAATGAAGTATTAGTTGAAACCTGTTGCTTTGTAGCTATATTCACGATCAGCTGATCTAATATAAATTAATACTTAAAAGATAATTTTTATGCACAAAATTTTAATTGGCAATTGCCTGAGATTTGATTTTGATCTAAGATGTAGGATAATTCCTTGGAGAAGAGAAGGCTGAGAGGTGATTTGATAGAGATATTCAAAATCATGAATGGTCCAGACAGAGTAGCACTGTAACAACTCTGTGATTCTGGGATGTGATTTTTATCTAACCTTGGCAATCAAAAAAAAAATCAAAGCAAAATACTGTGGATGCTAGACATCTGAAATAAAAACAGAAAACTTTGGAAATACTCAGCAGGTCTGGCAGCATCTGTGGAGAGAGAAACAGAGTTAATGGGTAGAATTTTACTGGCCCTGTGGCGGTGCGAACGGAGGCGAGGGGGCTGATTAAATGGCGTGGATCCATGAGCAATTTACGAGATGCGGGCAGCGGGTCAGATCACCGGAAGACACATTGGCCGTGGGAAGGTAATTAAGGTCATTAAATAGCTACTTATCAGGTATTTTTCTACCCTTTTCCAATTTTAACTGCAGCGCATGGGATACACAGTCTCAGAGTCTCACCTACTCAAAGGAGACGAGATCTGAATGGCAGTTGAGTGGTGGAGGGAACTGGCAGCCATACTTTGAAGCTGTCTGCAGGCTGTGTGTTGAAGAAACAATGCTATCAAATTTGGAGGCACTGCAAAGGGTGGGTCCAAAGTGAAGTGGTGTTCGTGCAAGGGTGTCTCCCACAGCAGCCACTGGAGGCAGAACAATGTTCTTGAGAGGCTCATCACACTGGAGGCTTCATCTGGCCATGGGGTCAATACTTTCAGCATTTGGCTCCTCCAGTGAGGAGGAGAGTGGCACAGAGATGGGAATACAGCCACATGGAGCACCTGCGCAGCGGCCAAGGGAGCTTCAGCAGGTTGAGGAAGCCATTGGACTTGGACGAGGAGGGCGCATGGGGGCAAGAGGGCAGCCTTATGATTGCAGAAGGTGCGACCCAGCTCAAAGGGTGTTCCATCAGAGACTCAACTTCATGGAGATGTCTGAGCATCAAGGTCTACAAAGACTGCGTCTCTCCAGGGAGGTGGTGGTGGTGCTTTGCGGTATACTGGAGCAGGAGTTAATACCATTGGGAAGTGGCAGACACCCAATGCCTGTAGCATTAAAGGTGGTGTTGGTACTCAACATTTTCACCTGCGGTTTGCTTTCGGGATCATCTGGAGATCTATGTGGCATTTATCAGTCAGCGGCCCATCGCTGCAAAAAGGAGGTCACAGATGCCATGTACAGTTAGGCTGGCCAATATATCAAGCTCACAACTGATCAGGCAAGTCAGGCTGAGAGGGCAGTGGGCTTCAGGACCAGAGCTAGATTTCCCCAGGTGCAGGGGGTCATTGACTATACTCATGTGGCCATCGAGACTCCCTCAGAGCCGCCAGATGCCTTTGTGAACAGAAAGGGGTTCCACTCCCTGAAGATTCAAGTCGTCTGCATAAGTGGATACTGCAGATGTGCACGAGGTTTCTGGGAAGCTGCTACGACTCCTACATCCTTAGATAGTCCCAGTTGCTTCAGCTGTTCAGGCCACCTTTTGTGGCTGGATCCTGGGGGACAATTGTATCCACTGAAGACTTGGCTTCTGACCCCTGTTCACAACCCCAACACACAGGCAAAGGATGCTTACAACTGCTGCCATATGATTACAAGGGCCACCATCATGCAGATTATTGGCCTGTTGTAGATGAGGTTTAGATGCCTTGATAGATCTGGGGGAGCCCTGACTATGCACTGTCTAAGGTATCCTGTATTATTGTCATCTGCTGCACCACAGGAGAGTAGAACTGGAGCCAGAGGAAGACACTGAGTAAGCTGCATCCTTAAAGGAGGAGGATGAGCATGAGGCGACTCAACAGGTGCCAGCCAATGAAGATGGCACTGTGGGGCCCAGCCCACAGGACAGTGACACATACTGCAGGGAGATTCGTGACTCTCTGATCAGCAGACACTTCTCATGAAGACAAGTGCCAGGGGCTACCAAACCAAGAAAGCAAGGTGGCCTTGCTGAGCTTTCACGAGAGGTCCTTACCATCTCTCTGTACCCATCAGCATTATATGCCAAGGCCTTCTGTCAACACAGGTGCTTATGAGGGGCTTACCTTTATAGACTGTCCATATATTTGATTCCACATCAGGCCACTATCAACCGGTGCACAAAAAAAAAATACCCGAGTCATTATACATTGCGTGCTAAGACCTTTATCTCTCGTAAAACATTAGAGGCTTCTGCATTTAACAAATAATTACCACCCAGTGAAACCGTAAGTGCTAGTAGTCCATGCATTTATGCACTCGCTTACAATTACTTCTACGGGGTGCTCCTCCTGTGCCTGGAGTTGACGTGGAGGCAGCCTTCTGCCAATTAAGGATGGCAGCCTGCCCCCAAGAACTGCTGGCCCAGTCAGAGGCCTTGCAGCTCAGCAGCCTCAGCAGTGCAACCACTAGTGGTGGACATTGCTGAGGCTGCAACAGCAGGGAGAGGGTGCCTCAATGGCCAGGCGCCCTTGAAGAAAGGTAAATGGGATTGAGGGACACCGGGACCAGGCAGGTAGGCCCCGGTGATTGCGGGGGGGATGTTGCTGAGCGCCAGCAGCACTGTTGTCACAAGGGCAGTCATTGCCGCCAGGGACCGCTCCGTGGGTCATGGAGCAGCTATAAATGAGGCCAAGCCCCACCTCCCCCACCCCCCGGAACTCCCGGCAGGCTTCCAGGTTTCACCCGGCGGTCTCCCCACGTGGCGACAGGCCCTCCTGACATGGGCAAAATGCCCATGGAGGCAGGAAGTGGCTCTTAATTGACCACTTTAGTGGCTCAATTGGCCTTCCTGTAGGCATCCAATCTACCAACTTTCCTGTTGCTGGCAAAATAGCATGGGGGGGGGTGGAAAGACGTCAGGCACCACCCCCCCCACCCCCCCCACCCGTGCCTTCTCACACAATTTTGACAGCCTTCCTGCCTCCCAGCCTGCCCCCAAAGGGCCCGGAAAATTCCGGCCTTCGTTTTTGGTAGTTTTTGAATTTCTTGATTCAAAGCATTCATTCCAACTGTTAAATGGTACATTTCCAATCTGTTTGGTTTGGATTTGTTGCTGTTTTATGAATATGAAATTTGAGCAAATCAGGTATGAAAGTAGTGGCTGTGATGTTTGAATTGTGATGGATAAAATCATACACTATGAAGACTTTTATAAAGAGAAAATTAAGGGAGAAAATGTTGAATGAATTAATTTGATCTTTGGCCAACAAGATTTCAGGGCTTATGAAAAGTGCTAATCTTGGATTTGCATCTTTGCTAATTGATCCTGTGCTTTTGACATGACCTGAATTTTGTCAACCAATGCTTAAAGTTCCTTCTGAACCTCTTAACAATCTTAGCCCAAAGGATAATGAAATACTATTGCTATGATTCATTTACTGGTTGTTTCACTTCTTGGTAAGCCTGATCCAACATATGTCACTCATTCATTGATTTCAGAATCCGTGAAATCAACAAGAATTTTGACAAGTGCATCTCGATAAAACCAACAGTTTTACGTTGTGTTAGGTTTTGGAATTGTAACCTAAACATGCACAAATGCAGTGAAAAATAAAGAATTCTAACTAATGTTCTATATGAATCTCTGAAGGATTAATTTAAACACATAAAATGCTGATTTATCTTGAGATGCTGAACTGTTTTCCATTACATCTTAGTCATTGAGTAAGTAAGTGACATATAAACAGCTAATAAGCAAAATGTACCCAGTCCTTTCTGGATAACATTGGGCTTTCATGCTGCAGAATTGTATCGAACATCAAGGACTTACAAACTTGATCCAATAAGGTTCGATATCTGGTACAAAAGTGTGTTTTAGTTGGAGACAATAATCAAGAGAGAGGCAATGCATTATTTATAAAAATGAATGAGATATATTTTGAAATGTTCGGAATTCCTCAAAGAGTGTGTCATTTCTTCCATTAGTAAATGTAAGTACACTGAAAAATTGGCATTTGAATATGTCAGTAAGTCTCTCTTTTAATAAGATTTAGTATAATGTACAGCTTCATTCTGAAAGCAACAATTGATGGTTTCTGAGTGGTCTTTCAATTAATCATCAAAGTAGTTTTGCAGCAGGGCAGTTTTTAAACCTCGAAGAGTCACTTTTTAGTTAAATGATTGAGAGTTGTATTACAATCTGTAGCCAATTTTAACAGATAATGTGAACTGATTGTTTTAGATGAGGTTAAAAAATACTCTTATGGACTACTTCAACTTTAACTTAAGCCAAAATGTGCAAAATATCCAATATGCAATGCTCAAAATGATTGATTAATTAATCTGTGCAAAAGAGGCAAGATATGAGATTCTGAAGAAGGTCATTTTATGTTTACAGTGTTTTACATTTTGTTTCAATATCACTTATTCTATTGATTTTGTCTTTGGCAGATGCAGATCAAGGCAACTTTCCAAATTCCACTTCATCATGTGTTGCTACTCACATCATTTCTTCTGGAAGTGTTGACTGGCATTTAAGTGATAATACACTTCTGACCATACTACTAACTAGGCACATTTTCTCCCCATGGCCCGCTTACTGGTCGGGGCTCTCCTTTTGGTAGCCCAAACAGATAAGGTGCACTCAGGAAGTTCTCAGCAGAGAGAGGGAACGTTGCTTCTGTCATTAAGATACCATGGTGGATTAGAAGGCAATGAAACAGAACATAAATTGCCACAGCCACAGAATTCCATTACCAGCCAAATGATTCCACAGACCATCATTATTGGTGTGCGCAAGGGAGGGACCAGGGCTCTGTTGGAGATGTTGGACATTCACCCTGATATTGTGGTTGCTGCCACTGAAGTCCACTTCTTTGACTGGGATGAGAACTATGTAAAAGGCTTAGAATGGTACAGGAAGCTGATGCCTTTCTCTTATCCACACCAAACCACTATTGAGAAAACCCCAGGCTATTTCACATCTATTAAAGCTCCAGAAAGGATCCATGATATGAACAGTTCTACCAAATTACTGTTGATTCTGAGAGACCCTACAGAGAGAGTGATATCAGACTACACCCAGGTATACTACAATCGATTGGAAAACCACAAGCCTGTCCAACCCATTGAAGAAATGGTCATTAAAAATGGAGCATTAAATACTAAATACAAAGCCATTCAGAGAAGTCTGTATGATATTCACATGAGTAACTGGCTAAGGTACTTTCCACTGGACCAAATACATATAGTTGATGGCGGTACTCTTATAAAGAACCCTCTGGAAGAATTACAGAAAGTGGAAACATTTCTTAACATTCCTGCTAGGATAATGACTTCAAATTTCTATTTTAATCAAACCAAGGGTTTCTATTGTCTTCGAAGTGATGGCAAAGAGAGATGTTTACATGAATCTAAGGGCCGCCCCCATCCAGTTGTGAATAGTACTGTACTGAAGGAGCTACAAGCTTACTTTAGAGAACACAATGAAAGATTTTTCAGCATGGTCAAACAATCCTTTAACTGGCATTAAAGCTTTCTGGAAGCTTTGTGTGTTTGCTGTAACCCTAGCTGAATCAACCAATCAAAACCATTTTGTGATTTTGTAAAGGCATCCTTTTTAATTCACAAAGAAATTAAAGCAGGATATATTCACTTATGGATTGCAACTGTACCAGGGGTGCGGAACAGCGCATCTCCACACAGTGCTGGACACCTTTACCGACAATAAAATCGACAGCAATTTCTTATTGGGGTTAACAAACCTAGTATTGCTAATTTTTTTTTTAATTGTGTTCAGTGATGATTTATTTCTTGGTGAGAGTAGAAAACTATATATTTCAGATGTAGTGACACTGCTGGTCTGTCCACATGGTATGAATTTAGATGAAAAGTATTGACAACTCTTGTCAATTATTCTTTGTTTAATTGGCTAGTAGCTGTTTTGTTCTGCTGATTGTCGCTTGCCTAACCAGATGACCTAAAGCCACATAACTGTCTTAAATAGAATGTATAAATGACTATTACCAACCTCCTCCAATAAAGATGTTTGCATGCTTAAAAATGCATGTGATTATTTCTATTTAAATATTCAAATGTAATATTTCAGGACAGAAAATAACAAATGGACTGGATGTTTCTATATTCTAAACACTGATGACATATTGTAAACTGTTAGATAAAGAAAATGATGATGATTTGTGATCTTATTACTCATACTTGGTTTAAATGAACATAAAGCTACAATGTTTATCTTGTTCTCTGCTGTCCATGTGCTATTTATATAGAAATTAAATATCATATTTTTCCAAATATTCTTTGTTTTAAAATTAATTTGCAAATTTGCTGCTTACTCCTAATATGCAGATCACGAGTAAGCTAAATAGTTGCAACACAAATTTCAGATTAGCCTTAGCATACATACTGCAGAAGAATAAAATTGAAAAATTGTGATGAGGTTGCATAAATATTTTAAGCCAAGCAGCTTAATTTTTAAAAAGTGTTCAATTAACAATATGTTAATGTTATGAATCATCAAAATGTAATCAGAACTTTCTGAAGCCTTTCACTGCCCTAACACTGAATGTATTATACAATGCAAATATTTTACTATATTTAGCAAGAGTTTAATTTGGTGGTTAATTAACATTAATTTCCTTATTGATTAAACCTTTCAATTTCTTTTGCAGCTTTCCAAATACATATGCTTCTATCAACAAGCATTAGCAAAATAGGATTTAATAGAAAGTTCATTATATATAAATATAAAGTGAAATTAAAAGACACAAAGCACACCCATAAACTCTCTCAATTCACATCAATCTTTGGAAAATGAAGAAATTCAATCTTATATAATTTGACTTAAAAATGCCACAGCAGTCCCATTGGGTTAAAGGGTGAGCTGCACATAAATTTGCACCAATGGTTTTATCTTCTGTCAGTTGTAATCATGTATTGCAACTCATTCATCTTCTCAACTTTCAAGGATTTTGTAGGTTGTCTGACAGCGGAATTCATAACCCGCAATCTCCTGATGAATCACTGCAACCTTCACCCAATGTATTAAATTATAGACCCAAAATACCAGCTCAAACTTGTCAATAACTCATAGTTTTTTCACATTACAGGCCCATCACTAATGTTGTCTAAATTCTCACCGGTCACTCTTTTTTCCTGAGCTCTTTGTGCTCATTTCAATTGTTTCCTTTCAAGTTTTCTGTGCCCCGCCCCCGCTCCCACAGATTATGCTTTGTTCTCAAATCTTCAGAAATATTTGTATAAAAGAGACTCGGACTTCATTGTCCTAGAATTCATTCCAGGCCCTACGTTATGCATTTAATCCTATTCCTTTTTTCCCGCACTTTGCTAACGTTAACCCTTGGCTTATTGAATGAATTGATATTGTACTTGTGTAAAATATTTTGTAATATTATTTAGTTCCCTCTACTCTCTACATCTGGTCACAATTATTACTGTAAATGTTAGCACGATTGGAGCACAGACATAACAATGCTTGGCACAGGCTCAAGATTCAGAACTCTTTTTATATACTACTTCTTGTTCTCTTGTTAGAATAAATATTCTGCACTGTGATGCAGCAGGTACTGGGATCACCAAGTAAACAAAGCAATCAATGCCTTCTCATCAGTCAAAATATTTTCACACTGTTAAGGTCAGACCATGACTTTGCTCAGAGCATTTTTTCAATGATAAATGGTGGTGTTACCTCAAGAAATTGGTGCATCTTATAAATGTTCAAAGTTGGAACAAATGAATAAATGCATGAACGTATTTACAATGCCCACAAAAACAGTTTCTGCAAGCAGTATTAAACAGAATTAATATTCCCTGAGCAGCTTGTGGCAAGATGTAACTCTGCAGTTTGTTACTGGAAATGAAAGCTCTGATTTTAACTGGGAGCATGAGCCCCAGGCGATTTTAAATCATTTTAACAAAACAGGTGGAAAGTGGCAGATGGCCGGCAGGTGGGAACAGAATGCTGGGAAAGCAGGAGGCTGCCTCATGGTAATAATGGAACAATGACCTACAAGAAGGTAAATTGTGGGGAGAGGTTCTCAGCAGTGTCCCAACAGGAGGGAAAGGAGGGGAGTCCAAGACAGGACAGTCCTAAACGTTATATTAAAAAAGCAGATAAGTACAATATGGTGGAAGGCAGGAACAGAAATTCTCCAACTGAAACCTCAGCAGATGGTCAGAGGAATTTCCAAGGGAATGTCAGGTCCCTGCTGTTTCTGGGAATTTCCTAATTGTCTTGTAAGGGGTGAAACTTTCCTGCACCTCTTCCAAGGCAAATGATGAGATAGGGCAGGAACTTCCTAAGATGATTTCCTGCTCCCAAGGCTCACTGGGGACAAATGTTGTGGTTGCCACCAATATGCCAAGAAAAATAAGGCATACTGGCCTTCCCAAGCATGTAGGCCCTGAAGAAGACAAGAACATTCAAAAGATATTAGCTCAGTTTGTCCCATGGTAAGGGTTGATTGGAGCATTGCTGGGGTAAGAGGGAGGGGCCCTGAGCTACTAGCAACCCCCCCCCCCCACCCCCCGTGGGTGGACTGCCAACCAAATTTTTGCTGCCAAGTGCAGAGCTTGCCGGTAGCATTGCGCAGAAAGCGGAACTGGAGCCACACCTGCTAGTGTCACAATCATTCAAATGAGTTGTGTACTCAGTGTCCTACCCACCTCGATCTGAATGGAGGAGAACAGGTTGTGAATCACGGCCCCACCAAAATCGGGGCTGATGAATTTCTAGCCCTTTAAAAGTGAATTGTTTTTGTGTGTTATTTCAGTGCTGTGATATACATGTTTATTGTGTTTTTGTGGTGTGTTGTGAACTGGTATACACATGTTCTATTGCTAAGCTTGTCTTGTTGAGGAGCTGCCAGGGGTGAGCAGCTGCTCAGCCAACTGGTGGATTGCATGCGTTACGAAAGACTCATTACCAGTATCTGTGACCTAAAATGCCTGCCTCAGTGCTAGGCCTCCAAATACAGAGTGGGATCTATGCTTTCGAAGGCAATGGCTGCAGTTGCTTGTGCAGGACTATATGAAGATCCAGAACCGCAATTGACATAGATGGAAGCCACTCGGCCCATCATGTTTCTGCTGACTGCTTGGTGAGAATAGTTCAAAACTAGTTCCACTGCCCTGCTCTCTTGCCTCTCCCTGTAGCCCTGTATCATCTCATTGAAATATTTACCCACTTTCCCCTTAAAAAGTGCAATGTTCTCCACTTCAGATATTCCATGTGGCTCTGACAACTCTTTGTAAAGAACTTTCTTCATACGCCTGAATGGAATTTTAAAATTAATAATCCTTCATTACGCACCCTCCAACCCAAAGAAATAGTTTGTTTCTATTCAACCTATCAAAACTCTTGATAATTTTTTTTTAAAATCACCATTAAATGTCCTCTTGGTCTTCACTGCTGCGGTGCAAAAAGTCCCAGATCTGTCTCCACAACCATAGTTTCCCATCTCTGGCATCACCCTGGTGAATTTATGCTGCCTAGTCTCTATGGGGTAGAAATTCATTCATGTAGCGGTGCTTCTAGCAGTGCTATACAGACAATGGCAATTTCCCAGTTTGTCCACGCTATCAACAGACAATGCAGGTAGCGGCCTGCGGCACTGGCTTCCCTCAGAGCCTCAGCATTAGTCTGCATAACATCAACTAGAAGAGGCACAATGCAAACGAATTTCTCCTCCAAAGACTTTAATGTCATTTTGAAAATTTTTCACCCAAAACTGCAAACTGTGGCCAAAATTTTGCCTTGTACAAATTTATCACTCGTGTTGCCTTTGCTCCATTTATAAAATCCAGAATGCTGCTGGCCTTTCTCGTGTTTTTTTTTTGACCTCGTCCTTTCAGGAAATGACATATTTATACGTCAAACAGTTACTTATGTGTTAATCCAGCAATGTTATGATCAGAGGCGATCCCTTCATGATGCTCATGATTTGTCTAAGCATAGAATACTGGATATCCAAGACAGCAGAATCTCTGTGCTTTGATTAGCTCTAACCCTTTTCTTCATGAAAGTTGAAACCCAGTATGACTGCTTTTTGGAATTTGGGCCCCAAATCATTCATTGCAACAGCATTCATCAGACAAGTTCTTATTATGCTGCAGCCTTTGTTATCGAGGTCAACATTACAGATGCCACTGTACAATGTTTAGACAGATTATAGTACAAACCTAAAATAACACTTTACACAGTCATGGAGACAAGAGACCACTTAACATAGACCAAGGGCCTGATTTTGAATGTATTGTGTACATTGAGTGAGTGATGGTGAAGCATGCCCACTTGATGGAACCAACGAGAGGGCCAACATGCTGATGGTTGTGCCTCATTTGAATTGTGTCATCAAGCTGTCCACACATTCACAGCATTGATTAGCAGCTTACAGATTTGGAGGGTGGGATATAAAAGTGATCACAACACCTATTAAAAGCAAGATTTCACTTCTTGGGCTCGATCTTACAGGCACCCCCCCCCCCCCACCCCTTGAAGGTGGGATCAAAGGCGGGGAGCACGGAGTATCGTGGAGTGGGGGGGGGGGGGGTTGGCGGTGCAGAGGGCCTGTTTCTTCCCCATTGCCCAGCGATCTTCCCAGGGATGGGATAGGCCAATGATGGCCTTCCCGCCTGGAGGCCAATTGACGCCCTTAAATGGCCTATGAACAGCCATTAAGGGCCTCTTCCCACTGTGCTGGGATTTTACCAGTGGTGGGGATGGGCCTCCACCCTTGTAAAGTGAGGCATCCTCCCAGTGGGCTTGGGGGCAGTTCTGTCCTCTGTGGGCAATTTGTGGCCCTCGGAGACGCCCACTGGGAACCAATTCACTCCCCGGGACCCCCCGCCCCCTGGACTGAATGACCAACCCCCACCCCCCCCTCACCGAGGCCTTTCAGACTGACCCCAATGATCCCGTTTCACCTACCTCTTGTCTGGGGCTCCACCGCTCGGCTTATGTCTGAGGCCTCTGCAGTACCATCAGTGGTCACCGCTCCTGGTGGCACTGCCAATCCTGCTGAGCTGCCAGCCCTCTGATTAGCCAGCATCTCATGGAGGCAGGATCAGTGTCTTTAAAGGGACACCAGAGGATCACACCGGGAGGTCGTGAAAATGCAGAGGCGGGTTTCCCCCCACCTTTTTGGCCCAGTGTCGGGAGCCCCGTCTCCTACACAAATTTCAGCCCCTTATAGCAGGAGGTGTCTTTTCAGTTCACAGTTATTTCTTCCGCAAATTTTGAACATTTGGTAAAAACAGTTGTAAACAGCATTCTGCTTTTACCTGGTAACAAAAAAATGGAATGCATTTCGCTCTTTTGTTAACTGGTTTCACATTTCATACTGGAGCCATTTTTTTGGACATAACTATCTCTCTCTCTCTCTTGCTCACAACTTGCTGCTTCTCTCTCTCATCATGCCCAGTATATGAAGCTCCCTCACGAATCTGCACAACTCTTTCCAAGAACCACACACAAATTCACTCCATACTTCTTGCACGACAAGCTGGTTCACAATAACCTGGAGAGGATCTGAATGAGGGGAACGGGGATGCAGACTCTCTTCATTCACAATGACAACATATCTGCTCCCATGCCATTCTTTCATCCAATGCCCACCCTCGAGGTCAAGGACCACAAGCATGACCTCATCTAAGCATCAGCAGCATTTCTACCTTGCATTCTGAAGCCTGAAGCCTTGTCGGAGTAATATAACTGGTAAAAAGACACATGTGAAAGGTATTTTGGGCTGACACCTGAGCGATCAGCCAATACCACCAAAACAGATTATCTAATCATTTATCACATTGCTGTTTGCAGGAGCTTGCTGTATGCAAATTGGCTACTATGTTTCCTACATTACAACAGTGACTACACTTACATAAAACATAGAGACATAGAAAATTTACAGCACAGAAGCAGGCCATTCAGCCCATCATGGCTGTGCCGGGGCGAGAAACAGCTATCCAGTCTAATCTCACCTTCCAGCTCTTGTCTGTAGTCCTGTAGGTTACGGCTCTTCCAGTGCATATCCAAGTATTTTTTTAAAGTGGTACAGGGTTTCTGCCTCTACCACCCTTCAGCCAGGGACCCCACCACTCCCTAGGTGAAAAATTTCTCCTCAGCTCTCCTCTCATACTTCTATCAATTATTTTAAATTTTCACTGTGACTCTAATCTATTTTATGCAGAAATGCACTTACGCCTCAATGCCATTTATTCACCATTAATCCATACCTTGATATCCTTATCCAACATAAACCTGTCAATCTCAGTCAGGAAATGTTTATTTGAGCAAGTTTCCATAGCCTTTTGAGGAAGAGAATTCCAGATTTCTACCTTTTTCCACCCTTTGTGTGATAAAGTGCTTTGTGATTTCATTCCTGAATGACATGGCTCTAATTTTAAGATCATATCCCCTTGTTCTGAATTCTGGATTGACCAATTTATTTTCTTGCCTTGACAGTTCCATCAAGCATTAGGTTCTCCTTACTTGCTGAAGACAGATGAGACATTATAAGGAATATTTTACAAGGCTCCACTGGCAGCTTGGAACCCTGTTGTGTGCGTGTGCAGGATGTAGAATCAGTTGCACAATTCACACCACCCTGCACTTTGCGACCTGGGAATTAGATGGGTGAGAAGAAACTACACTTCCAGCAAATGCAGTACTCGTTTAAATAGAATTATGTTAAGTCGATCCCTCACTGAAGTTCACAAGGTTTTGGAAAATGCTACTCCCAATTCACCCAAAGAAAATAAGCTTTTGACTGTTCCATGGGCCTGGCCTGCTTCAGAATAATTCTTGAAGCAAGGCTGCATTAAGCACTTGTATAGCTTCATAACTTTCTCACTGGAAAGAAGCTGTTAACTGCAGAGGGCACAGAATTTATGCCAGTTGGGTGGCTCCCCAAGATTGCAGGGTGCTCCAGCTGGTACAGACATTCCCATCAAGACTCCACATATTAACCTCAATTCACACATGAACAGAAGGTGATTCCACACCAGAAATGGCATTCAGCCACAGATAAATGATGCTGCACATCAATCCCTTCTTTCCAGTGTTCTCATGATGCTTTAATTCTATGGTGCTCACATATTTAAGGGTTGCAAGTGAATAAATAGATGGCAATGGTGGTCTGGAGGTACACAGAAAATATGAAGATGTTAGAAATTTCCAACTGACCCCAAGCACCATTCCTGTGCTCAATACACCTTCCTCTGTGTGTCAGGAAATCACAAAACAGAATTCATGCTGTTGGACTTGGCAGTACTATTTGGTACACACATGGTATTGGTGTACTTCACTAAAATTGTGACCTACAATTTTAGCACATCAAAAGAGTATGCAAAAGTGGTGCAAAATTATCTCCAAGCTTCGTAACATTAGTGCTTTGATGGTGCATGAGATGAATACATATATTTGTGTTATATTGACCGCACTCAGCAGTGATAATGGACTGAATTCTAAAAGCCCGCCGGCGCATAAGAAAACGGGCCGCACACAGACAGCCGCCGCGATTCCAAGTGCGGCAGTTCATTTAAATAGCCGGCGCGGGCCACACCCCAATCACATGGAGGGAACGGGCTGTCCATCCCCGGCAATGGCCTCAGCTGCCTGTGCGCAGGCGCTGATGCCATTTTTAAAGAGCTGTTAGCCCGACTGGCAAATTTAAATATTTAAAGAAAGATTAAATGAAATGACATAAATACATCTCTTTTGCCCCTCTCCCAACACCCCCAATAATAATTAAATTAATTATTTGCCCTTTACCCCCCCCAAACTGCAAAACTTTAAACTATAACCCTTCCCATCATCCCCTACACCCATAATGTTAATTTGACATTGCCCCCCCCCCCCCCAGCCCTCCTACACTGAGAAACATACCTCCCCCCTGCCCCACAAGTGTTGCGCCTTGTTTCCCCCGACGGGGATCTGAAGGTGTGGCAGTGCCAGCCGCCGGGGTGAAGATCACGGCTGGACATTAGGAGGCAATGGGAGAGTAATTAGTTCAGGTATTTTAAGTTATTTCAATATTTAAATCGCAGTCCTGTCGCCGAGCTGCACGGGGACGTCATGAGGCCTCACTGCCGCCGGCAACATCAGGCCAGGCTCTGCCACCGTCGAGGTCTGTGGTGGGCCTCATCCGGGGCCATCTTCAGGCCACCCCGCCACCCCCCATCCCCCCGCTATGAATCCCAATATCAAGGGCTCTGTAGAATCCAGCCCGATGTGTGCAAAGGTGGATACTCTTAACTTGCGCTCCTCCTGATATCAATGCAATTCTTCTGCTCTGCTCCCAGGGCCAATGGACATGGAATACAGCATCAACTCAATGCACTACCTGCACCCATGCAACTAATACCTGTGCTTTCACACAAGAAGGCTTTCTGCTCTGAATAGGGACATATTCCTTTGCTACACCTCTGCATCAGGATCTCCAATGCCTCCTCTGAGAATGAGGGATTCATTCCCACTGTCCTCATTGCAAATGTGTTGGACAAAACAATTCACCACTCTCCATACTGGCATACGAACATACGAATTAGGAGCAGGAGTAGGCCTTTCGGCCCCTTCGAGCCTGCCCTGCCATTTAATAAGATCATGGCTGATCTGATTGTGGCCTCAACTCCACTTTCCTGCTTACCCCCGATACCCTTTGACTCCCTTGTTCGTTAGGAATTTATCTACCTCTGCCTTAAAAATATTCAATGACCCTGCCTCCACCACCCTCTGGGGAAGAGAGTTCCACAGACTCACAACCCTCTGAGAGAAAATATTTCTCCTCATCTCCATCTTAAATGGGTGACACCTTATTTTTAAACTGTCCCCTAGTCTCTCCAATCAACCCTGTCAAGTCACCTCAGCATCTTATATGCTTCAATCAGATCACCTCTCATTCTTCTAAACTCTAATGGATACAGACCCAACCTGTCCATTCATAAAATAACACCCCCATCCCAGGTATCAGTCGAGAGAACCTTCTCTGAACTGCCTCTAATGCATTTATATCCTTTCTTAAATAAGGAGACCAAAACTATACACAGTACTTCAGATGTGGTCTTACCAATGCCCTGTACAGCTGTAGCAAAACATCCTGACATTTATATTCCATTCCCCTTGCAATAAACAACAACATTCCATTTGCCTTCCTAATCACTTGCTGTATCTGCAGACCAATCTTTTGTGATTCGTGTACCAGGACACCCAGATCCCTCTGTACATTAGAGTTTTGCAGTCTCTCTCCATTTAAATAATATGCTGCTTTACTATTCTTCCTGCCAAAGTGGATAAGTTCACATTTTCCCACATTATACTCCATTTGCCAAATGTTTGCCCACTCACTTAACCTATCTCTATCCCTTTGCAGACTCCTAATGTCCTCTTCACAACTTACTTTCCTACCTATCTTTGTGTCATCAGCAAATTTAGCAACCATACATTTGGTCCCTTCATCCAAGTCATTGATATAAATTGTAAATAGTTGAGATCCCAACACTGATCTCTGTGGCACTCCACTCATCACATCTTGCCAACCTGAAAATGACCTATTTATGCCTACTCTCTGTTTCCTGTTAGCTAGCCAATCCTCTATCCATGCTAATATGTTACCCCCAACGCCATACGAACATACAAACATTCAAAATTAGGAGCAGAAGTAGGCCATTCGGCCCTCGAGCCTGCTCTACCATTCAATAAGATCATGGCTGATCTGTTTGTTTCTCGAATTCCACAATCCCATCTACCCCCGATAACTTTTGATTCCCTTGCCTAACAAGAATCTATCTACCTGCACCTTAAAAATATTCAATGATCCCACCTCCACCACCTTCTGAGGCACAGAGTTCCAAAGTCGCACAACCCTCTGAGAGAAAATTTTTTTCTTCATCTCTGTCCTAAAAGGGCAACCCCTAATTTTAAAACAGTGCCCTCTAGTTCTGGACTCACCCACAAAAGGAAACATTCTTTCCACATCCACCTTGTCAAGACCGTTCAGGATACTTCAATCAAGTCCCCCCTCACTCTTCTAAACTCCAGTGAAAACAAGCCCAGTCTGTCCAACCTTTCCTCATAAGACAACCCGCTCATTCCTGGTATCAATCTAGTAAACCTGCTCTGAACTGCCTCCAATGCATTCACATCCTTCCTTAAATAAGGAAACCAAAACTGCACATAGTATTCAAGATGTGGTCTCACCAATGCCCTGTATAACTGAAGCATAACATCCTTTCTTTTATTTTCAATTCCTCTCGTAATAAAGGATAGCATTCCATTAGCCTTCTTTATTACTTGCTGTACCTGCATACTAACTTTTTGTGACTCCTGCACTAGAACACCTAGATCCCTCTGCACCTCAGTGTTCTGCAGTCATTCTCCTTTTAAGTAACACTCTGCTATTTTATTCTTCCTGCCAAAGTGAACAACTTCACATTTTCCCACATTATACTCCATCTGTCAGATCTTTGCCCACTCACTCAACCTATCTATAATAGTCTGCAAGCTCCTTATGTCCTCTTCACAACATACTTTCCTACCTACCTTTGTGCCATCTGCAAATTTAGCTACCATGCCATCGCTCTCTTCATCTAAGTCATTGCTATAAATTGTAAAAAGTTGAGGCCCCAGCACAGACCGCTACAGGACTCTACTCATCACATCCTGCCAATCAGAAAAGGACACATTTATGCATACTCTCTGTTTTCTGCCAGCCAGCCAATCTTCTATACATGCTAATATGTTACCCCCTACACCATGAGCTCCTACTTTGCGCAATAACCTTTTGTGTGGCACCTTGTCAAATGCCTTCTGGAAACCCAAGTACAGTACATCAATGGGCTCCCCTTTATCCACAGCACATGTTACTCCTTCAAAGATGTCCAATAAATTGGTTAAACATGATCTCCCTTTCACAAAGCCATGTTGACTATTCCCGATTATCTTGAGTTTTTCTAAGTGCCCATTATAGCCTCCTTAATGATCGATTCTAACACCTTCCCCACAACAGACATCAAGCTAACTGGCCTATAGTTACCTGTTTTCTACTTACCCCCCGACCCCCCCTTCTTGAATAGAGGCGTTATATTTGCTATTTTCCAGTCTGATGGAACTTTTCCAGAATCTAGCGAGTTTTGAAAAATTAACACCAACGCATCTACTACCTCATTAGCCACCTCTTTTAAGACCCTAGGATGAAGCCCATCAGGACCCGGGGACTTGTCAGCCCACAGTTCCATCAGTTTGGTCAGGACTGCTTCCCTGGTGATTGTAATTTCACTAAATTCCTCTCTTCCTTCTATGTCCTGATTTACAGCTATTACTTGAATGTTTTTTGTATCCTCCATAGTGAAGATAGAAGCAAAATATTTGTTCATTTTATCCACCATTTCCTTATTATCTACTGTTAACTCCCATTCTCACTCTCTAGAGGACCAACACTCACTTTACTTACTCTTTTCTTTTATAAATACCTGTAGAAACTCTTGCTATCTGTTTTTATATTTCTCGCTAGCTTCCTCTCATGCTCTAATTTCTTTCTCCTGATTAACCTTTTAGTCATTCTCTGTAGTTCTTTATATTCTGAGCAATTATCTGACCTGCCACTCGTCTTTGCGCAATTATATGCTTTTTCCTTAAGTTTGATGCTTTCCTTAACTTCTTTAGTTAACCATGGATGGTGGGTCCTCCCTTTCGAATTTTTCTTTATAGTAAGAATATAGTTATTCTGAGTATTCTGAAATAGCCCCTTGAATGTCTGCCACTGCTTCTCTATTGATCTGTCTCCTAGCCTAGTGATCCAGTTCACTTCAGCTAGCTCAGCTTTCATGCCCACATAGTTGCCCTTATTTAAGTTTAAAATACTAGTCTTAGGCTCACTCTTCTCTCTTTCAAACCTGATGTAAAATTCAATCATATTGTGGTCGCTGCTACCTGAAGTACCTTTACTCTGAGGTCATTAAATAATCCTGTCACATTGCACAATACCAAGTCTAATATAACCTGCTTTCTGGTTGGTTCCAGAATGTGCTGCTCTAAGAAATTATCTCAAAAGCATTCTATGAACTTCTCATATAGGCTATTATTGCCAATCTGATTTTTCCAGTTTATATGTAGATGAAAATCACCCATGATTACTGCCGTCCCTTTATCACAAGCACCCAATATTTCTTCTTGTATACTTTGTCCTACATTATGGTTACTGTTCGGGGGCCTGTAAACCACTTCTACAAGTGACTTCTTTCACCTACTATTCCGCATCTCCACCCAAACCGATTCAACATCCTAATCACCTGAAGGTCATCTCTAACTATTGCACTCATGCCATCCTTGATTAAGAGTGTTATCCCTCCACCTTTACGTACCTTCCTATTCTTCTTGAATATCATATACCCCTCAATATTCAGGTCATGAGCTCTTATTTTGCTTAGTACCCTTGATGTGGCACCTTGTCACATGTCTTCTGGAAATCTAAGTATAGCACATCCACAGGTTCCCCTTTATCCACGTTGTTTGTTCCTGCCTCAAAGAACTGCAAGAAATTAGTCAAACCTGATTTCCCTTTCATAAAACCATGTTGACTGTACCTGATTGCATTGAGATTTTCTGGGCTTTATTTTAAGAGCCTGCCATCAATCCTGCGCATGAGCTCAAAAAATGATGGTCCGCCCGTGCGAGCTGCACGCAAAAGAGCCACCACAATTTCTCGCGTGGTGGCTCATTTAAATAGCTGGGGCAGCCCGCTCCCCCAGTCACGTGGAGGGGGCGGGCTGTCTGTACCCAGCAATGGCGTCAGCTGCCCGTGCGCAGGCGCTGGAACCATTTTTAAAAAGGAAACCCAAAAAAAAAAAATTCACAACGCCCCATAACAATTACATGCCCTTTCCCCCTCCAAACAGCTACCTTTCACATTTGACCTCCCCCACCACCACCCCCCAAATTGCACAATGTTTAAGGTTCAACCCTTCCCACCATCCTCTACACCCATTATGTATATGTGACCCCATCCCCCACCAATGATCTGTCCCATTCACTTCCCTCTTATAATATTGTCATGCCCAGTAAAGACATATCATTTTTTGAATTCGTTCATTGAAAGTGGGCATCATTAGCTCGGCCAGCATTTATGGCCTATCCCTAACTGCCCTTGAGAAGGACAGTTGCCTTCTTGAACCACTACAGTTCTTGGGGTGTAAGTGCACCAACAGTGCTGTTAGGAAGGGAGTTCCAGGAGTTTGGCCCAGCGACACTAAAGGAATGATGATATAGCTCCAAGTCAGGATGGAGTGTTATATTATATCATATTCCTACTTTTAAGATACAAACTTTATTCATTGTGGACTCTTTGTAATTAACTTATCCTTTAAAAAGTGGACATTGTGCTATAAGATGGCTGCTGAAAGTTAGATGACCTGGCCTGTGTATTCAAGCTGTAACACTGTCTCAAAAGGATACATTCCAGACTAAGAGGTCTACACCCATCCTGGAACTCAAATTGAATGGTTTTCTTCTCAGACAATGAAGGTGTAAAGTATACACATCATAACAGAATAGTACCCATTCAAACATTAATAGATATCCTTGGATTCTATATCCTGGTTCATTGTGTGGACACACCAGGGGAGAAGGCCATGTGTCGACTAACAGAAACTCTAATTTGATGGATTTTGACCTTGAAAAGTTACCTTCTGTAGAGAGAGGGGGAGATCACAGCAACATCATAGAAGAAGTCCAGCAAGGGGCTGTGGAAAGATTCAGTCTAAACAAGAAGAAGTCCTGCTGCTAATTATACACTTCAATTTCTCATCACCTTCTCAAGGACAATTAGGTATGGGCAAGAAATGCTGGCCTAGCCAGTGACGCCTACATCCCAGGAATGAATAAAAACAAAATAGATGCAGCAGAGACCTGTAAGTAACCGCCGCCTCCACTCTGAATTCTTAACCGCCAGAAATTTACGAAACCTCAACAAGTTCAAGACTACAAACACCAGGCCTGTATCTTTAAAAGAGACTGTCCTACTTAGAAGATTCAATAAGTTTACCGCAAACCACGAACACCTAGCATGCCTTGAACTTTTAGCCTTTACCTTCTATCTATCGTCTCTTGACAGTGCATGTGAGAGTGTATGCATGTGTGAGTGGTGTTGTGAACATTTCGAGGAAATAATATTGTTAATAAATAGTTAATCTTCTGTTTTAAACCTACAAGAAATTCTGTAATTTAGCTGTTTATTTGACCCTAAAAACACTCAGGAGCTAACTCATCATTTTAAACAAAACACGATTGCAGTCAGTTGGGAGATGAACAGTGGGAACCACCCACACCCTTTACCACCTGTCCGTAACAATATATGTGTGAAATTTTCCTTTAAACACAAAAGTGTGGATTTGAACAGCACAATTCAGCTCATGTAATTTTTTCAATTAATTGTCATCATGACCTGTGTCATCTAATTTGCGTAAGCCTATTATTTCCACTTATATCTCCTTCCATGTTACGCCTTTCTTATTTTTTCAATGAATGTGTACAGCATTTTTGCATATTTTTAACATTTATACGCTATCATGATGTTACTGCATGTACCATGCTGCAACTTTACAGTAACATTTAAACATTTAACCACATAAACGTGATCCCTACGGTAACAGTAACTTACCTTTGTGACCTTTTTTAAATTATGCATCTGCTTCCACAGCAACCATCTTCCTCTGAGTGAAGGGCAAATGCATTTAAATTCAACATCCTTGTGCCCATTTTACACTTTTAAAACAATGACAATTTTAGCAGTGGGACGGCCTGGGCACACAAAGGCCTGCTCCAGACATGTACATGCGCCCCGGCCACTGCTAAATTAGGTTGCTTCTTCTTTTAGGTTGACATGGCAGCCCCCTGAAATCAGCACAGGCCTCACTTCAAATTTGAAATAGAGCTCCTGTGCTGCCCCTTTCTAGATCTGTTCCTGAAATTGGTGAAAAGTAATCAGCGTCCCCATTGGCACAGGCTCCGATAAATTTCTCAGCTTATACAGTGGCCTAACCAGCAGTCCTTGAAGGGACAGCTGGAAGCCCTGGAAAAAGGCTGGAGCTATCTTTCTTTAAACTTACCTAATGTGAAGCCAGGAGGAGAGGAATGCTGCAGTTGCTGCCAGCCCACGCTTGCCCACTTCCAATTGCCATCACCCACCTGTGTGCCACAGCCAGCTCGTTATCAGAGCTGACCAAAATTCAAAGGGGCTCAGATCTAATGGTGATGAGGAAGGAGGACAAATTTTGGATGTTTCTCAGGCCTGTCCATTCTGGCGCACTTTGGCTGAATGCTGCTTGGATCACATCTGGTTTTGCGAACTAATGCACTTAGGCCCCACAGAATTAACATTCTCAACCTTGTACTTTCACCTTGAGTCCACTTTATATTGAGGGAGTGGGGCATCCGGATACATTAAAAATTCTCGCCTCTTCTCTGGAATACAGCCTACTGGGAAGTACAAGCTATTAGGATTTTGTTTCTCAGCCGTTTCGCAATTGTTATGCACTGCACAGCTGGATTAATCATCATTCTGTCATTTATACCAATTACTTGGCTCCTTAGCTGCTTGAGAAGTGTGAACGGATCATTATTGCTGCTACATTGTGATTGGCTGAATTTTTAGTTGTTTCCCCCCAATAAATTTTATAAAATTAAACATTGCAAAAGCACACATTCCTGCCATGTAGTATTGGCCTCATAAATAACTATTAAAAATAGAAAAGAGGAAAATAAAATCCATAGTCACATAGTAAGATAGAATGTGCATTCAAATTAATATATATTACTTCAATATATATTTGGTTAGAAAATTTGTTTTGTGTAGCATTTAATTATCAACTAACCAATAAAGTTTGAAATAAAAACAAGAAATGCTGGAACCACTCAGCAGGTCTGGCAGCATCTGTGGAAAGAGAAGCAGAGTTAATGTTTCGGGTCAGTGACCCTTCTTCGGAAACCAATAAAGTTTGTTTGGTGAGCAGATTAATTTCTGATCGAAGAAAACAAGCTTTTTGAAAATTCAATCTGTTCATGAGAGAAAAATGAATGATTTTGAAAGAACTGTCACGATATAATAATTTCAAATGAAATTAAATTAGTTCACAGAATCACAGAATTGTTACAGTGCAGAAGGAAGCCATTCGGCCCATCGTGTCCACACTGGCTCTCCGAAAGAGCAATTCCCTCAGTTCCATTCCCCTGCCTTCTCCCCGTAATCCTGCACATTCTTTCTTTTAATGTAACTGTCGAATTTCCTTTTGAATGCTTCAACTGAACCTGCCTCCACCATGTTCTCAGGCAGCGCATTCCAGACCTTAACCACTTGCTGCGTGAAAACGTTTTTCCTCATGTCACTTTTGTTTCTCTTACCAAGTACTTTAAATCTGTGCCCTCTCGTTCTTGATCCTTTCACAGGTGGGAACAGTTTCTCTCTATCTACTCTGTCCAGACCCCTCATGATTTTGAATGCCTCTATCAAATCACCTCTCAGCCTTCCTTTCTCCAAGCAAAACAGTCCTAACTTCTCCAATCTATTTTCATCCCTGGAAACATTTTCATGAATCTTTTCTGTATTTCTCCAATGCCCTCACATCTTTCCTAAAGTGCGGTGCCCAGAACTGGACACAATACTTCAGCTGAGGCCGAACTAGTGTCTTATACAAGTTCAACATAACTTCCTTGCTCTTGTACTCTATGCCCCTATTAATAAAGCCCAGGATACTGTATGCTTTATTAACTGCTCTCTCAACCTGACCTGCCACCTTCCATGACTTATACACATATGCACCTAGGTCCCTCTGCACCTGCACCCCCTCTAGAATTGTACCCTTTATTCTATATTGTCTCTCCATGTTCTTCTGACAAAAATGAATCACTTCACACTTCTCTGCATTGAACTTCATCTACCAGCTGCCTGCCCATTCCATCAACTTGTCTATGTCCTTTTGAAGTTCACAATGCTTCCAAGTTTCATATCATCTGCAGACTTTGAAATTGTGCCCTGCACATCAAGGTCTAGGTCTAATATATATCAGGAAAAGCAAGGGTCCCAACACTGATCCCTGAGAAACTCTACTACAAACCTTCCTCCAGCCCGAAAAACATCCATAAACCACTACTCTTTGTTTCCTGTCACTCAGTCAATTTCATGTTGCTACCATCCTTTTTATTCCATGAGATACAAGTTTGCTCACAAGTCTGTTGTGTGGCATTGTAGCAAATGCCTTTTGAAAGTCCATGTACACCACATCAACAGCATTGCGCTCATCAACCCTCTCTGTTACCTCCTCAAAGAACTCCAACAAATTAGTTAAACATGATTTTCCCTTAAGAAATCCATGCTGGCTTTCCTTAATTAACTCGCATTTGTCCATGTGACTATTGGTTTTCTCCCAAATTATTTTTTCTAGAAGTTTTCCCACCACCAAAGTTAAACTGTAGTTGCTGGGCTTATCTTTACATCTTTTTTGAACAAGAGTGTAACGTTTGCAATTCTCCAGTCCTCTGACACCACCCCCGAGTCTAAGGAAGACTGAAAAATTATGGCCAGCGCCTCTACGCTTTCCACCCTCACTTCCCTCAGTATCCTTGGATGCATCTCATCCGGCCCTGGTGTTTTATCCACTTTCAGTACAGATAGCCTATCTAATACTTCCTCTTTATCAATTTTAAGCCACTCTAGTGTCTGACTTACCTCCTCTTTCAATATTGCCTGTGTTGCATCTTCTTCCTTTGTAAAGACAGGTGCAAAGTGTTCATTTACTACCTCAGCTATGCCCTCGGCCTTCATGTGTAAATCCCCTTTCTGGTCCCGAATTGGCCCTACTCCTCCTTTTACCACCCTTTTACTATTTATATGCCTATTGAAAACTTAGGGATTTCCCTTAATGCTAGCTGCCAGGCTCTTTTCATGCTCTCTCTTTGCTTCTCTTATTTGCTTTTTCAATTTCCCTCTGGAACTTCTACATTCAGCCTGGTTCTCAATAGTATTTTCTACTTGGCATCTGTCATAAGCACACTTTTTCTTCTTTATCTAAATCTCTACCTCTTTTCTCATCCAAGAAGCTCTGGATTTGTTTGCTCTACTTTTCCCCTTCAAGGGAACATACATTGACTGTGCCCGAACTATCTCTTCTTTGAAGGTAGGCCATTGTTCATCCACTGGTTTTCCTGCCAGTTTTTGACTCTAATTTATTCGCCCCAGCTCCATTCTTATCCCATTGAAGTTGGTTTTCCCCCAGTTAATTATTCTTACCCTGGATTGCTCTTTGTCCTTTTCCATAGTCAGCCTAAACCTTATGATACAATGATCACTATCCCCTGAATGGTCTCCTACTGATACTTGATCCACTTCGCCCCACCTCATTCCCAAGAATCAGGTCTAGCAGTGTCTCCTTTCTTGTTGGACGAGCAAAATACTGCTGTAGAAACTTTTCCTGAACACACTCTAGGAACTCTTGCCCCTCACTGCTCTTTACACAACTATTATCCCAGTCTGCGTTTGGATAATTAAAGTCCCTCATTATAACGACCCTATAATTTTTGTACCTCTCTGTAATTTCCTTGCAAATTTGTTCCTCCACGTCCTTCCCACTAGCTGGTGGCCTATAGACAACACTGAGCAATGTAACTGCACCATTTTTGCTCCTAAGCTCTAACCAAATTGATTCTGTCCTTGACCCCTCTGGGACATCCTTTTTCTTCAGCACTGCAATGCTCTCCTTAATCAATACTGCCACCCCTCCCCCTTTTTTCCCTTTCCTATCTTTCCTGAACACTTGTATCCAGGAATATTTAACACCCCGTCCTGCCCTTCTTTGAACCAGCTCTCTGTTATAGCTGCATTATATTTCCACATGACAATCTGTGCCTGTACCTCACCAGTCTTATTAACCACACTCTGTGCATTCACACACATGGACATTAACCCTGTTTCAGACTTTATTACTTTCTCCCTTACTCTGACCCCACCTAATAACTTACTGTTCCCTACTCTCGTGCTATCTATCTCCCCCAGTATTCTGTGCACCTTGGTATTCCTCTCTAATACTTGCTCCTGATTCCCACACCCCTGACAAGTTACCAGTTTTGCTTCCCTCCAATCTGAGCTCCCTCTCAGGTTCCCATCCCCCTGACAATTTAGTTTAAACCCTCCCCAACAGCACTAGCAAATCTCCCTGCGAAAATATTTGTCCTGCGTGAATAAGGTGCAACTCGTCTATCTTGGACTGCTCCCACCTGCCCCAGAAACAGTCCCAATGTCTCAGAAATCTGATGCCCTCCCTCCTACACCAGTTCTCCAGCCAAGTGTTCAATTGCTCAGTTTTCCTATGCTCGCTTGCACATGGGACTGGGAGTAATCCTGAGATTACTGCTTTTGAGGTCCTGCTTTTTAATCTCCTTCCGAGATCCCTAAAATCTGCTTTGAGGACCTCATCCCCTTTCTTACTTATGTCATTGGTACCAATGTGGACTACGATCTCTGGCTTTTCACCCTCCCCCAGAAGAATGTCCTGCAGCCACTCCGTGACATCCTTGACCCTGGCACCAGGGAGGCTGAATCATCCTGGAGTCACGTTTTCTGCCACAGAAACGCCTTCTGTTCCCCTAACTAATGAATCCCTTATCACTACTGCTCTTCCACTCATCTTTCTCCCCTCCTGTGCAGCTGAGCCACCTGTGGTGCCACAAACCTGGCTCTGACTGCACTGCTCTGAGGAACCATCACTCTCACCAGTATCCAAAATGGAAAACCGATCAGTGAGTCAGATCATATCAGGGGACTCCCGCACTACCTGCCCGGTTCTCTTAGACAGCCTGGCGGTCACCCATTCCCTATCTGCCTACATAATTCTAATGTGCGGTGTGACCACCTCCCTAAACGTGCTATCCACATAGTCTTCTGCCTCGCGGATGAACAACAATGACTCCAGCCACCACTTGAGTTCCGAAACCCGGAGCTCAAGCTTGTACAGCCGGTGACACTTCCTGCAGATGTGTTTGCCTTGGACACATGGTGTGTCCATGACTTCCCACATGCCACAGACTCTACATTCCACTTGGCAGAGCTGCCCTGCCATACCTTAACTTTACAGACTATTTATTATAAGTAGAATAGCTTACCAGATACTCACCAAACAGATCCTTCTGAAGCAAGAACCAAATACTGGAGGATTAAAAAAGTAGAAAAAAAAGTAGAAAAATGGAGCATCTCCTCCCCCTTCACCGAACTCATCACTCACCAAACTCAGCTTGCGATCTGCACACCATTGCTGATCCATTTTGGTGAACCAGTCCAGACTTGTTATCAAAAACAAAAATTGCTTGCAATTATATAGCAGCTTATGGCATTTCAACTTACTTCACATACAATTAATTTCTTTGAAATGCAGTCGCTATAGGCAAACACACAGCCATATTCCATAAACTGCAATGAGAACTAACCATCTAATACATCTTTGTTGTTATGGGTTGCGGCAGGAATAGTGGCTAAGACACCAGAATTCCCTACTTTTCTCCAAATAGTGCCATGGAATCTTTAATAGGACCCTGAAACACTGGATTTTATCTGGCCAGCAAGAGCAGGATTGGAGGAGTGGGGGAGGCCAAAAAATCGGGGTGGTCATGCATGCTCGGAAACCCGATCTTGTGACCTCGGTTCCAGACTTTTTCAGTGGCAGGAAAGCTCCAAGGTGGCGTTGCCACCATGATGTGGCGGGACTGCAAGTTGAATTGGTTAGAATGCATTTGCATTGAATTGAAGCCAATTTTATAGGGGGTGCGAGTTCAGATTTAGTCAATAGCACTGGGGATCGCGTGCCTTCAGATCCCTGGCTATTTAAAGGTGGTGGCACCGAGATGAGCCCTCAGTGATGCTGCAGGGAGGCAGCCATGCGGAGAAGTGGATAAGGGAAGAGGGGGGAGTGGAGGCCATTGTTGGCCTGCAGTGTTGGGCTCTCTGCATGGGTAGGCTCACTCTCGGGTGCAAGGATAGGATGGGCTCCAATTCAGGTCCAAGGGTCGGCTGGACGTGCTCTCAAGTGCTGGGCTCTCTGCAAGGGTGGGCACTGAGGGATATTAGCACATATTCAGCGAGGATTAACAACGGGAAGATCCCAAGGCATGTTTATCTGTGCAAGGACAGCGCACGGGAGGGGTACAAATCAGCTGGCATGCGTCTCATACACCCCGTCTTTATGGACCCCGTGCCATGCAGCAGTGGCTCATAGGGAGGGAGGGCCAGGATCTGCTGGGCCGACCCCCAAAGTTCCAAAAGGAGAGTGGCAACAGCCAGCATGCCAAGAAGGGCCTATCCACGCCAGAGAGTGCACTGACTCACCTCAGCTACCTCCAAATGTCTGAACAGCAGTGTTAGCAAAGACTGCGGCTCTCCAGGGAGGCCGTCACTGACCTATGTGCCATGCTGCAGAATGAACTGCTACCCATGGGCTTTGATGGGTACCCAATGCCTGTGGCCCTGAAGATCACTATGGCACTCAACTTCTATGCCTCTGGCTCTTTCCAGGGATCTACCAGGGACATGTGTGGGGTCTCCCAGGCAGCAGCCCACTGCTGCATCAAGGAGATGACCAATGCCCTGTTCAAAAGAGTTGGCGACTATATGCAGTACCTGACGGACCCTTACAGTCAGGTGGAGAAAGCCATTGGCTTTGGAGCCATTGCTTGATTCCCCTGGGTGCAAGGTGTGGTGGACTGCATGCGTGTGGCCATCAAGGCTCCCACGGAGCAACGAGCGGCCTTCATCAACTGGAAGGGCTCCCATTGCTCAACGTTTAACTGGGTCTGCGGCCCCAAAAGCATTTCCTACAGGTGAGTGCCAACTTCCAGGGAAGCAGCACGACACCTACATACTTCAACAGTCCCAGGTGCCACAGCTTTTCAGGCCCCCTGCTCACCTTCAGGGGTAGATTCTCGAGACAAAGGTTACCCATTGAAGACATTGCTACTCATGCCTCTGAGGAACCTCTTGCACTGTTGCAAAGAAGAGGTACAACACTTGCAATGGCTCCACCAGAGTGACCATCAAGCAGGCCATTGGGCTAATGAAGATACGATTCTGGTACCTCAATCGATCCAGTAGAGCCATGTAGTATGCCCCAGCAAGGTTCTCATGTATCATGATGGTCTGCTGCACTCTGTACAATCCAGCCTTACATGAAGAGGATATGATCGCTTGACAATCCTCATCTGATGAGGAGGATGTGAAGGAGGCCACTGAGCAGGCAGCACTGGATCATATTCCTCTTTCATCAGAGACCAGGCCATTGAGTGATGTGCAAGCGAGGCATTACACGATCTCATACATACCCATTTACTGCCACCACAATGGCCTCTCAAAGAGAACTCAATAAAAACTGACCTCACTGTATTCCTCCTGTCACCTCTTTCCTGTCTCACTCCAGTGCCTTGCGCCCATCTTCACCAAGGACACTGACTGCAGCCTGTGCCTACACTGGCTGCCCATTGAGGGAGCAAGGGTGAAGTCAGCAATGAAAGCATGATCCATTTACAGCAATGAATCTGACTATTTCTTACCATAATTGTAGGAACCAATGCAAAAGCCACAATTAATACATCCGTGAAGCCCCAAGTGCGTGTAGGCGATCTTCTTTACACGCTTTCATGTGTTTCTACACGGTGCAAGCTCTGCGCTAGCAGCTGGGGTGGATGCAGGCTGCTGATCAGGCTGTCCCTTGGCCTGAGATAACTTTGATTGGCGTTCTCTGGTGGCCTGAAGCCTGGAGGACACCAGCTGGCTGGGGGGTTCCTGCAGAGGTACAGAAGACTTCTCAGTCATCGTGGCTACTGGAGCTGGGGTCATTGGCAAAGGGGCTGTGGAGCCACTGTCCATACTTGGAGTGCCCTGAGGGGAGTTGCCAGATGTGGAAGTCAGCCTCCCCTTCTCCCTTTCAAAGCTCAGTTGAACCTCCCTGTTGACCATAGAAGGACGAGGAGCTGGAGAAGACTCCAGGTGCTTGTCCTTCTCTCACCTTGCCACTGCTGTGTTGAACTCATGGCCAAGGCGATAATGTGCAGGTCTGCGTGCATTTGTGGGATCTGGATTTCCATGCAGGTCATCAACCTCTTGATGGAGGAAGTCATGTGCTCACACGCCTGAGACAGGCAGCACACATAGCATGGATGGACTCCTCCATTCATGGCTGTACATTGCCTCTGGCAGCTCCACCAGATGTTTCCTTACCTCTCTCTGCAATTCCCGCATGTTCTGTACTTTTGACATCAGAGACTCATCATCAGCCTGAGGCTCAGCACAGGCCTGGCCACCCACAGTCCTCCAACTGTCAGTGGTCTCGGCTGTCACAGCCTCCATCAGCTGCTCGGGTGTATCTGTGTGGTGCTCTCACCAGCTTGTGACCCTGAATCTAAGCCCAAACTCATACCCACTGAGGTGAGAGTATCTGCACTGGTTGAAGGTGCAGGGAAATGATGTGATGGTGCATCCTCTGACTATTCTTCCTGCTCCTCAGAGGCCGACGGTAGGCCTCCTGTCCCAACGGCTGCACTTGCCATGACCTGCATCAGGGTGCACAAAAAGCTGTGGGTGAAATTGTTCAGATCTCATCATGCCAAGCATGCGTGATGCGGATCTCCAGAAGTGTAATGAAGGACACATCAACACATTGCCTCCTCACTCTCTTGTGCGCACACTCCGGTCACAATTGCATGGCCACCCTGGGCCTCACTAGCTCCAGAGCCTCCTCCTCTGCCGATGTCAGAGGAGGCACATCCGGCATGCCATCACCAGTCCTCGATGTCTCCCTGGTGTTATGGGCCCGTTCCTCCTGTATGCGGAAAGAGAGACACAGTTATAATTTCTACGAAGAGCAACAGAACACTTATGCGAGTGGCAGGCCCTCATCCCCTGATGGGGTCTCCCAAATGGCTCCTCCCCACATCTGCTCCCGAGGGATGTAATGGGCGTGAGCTCTGAAAGAAGGTAGCCTGTTGCCAAAATGCAGCCACGCATCTGCCAGGATGTGGTGATGTCTCACCCACTTGTCGCCTCCTGATTGGTCACTCCCTCCCCATGTAGCGCTCCCTCCCTCATAGCCACATGCAATCCCCAAAGAGGAGGAGTCTGGAGGACTCACCTTGGCAGAGTGAAGGAGCTCATTGATCCTCTTATGATATTGGACCCAGTTCTGCTATCGCCATCCAGACTTGCTTGGTCATACGGGAAGAACTTTTTTTGTCAGGCCTTGGAAAGAGGACCTCCGCCTGTCCCTTGTAGCCTGAAATCTTCAGGGAGGCATCACTAAACTGTGGGGTCACCCATTGTCTTGCCTCATATATGGTCCCAGTTGGCTCCCGCTCTGCCCGATTGTTCCGTGGTCCTGGTGCAGAGCACTGGGAGGTGCAGGAATTGCAGCAACAATAGAGGGGTGTTCAGGGGTTACAGCAGCAGCGGGAGTGGAACCTCATTTTAACATTTCATCTGAAGGATGGCATCTATGATACTATAACACTAGCTCAGTATAACACCAGATTGCCAGCCTGAATTACATGCTCAATATCCAGAAGTGGCGTTTTAATTGAACCCAACCAAAGAAGCTGGAGCCCTCCTATAGTACCAGTTCCCAATCCCAATGGTTCAACTAGACTCTGCATTGATTACAACAAGGTCAATGCAGTTACAAGAACCGACTCATATCCAATCCTCCGTATCGAAGACTGCATAGACCAAGTAGAAAACTCTACCTACATCAGTAAAATAGATTTATTAAAAGGATACGGGCAAGTTCCAATGACCCAGCAGGCAAAGGAAATCGCAGCCTTTGTCACCCCTGATGGCCTATTTCAGTGCAGAGTAATGCCATTCGGTCAGAAAAATGCCCCAGCCATGTTCCAAAGATTAATGAGCCAGGTGGTAGCTGCTTTGAACAACTGTGTTGCTTAACTCGATGACTTGCTAGTTTTCAGCAACACCTGGAAAGACCATTTAAACTATTTAAGGGAACTCTTTCAGGATCTACAGAAGGCATACCTAGTGGCCAACATGGCAAAGAACGAATTCACCAAAGCCAAAGTAAACTATCCATATCATAGGCTAAGGTCGATGTTGCCAAGGGCAGCAAAAGTACAAGCCCTGGTGGATTTCCCAATGCCTAAAACCAAGCGGGAAATCATGCATTTCTTGGGAATGTGCGGGCTCTATCGTAAATTTGTTCCCAACTTCAGCACCATAGCTGATCCCTTAACAACTTGCAAAAGGAAAGTGCAAAAGTAGTATGGTTAGAGTAGTGCCAGCACGCATTCCAAAAGTTGAAGACAATCTTAATAAATGATCCAGTACTGGCAGCCCCAAATTTTAGCAAACCTTTTAAGATGTCTTTTGATGATGATGATTCAGGTTTTGAGAAACCAATAAGCTATTTTTCAAAAAAATTAAACATACCTCAAAGGAAATATTCCACAGTAGAAAAAGAAGCATTCGGGCTCCTCCTAGCTCTTCAACATTTCGAAATCTACACGAATAACGGACACAAAGAAATTCGAATTTACACGGACCACAACCCGCTCACATTCCTGGAAAAATTCAAAGTTAAAAATGCCAGTCTTTTTTGATGGAATTTACTTCTCCAACCATTCAACCTGAAAATTGTACACATACTGGAGAAGAACAACATCCAAGATGCACTGTCCAGAATGTGAAAAACACTGTGTCAACAAAATTTTGTACAGGTCTCAGGGCTAAAAGCCTGAAGAATGCATGAAATGAATGTGTGTCGTGGCATGACCCTATTTCTTCTTTCTTTCTTTGAAAACAACACGAAACAAACAATAAAAATGGCATTTTAATTATTTTCCCCTTTCTGGAGGAGGTGTCATTCTCATGTGAATTGCAGCGATGGAAATACAAAAAATAAACTGGGGAGTTATTTTTAAAAATCAGTTTACAAGACTGGTACACTTGCCTTTAACAAGATGGAGGACAAAGTCATATGACAGCCTGCTTCTCCTGTACTAAAATACACATTCATGTCTGCTAGAACTAAAACTCATTAATTTCATCTGCTTTGATATTGTAAAATGGATGTGAGCTTTCCACAAAAAGCTAAAACAAAGGCATTCACACACACCCCGTCTCCAGCCACAATCACGACAATAAAGTGTGAAAATATCTCACCTTATCAAAATAGACTGCCATCAAAAGTTATTGTATCGCCCTTCAGGAACTGAAACCTAAAGTTACATGGGCGAGATTAACGCTTAATGAGTGCACCTTTAAAGGTAGCCTTTTTGGAGAACAAAAGAGAAAATCAGAACATCAGGACATCAGCCAGAAATCTCCAGCCACAGAGAGAATATCGACAGCCGTCTTTAATTTCAGCATGAGGCTGAGAGCGAGAGAGATCAATTCCAGCTAAGATAGTTGAACCCTGCTGAGGAGAGTTTGCAACAACTGCAGCAGAGAAATAAAAGAGTGGCTTCTTAACAACTCCTCCGCCTGTGAAAATTGAACTAAG
Organism: Heterodontus francisci; assembly: GCF_036365525.1. Lineage (NCBI taxonomy): Eukaryota > Metazoa > Chordata > Chondrichthyes > Heterodontiformes > Heterodontidae > Heterodontus > Heterodontus francisci. Next base: position 41,270,403 of record NC_090390.1, read on the forward strand.
CAATACCAGAACCATCTTTAAACTGAAGTGTTAACTGCCAGAGGACTTCAGCATCCCAGCAGGTGCAAGACAACAAGCAAACAGGCCTGCAACTTTAAAAACCTACCTTCTAAGAGGATCCCACAGGTTTTTCCTGCAGATATTTACACCTTGAACACTTAACACCTCTTACCCTTTCCCTTCTATCTATTTTTTCTTGAGTGTGCGTGTGAAAGTGAATGTGTGCACGGGTGGCGTTGCGATCATTTCAGGTGATTATTATTCAATAAATATTTAATCTTCTGTTTCAAACCTACAAGAAAACGTGTCACTGTCTGTATATTTGGCAAACAAAACACAGTTGGGAGGTGACAAATGGAAACCAGCCACCCCATTTCCCACCTGCCATAACATATCCTTCTATTTCTTTCTCCTCATGTATTTTTCTAGCTTCCTCTTATATCCATCAATGATATTTGCCTCAATTACTCCTTGTGGTAGCTAGTTCCACATTTCAATCACTCTCTGGGTTAATAAGTTTGTCCTAAAGTCCCTATTGGATTTATTAATAACCATTTTATATTTATGGCCCCGATATTTGGTGTCCCCCACAAATGGAAACTTATTCTCTACATTTACCTGGTAAACCCTTTCATAATCTTAAAGACATCTATCAGGTCACCAGTCAGCCTTTGGATTTAAAAATGAAGAAAAAAACCGAAGAAATTATTTTGAAATGGTTCAAAGAAGAAGAATATCCCAACTCAGTGATTTACCCCATTAACAAGTGATTGAGTGATAACTGGTGAAATAACTTGTTAATTGTATATTTTAGTGACTCATTTACATTTGTTTGACTTAAATATATTACAAAAACAAGTTCTCATTTGTTTGGACTGTTGATCACAAAGAAGAGAAAAATTGATGACTTGCGGTTATCTTCAAATATGTGCACCCAGTCTACATTCTTATCACCATAAGCATCTTTAGAAAACTGTAAGATTCAAAACATGTAAGCTATTGTGGATATTAAAATAGCAGGAGGCACAGAGGATGTTTCTGTGGCACTTTGGGCTTCATAATCAGTAAGCATCTAATGTTGCTGTTCTGTAAATCCAACACAAATAGATATCCAAACTAATATAGTTTAATATCTAAACAATATCAGCAAATTTCTTGACATGAATTTTATTTGGCTTTCATTGCTATCTGGTAGCAGGCATGTGAAGAACAATCTGATCTACCTAGGGATTTGAGCTGTATCTTGAGGAACTAACATTAAATGGAAAACCCACTATGTCATTGATAAATAGTGGATAACAAGTGAAGACATTGGGCCATATATTGCTATCAAAGTAAAAGCGAGGCCAATGGCATTCGGTACTTATGCACAAATGCTACAGCAATTTCAGGAAAGGGGTAGATATGCAGTAAAGCTCAAATATTCCCTATCTGTGCTGCACTGTTCCACTGTTAGATCACGAAAACGGCATCTCATCTGGCTCACCATTGAATAGCATCAAGTTGCTGTGTTTGCGCAGTAGATATGAACTAAACTCGTCACAGAGAGTTAACTCTTGTCCATTTCAGTCTAAGTTCCCATTTTAGTGACATCAATTACTGCCAGTCAACCTCGCTGGCCCTGAAAATTAATTATTACATAAGTGGAGTCTCATTCCTTCAGGTTTTAATTGTAGTTGGAAATTTTAAAAATGTAAATATCTCTTAGATTTATGTTTCCATTCTACTTTTCCATTCTATTTTTCTCTCTCTTGCTTAATCCAATCTTTCATTCCCTCTCTTTGGGCCAAACTGTTAGGTCCCGATGGAGGCAGGCATGGAGGTGGGCGGGCACGGAATTTCACGCCGCTGGCTGGCATGACTATTCCCCGGTTCTATCCCGCCCTGGGCCATTTTCTCAGAGGCAGATGGGAAGCAGCAGGACTACCCACCAGCAAGCTGCAGGTGGCCAATTGACCTTGTTAATGGCCTATTAAGACCTATTGTCGGCCTCTTTCTGTATCTGATTTGACATTGAATTCACCCACTCTAATTTACACTTCCACCTCAGTCCTTGCATTGCTAATTTCCGAATTCTTCAATCTGATTGGTTAAGGAAATACACGGTTGTGAACCCTGTTCACTCAGGTCACAGAAGCCCTGTTTCCCTCACTACGCTGTTATCATTCACACTTTCAGCAACTTGCCATGAAAAACATTTAAAAACCTACACATGCAGATAACATTAGATACCCTGCCACAGCAAATTATGGCCAAAATGGTGTATTATATCATTTGAATGCTTAATCTATCAATGGTTATCATGCAGCATTAAATTACACATTTAGCTGTATTTGTATTTGTCATTTGTCAAGTAGGGCAAATTTATATGGCATGTGGAAGGATGGTTTTGTGGGATAAATGACTGTCTTTCTTACCATTATAATGTTATAGATACTATGACGGAAACCACATCTGCCAAATGGAAACATATTAATTTCAGCAGATGGAACACTATTTGAATGTTTACTGGACATTGAACAGAACTTGTTTAAAAAGACCACAGAGCAATGGCTGAAAACATGGCTGCACATTTGTATTCTGAGAGACGGTTGCATAGAGAGACAATGCAAGTGCTCCCTGATTCAATTAGCCAGATGGGTTTTGTCAATAGTGATGATCAAAAGACATTGAGAATCGTTGTCTGTGTAAGGGCCAGCACACCACTACACCCCCCTCCCCCACATGACTAACCTGCTGGCCAACCTGGGAATTGATTGAATTGTGCATCACAGAAAAATTTTGAGACAGACTACAATTTTGAAGACAAAGAGAAGCAAGGTCTCTCTGTCTCTCTCTGTCTCTCTCTCACGTAAAGTTCCATGGACCCACGGAAGTAACTTAAGCCTCAAGACAGAAGACCCATGCAGCCTTCTGGTACCAGCAAAACAAATTTGAAAGTGTGCACTGGACCCCAACAAGAACTGCAAGATTTAACTTCAATCAAAGACTTCACAGCAAAACTAACAACAGTAACTGAATTCCATCTACTACTTCAAACCTTCCCCCTTTAATTCTTTCTCTTCCTTTGTATCTAATTGTATGTTTATCGCATATGCATGGTTGGGTTACATATTTTTAGTAGTTTTAACTGAGGTAGAGTGTTAAGGTTAATAAACTTATAACTTTCCTGCTTAAACCTGAGAATACCTGTCTGATTGGTTCCTTTACAATTACAGTTAGAGAGCAGCGAGCAAGAACCCACTGAGGGGAAGCTAAAAACACTGTGTTTTAAAAGTTAAACCCTGTTACAGCCAAACAAGGAAAGGGCCAAAAGGGGAGCCGAAGACCCTTTCCTCACTTGATAGCAACAATACTATATGCTTAAAATATAGATATTCTTATTTTAAGCAACATAAATATTTCATTTTCACTATTGCTCACTGAATTATACAATTAAATATAATTAATCCCCAAGCAACATATTAGACTAAAATAAATAACTAAAGATGCTGGCAGACAACCAGATGAAAATCAGTAGACAGCTGGTAGGCGCTGCCTTATCTTTTATAACAAATAGAGCTTTCTTTCCATTTTGAAAGATATTTTGAGAAGGGCAGATAACCATATACAGTAAAAATACAGATAAGGCCACAAAATAGCTAGGGACGAGTGAATCAATGCAGAGACTATCAGACAGCTGTCACCATGATAGATAACCCCATGCCAATGGAACCCCTCAGAAACTAATTGTTATTAAAATATGTACCACTGACTGTTCATTTGATTACACCCATGAACATTTCTCATGAGTTTATTTGTGGCACTGGTGTAAATGTTGTCCCTGGGGGTAATTTTATGTAGGTGACGCGAGGCTCTCACCGGCTCTTCAGCCGCATTACGTGCCAATTAGGCAGTTAAGTGGACAGTGGTGGGCCTTCCCGGGATTAAGAGCACCGGCAATGTAAGTCCCACCTACTGAGAGCTGCTGGCCATTCAGAGGCCAGCAGCTCTTTTACTGAGTAGTGCCAGCAGGGAGGAGGTGGCTGCTGTTGGTCATGCACCCACCGGAGGCCCAGGATCGTCGAGAGACCCAGGCCACAGGTGAGAATGGTGGGAGGGATTTCACGGGGTGGGGATCATGGGGGAAGGTGTTGTAGGGGCTGCGGCAGCAAGGGCAAGGGCGTGGTTCCCAGTGGGCCCTCACCCCCTTCCTGATGCTGGGTCCCTCGATCAGGCACTAAGTGCCTTTGAATGAGGGCCACCTTTCCCCTGGAGCCAGCAAACAATCCGCACAGGCTTGCTTGGCATACTCCCTGTGTGGCGACAGGCCCGCCCACCACTGGGCTAATATCAGCAGCGGCAGGATGAGACCCTTAATTGAGCATTAATTTTCCACTTAAAGGCCTCAGTTGGCAGGGTTGGGTGGGGTAAGGCCATCGACGAGCTGTCCCACCATGAACTTAATTGGAGTGGAGATGGGAATGTGGCCAGGTCCCCAACACCACCATCCCACCCGATTAAATGCTCTCCCCGCCTCCAAACTTGCCACGGGAGAGAGCATAAAATCCACCCCACCCCCACCCCCACCCCTTGTGTTTCCTGAGTGTTTTACACATGAAGGAAAATCTCACAGGGGAAAAAAAGCTAAGAATTTTGTTTGGCCACTAACTCCGTAATTCAACCTTGCATTTGATCGAAAAATCATTCATTGTCATATTTTCAAAAAGTAGAAAATAAATTAAAATATTGCTTCGGCAAGAGAGAAGATTAGATTCTGTCACAACATTCTCAATTTGATTTGATTTCCACAAGCACAGTAAATTTTTGATTTAGCATCTCAATGTACTCAAGTTAATATTTTTCATTTTTTTATTTTTGAAATTGTATAGATTAACGCTGTTCTAAATTGTTATCATCAAAATATTCAGCATGGAGTATTGGTTTAGTTCACAGATTGTCACAGGAATATTTCAACAGAGTAGACCATTTAGTCCTTCCAGCTTATTCCATCATTCAATGAGACTGTTTGGGATAGAAATGCAATACTGTACCAATGTGCCTCCTGGCTTGCTGTAGTCATGTGATCTCTATTATGAAGTACTCTGACTTCAGGCAGCTATTACAGTCAATTTCATTAAAGACAGAGTCCGCACCAGGCTGGTGTCCTGTGAGCTCGTAACATGGTGCCAGAAGTGGAGCTGAGATTTGAGTGTGAAGAGCTATTGAAAAGCACAGCTATGGAACAAAGGCCACAGGAATGGTCGGAACTGCTAAAAGCTGCTAAAAGCTCCAGGAAGCCACAGAAAAGGAACAAAGAAACTGCTGAAACTACAGGGTAAGACAATAGCTGCAAATTTTCCTCTGCCTGCGCCGGTTGAAATGAAAGATGATATGAAACAGAACTGGCAGTTTTTCCACTTGCAATGGCAAAATTACGAAATTGCGACAGATTTAATTAACAAACCAGAGCGATTGCGAGTAACTTTTATCACTGTTGGGGAGAGACTGTTACAAAGTGTATTCCACCCTAAATCTCTCTGAAGAACAAATAAAAGGACAGCAGAAATTTTGAATGCCTTGAAGGCATGCTTTGAACCCCAAGTGAATGTAACCTACAGTATGTGTTCAATATTAGGGCCCAAGGTAAAAAAGAGTCCATTGAGCAATATGTGACTGCATTAACACAGCTCACAGAATCCAGTGAATTTGCACAACTAAAAGATGATCCAATTAAAGACAGGATTGTATTAGGCATAAGAGATCCCACAGTGAGCGCACGTCCACTGAGAGACAAGAAACTGACTCTCAGGAAAGTTACTGACATGTACAGAAGCACTGAGGTTGTAAATCAGCAGCTAGAGCATATTAATGGCAGAACAAACCAGACCTTGCATTATGCTGATAGACATTCCAGGCTAATAGGGCGGAAAGATCACGGACAAAGGGTAGGATGCAAATACTGCAGAGGACATCACGCACGGGAAAAGAAGGCATGTCCAGCATGGGGAAAGCAATGTTCTCATTGCAAGAAGCTGTATCATTTTGCACGCAAGTGTTTGGCTGGAAGGAAGCACAACACGCAGGTATAAATGGCCACTGGAGAGATATCAGCCAAAGATTCAGAGGAATCACTATAGACAGATCGATCGGTGACAAATTGTTTGCGACTGTTGGAATGACAACTGCAGAAGGAGAATATCAAGTCAACATAAAGTGCCAGATGAACATTCGTGCATCGTGCAACATCATGATTTTCACAGACCTGTGCAAAGTGGCTCAACATGACGATCCAAAAATGAAGCCCTCAATTGGAAGGTTCAGGCTATATGATGGCACCATACTAGTGCCAAGAGGACAAGTTACTCTGAGAGCCCGTTGCAATGACCAGAACGAAGATCTGGAGTTCCAAATCATAGATGGCAAGGAAAAGCCACTAACCTCAGCTGAAGCAAGTCTAAAGCTTGGACTGGTAACCCTCAATGTGCAAAAAGAGAAAACCCAGGAGACAGCCTACAGGAGAAGGCGCCGACGCTGAAACGAGAACGTCTTTGCCAGTCGCAAAGTGACGCGAGTCATACAGGCTGCGAGGAGAAGATCTGGCAGTCATCTACTCAGGCACCCTAGGTGGAGGTTGTGGGGAAGGAGCACTCTGATTCCGCCGAGCGGGCAGATAAAATCAAGGTGAAATAGCAGAAAGCCAAATTTCATTTTGACAAAACTGCTGAACCATTGCCAGAATTAAGCATTGGACAGCCAGTCAGGGTCCAAATCTTCAACGCGCTCAACAAGAGTCAGCCCAAGTGGTAACTTGGAACCCGCATAGAGAAGTTGTCACCTCGATCGTATGCGGTGGCAGTGAAGGACCAGAGATACCATCACAATCACAGACACACACACACAACTGGAGAAGCTGTTCCTTCATGGCAGGTGGCCAATCAGGAAGATGAGAACTCACCAACTGCACAGACCACAGAATAACCATCAGCCCCAGAGGTCCACAGCACCCCAACAACGGAAATGGAACAACAACAGTGACCGCGACAATAAGTGACAAGGGAACGACACTCGCCGGAGAAGTAAAATCAACCAGATGAGCAACCAACGACAACACGCATTAAGAGATCAGCACGATTTAATGAATATGTGTGCAATGCATGTGCAGAGACTGACAAGAATGAAAAACTACTAATGCATGAAAACAGTTGTGTGCATAGTGGATAACTTGGGCAACTCACAGTTCAATGATAATGCATGCAAACTTTTTTTTGTGGTTTTTTTTGTATGAAAAGGGAGATGTTGGGATAGAAATGCAATAGTGTACCAATATGCCTCCTGGCTTGCCATGGTCATGTGACCTCTACCATAAGGTACTCTAACTGCAGGCAGCCATTACAGTTAGTTTCATTAAAGACAGAGTCCACACCAGACTGGTGTCCTGTGAGCTCGTAGCAGAGACCATGGCTGATCTGTGGCCTGACTCTATATACCTGCCTTTGCTCCATATTCTTTAATATCTTTGGTTAACAAAAATCTATCAAGTTTTAAAATTAACAATTGATCTAGCATCAATTGCTGTTTGCAGAAAAGAGATACAAATTTCTACCATCCTAATTTCACTCCTTAAAGGTCTGGCTCTAATTTTTAGGCTATAGCCCAGTCCTAGATTCCCCAACCAGCAAAAATGGTTTCTCTCTATCTACCTTTTCCATTCCCCTTAATATCTTGAACGTACCTGGACCCCAAGTCTCTTTGAACCTCCACTGTTTCAGCTTTGCACCATTTTGAAAATACCTTGTCTATCCTTTTTACACCCAACCTGGATAACCTCACATTTCCCTACATTGAAATCCATTTAACACAGTTTTGCCCATTCACTTAATCTATCAATATCTCTTTGTAATTTTTGCTTCCATCTACACTGCTTAAATTGCTGCCTATCAGTGACTTTGGCAAACTTGGTTATGAAGCTTCTATCACATCATCTAAGTTTTTAAAAATTCAGTAAATAATTGAGGCCTCAACACAGAGCCTCTCATCTTATTCTGACAAATAGAATACCTGCCCATTATCCCTATGCTCCGTCCCCTGCCACACAGCCAATTTTCTAACCAGGTTGTTACAACCAGGTGAGAAAGGTGTCTAGGGGTCCCTTTTAACCTTCACCTGGTTTTATTGTAACAGGGTTTATGTTTTAAACTCACTGTGTTTTAGCTCCCCCTTGATGAATCCTTGTTCACCGCTTTCCAATTAATAGGGTAAAGAAATGAGCACAAACAGGCTTTCTTAGGTTTAAAGAAAAAAAGCAAAATTTATTAAAACTTAAACTTAAACTCTAATTCAGTTAACGCCTACAGATTCAAGCTGTACCCCATGCTAGCATGCAAACGCAATTCGCACATGCAAATAGAGACAGAAAAGAGCAGAAGAAAAATACTGGAGAAGTTTGAGGCAATCTCTGAAGAGGGTTTTTTTTCTACTGTGCTTCGAGCTCGCTGTAGTCCTTGCTTGTAGGTCATCTTGCTTTTCGTTGGGGCCCAATATTCTTCTTGAACCTTGTTCACAGGAGGAGACTTTTCTCTCTCGGGGTTCATTTGTCCTCAATGTATTCCGAAGCTGGTGAGAATGAGATGAGAGCAGACAGGAGAGAGGTCTTTTCAGTCCAGGAGCCAACAGCTTTCTCAGTTCAAATTCTCTGTGGCAAGTTCAAATTCAAAAAAACTCCAGCAGCCAGTTAGTCATGCAACTAAACTGGTTTCACCATGCCCTTGTGTGTATTTGGCCATCTTAGTAGTTAACCTGGAATGCTAGCCTCTCTACCTTCAATATCTGGTAATCAAAAGTCTATTGTGGATTAAATTAGAGAGTGGTCCCTTTGTCCTTTCCAAGTACTGTCTGTTACTATGCAAATGGATTTCCAGTCAGGGGCTTGGCAACCCCTTGTAATAGGCCTTCTTTTCTTCCCAGCAACAATTTTTAAAATGTAATGTCCATGTGGCGAAATATCTGTGCCCCATTATTGGCAGGTGGGGGCCTGCATGACAAGGTTAATAATTTGCCTTCAATTCTATGAGCTTCAATTTTACCTGACAGTCCCTTACATGGAGTTTTATCAAATGCTTTCTGGATGGCCGTGTAAATAACATCAATAGACATTCCCCCATCCACTACTTCAGAGACCTCTTCAAAAAATTCAATCGGTTCATTAGATATGACCTACCCTTTGCAAATCCAGCTGAAAATCTTCAAGGTAATGACATAAAGTCTATAGCAGAACTGAACATAGAGGGCTAGAAATTCATCTTGGGCAATGGTACAAAATGGGCAATATCGAATTGCCCACTGTTATTCGCAGTGCCTGATATTGAGTTCGATTGAAGTCAATGGGTGGCCAATCTGATACTGCCCATTTGTCTGAGATGAATTTCTAGCCCTCAGTCTACATGCTTGGCGCATTGGTGTTAAGGAATTTTAAAGAATCAGTTTGCCCAGGTAACAATATCAACAGCAAGGGTGGCACAGTGGCGCAGTGGTTAGCACCGCAGCCTCACAGCTCCAGGGACCCGGGTTCAATTCTGGGTACTGCCTGTGCGGAGTTTGCAAGTTCTCCCTGTGATTGCATGGGTTTTCGCCAGGTGCTCCGGTTTCCTCCCACCGCCAAAGACTTGCAGGTGATAGGTAAATTGGCCATTGTAAATTGCCCCTAGTGCAGGTAGGTGGTAGGGAATATGGGATTACTGTAGGGTTAGTATAAATGGGTGGTTCTTGGTCAGCACAGACTCGGTGGGCTGAAGGGCCAATTTCAGTGCTGTATCTCTAAACAAAATAAAAACAACAGCTTGCATTTATATAGCAGCTTTAACATAGTAAAATGTCCCAAGGAACTTCACAGGAGCATAACAAATAAAAATTGACTCTGAGCAAAGAAAGGAGACATTAGGACAGTGAGGTGAAGTGGTTTAGGGAAGGAGTTTCAGAACCTGAATCTGTAGTCATCAATGGTGGGGCGAAGGAAGTGGGGAGATGCACAAGAGATCAGAGGGTTATAGGATATCATTCCTCATGTTAGTACAACACATATATTAAAACCCTGATGTTAACCTAAAGTGCCTAGCAAGAACAGGACTCATTCATCTCAGACGACTGATTTATACCTGCCTGATTTTCCCCTCCATCAACTTTAATGGAGACTGAAATCAGATGGGGCATAAATGGAGCATCTGACCTTGTTCTCACTGGGAGCATTGAGTTAAAATAGGGAGCACAGGCCCAGCCAAACGCTTAGCATTCACTGTAGCCACAACATTTTAGATAGTGTGATGATCTGTGCCGACTGACATTTTGATGAGATAAGCAGGGGAGGCTCAAAGATTCTTGAAACAGATAATCTGTAAACTGTTTAGGAGTTTTAAAGCACTGTTCAGCTTGTGGGAATGTGAATCCTCAAGGTTTGAATATTTAAATAACAACTTGCATTTAATGCAGTCAGGAACTATGCTACAAGACCTTTGAGGAAAAGGAAACAAGCATGACTTCAGTCCTGTCACTGAATTAGTAATCCAGAGGCCAAGACTAATGCTCTGGGGTCACGGGTTCAAATCCCACCATGACAGCTTGTGGGATTTAAATGTAATTAATTAATCAGTTAATAAATAATCTGGAAATAAAAGCTAATCTCAGTAACAATACCATGAAACTACCATTTATTGTTGCAAAACCCATCTGGTTCACTAATGTCCTTTAAGGAAGGAAATCTGCTGTTCTTACCTGGTCTAGCCCACATGTGACTCCAGACTGACAGCAATGTAGTTGACTCTTAATTGCCACTCAATTGTCAAAGGCAATGAGGGATGGGCAACAAATGTTGACCTTGCCAGCAGTGCCCACATCCCATGAATGAATAAAAAAAGTCCTGTTGATGGTAAGTTGGAGGAATGTCTAGTTCATCTTTGTTGGATAAGCAGTCAAATAACACAGTGGTAGTCATGGAACTACGGTTATTAATGGAGAGGTAGAGCCATATTGAAGTTGATCACACGCTGATGGATGATCTCACTGAGGGACGACATTTAAATGAAAACCAAGAGGCAATTACTTGGAATAATCGGGAGGTGACTGCAGAGAAGGGAAGAGAAATCATTGAAAGACGTGTGCTGGCTACATTGGACCAGATAGGCGTGGAACCAACCGAGGTGGTCCACAAAGGGAAATCCCAAAGGAAAGCTGGTGGAGGAGGCTTTCCACCGTGTTAAACATGATGAAGAGGTCGAATCAAAAAGGGCAGTGTCCCACTGTCACATGACCTCAATGATGAAAAAGTGCTTAGAAATGGGGCAGTAATTGGAAATGACAAGAGAGTCAAGGGCTAGACTTTTTCAGGAAGGGGAGATCATGATGGCAGTTTGAAGGGCAGAGGAACAGTACATGAGGAAAGGGAGCCATTGACAATGCCCGTGGTCCTCATATATGTTTCAACTGGATATTCTGACCTTATCATACAATTTTTCAAGTCATAGAACCTATTGCGTACCTCCTTGAAGTCTTCCTGATAGTGAACCCCAAGGTAACAAGTTGCATTTAATGCAGTCAGCAGCTAGGGTACAGGATTTTCATTTCAAGCCTTACAGCACAGAGCTTCATGCACTGGGAGCATCGATTGGATAATGGGGTGTGCACTGTCCACAATTTTCAGTCCATTCATCTGACCTGGACAGAAACTTGCTGCCATGCTTCTCACAGGTAAAGCCTATTTTATCATCTGACCAAATGGAAATGAAAACTGAGCTGAGTGTAAAATGCACAGCCAAAGACCAATTACACCACCTCCACCCCCCACCCCCCACCCACAGTCATGGCCATTGCACGTTTTTGGACTTTCCATGTGACCAAGCGTTGTTCACTCCACAGAATATTGAACACTATATCAGTAAAGTAGTGATTTAGATGTTTAAAAAATGTTAAAGCAGAATTTTAACAAATGTATTGTGATTTTCAGTTTTTTTCATTGATGTTATTGCATTTAGCTCACATCTGGATTTAGGTTTGTTATCTTCCTAAAATAAGGCCAATTGACTTACTTTCAGAGAAAAAGAGCACAGTTGTATAGATTTAACGGTTGTTGCAAAAAAAAAGAATTGATTTAAAGCTCAGAACTGCTGGTTTCTTCCTGGAAACAAATTGTGCAGCCACATTCAGCAATGTCAAATCCATCTCCAGAACTGAATGTTACTACATTGCTCCTGTGATTGATGACAATTCCAGCAGTGAACAAATTAAACGCAAGTTACAAACTTACTACCCTGTGTCTGAAGCTGATAATGTGTTACAAAATACGATTACTGAACAAGAACTCAAAACAAATCCTTGCAAACCTTAATTTAAATGACACAAAAGAGGGACAGGGGTCTCGTTGATTCATAACAGAACAGGTTACAGTAGAAAAAAATAATAATGTGATTTCCTCATAGAACGAATAACGATTTTTATTACATCATGTTTTTTCTCTTATTTAGTCAGTATTTTAAGATATAATCATAAACTAAATTCTTGTTTTCATCAGGCAGATCATTGAAAAATGACTGGGGTCAGGATTTCATGCAAGGCATTTCATACATTGGATCTGAAGAATAATTGCTGTCATCCATGGTCATTTCTAGAAACAATTTAAATGGAATGAGAATCGGATGGGTTCTATAAAAGGTGGGCGGTCTGACAGATTACACCCAGACAGAAATCTACCCCATTCTTTGTCTAGCTATTTATTAACCAGCTTTTGATCACAGATCTCCTTTTGACATAAATAGGTACAGCCGTGAATGGTGGTGAACAATTAAACAACTAACTGGAGGAGGTGGCTCCACAAATATCCCCATCCTCAATGATGGGGGAGCCCAGCACATCAGTGCAAAAGATAAGGCTGACGCATTTGCAACAATCTTCAGCCAGAAATGCCGAATTGATGATCCATCTCGGTCTCCTCCTGAAGTCCCCAGCATCACAGATGCCAGTTTTCAGCCAATTCGATTCACTCCACCTGATATCCAGAAACGGCTGAATGCACTGGATACTGTAAAGGCTGTGGGCCCTGACAACATTCCGGCAATAGTACTGAAGACCTGTGCTCCAGAACTTGCCGCGCCCCTAGCCAAGATGTTGCAGTACAGCTATAACACTGGCAACTACCTAGCAATGTAGAAAATTGCCCAGGTATGTCCTGTACACAAAAAGCAGGACAAGTCCAACCACCACCCCATCAGCCTACTCTCAATCATCAGTAAAGTGATGGAAGGTGTCATCAACTATGCTATCAAGCTCAGCAATAACCTGCTCACTGACACTCAGTTTGGGTTTTATTTATTTATAGATACAGCACTGAAACAGGCCCTTTGGCCCACCAAGTCTGTGCCGACCATCAACCACCCATTTATACTAATCCTACATTCCTACCACATCCCCTGTACTAGGGGCAATTTATAATGGCCAATTTAACTATCAACCTGCAAGTCTTTGGCTGTGGGAGGAAACCGGAGCACCCGGCGAAAACCCACGCAGACACAAGGAGAACTTGCAAACTCCGCACAAGCAGTACCCAGAACTGAACCCGGGTCGCTGGAACTATGAGACTGCGGTGCTAACCACTGCGCCATTGTGCCGCCCAGGACTACTCAGCTCCTGACCTCATTACATCCTTGGTTCAAACATGGACAAGAGAGCTGAATTCAAGACGTGAAGTGAGAGTGGCTGCCCTTGACATCAAGGCAGCATTTGACTGAGTATGGTATCAAGGAGCCCTGGCAAAACTGGAGTCAATGGGAATCAAGGGGAATACTCTCCTGTGATTGGAGTCATACCTAGCGCAAAGGAAGATGATTGTGGTTGTTTTCAGCTCCAGGATATCACTGCAGGCGTTCCTCAGGGTAGTGTCCTAGGCCCAACCATCTTCAGATGCTTCATCAATGACCTTCCTTCAATCATAAGGTCAGAAGTGGTGATCTTTACTGATGATCGCACAATGTTCAGCACCATTCACGACTCCTCAGATACTGAAGCAGTCCGTGTAGAAATGCAACAAGACATGGACAATATCCAGGTTTGGGCTGATAAGTGGCAAGTAACATTCACACCACACAAGTGCTAGGCAATGACCATCTCCAACAAGAGAGAATCTAATCATCTCCCCTCATATTCAATGGCATTACGATCGCTGAATCCCCCACTATCAACATCCTGGGGGTTACCATTGTCCAGAAACTGAACTGGAGTAGCCATATAAATACCATGGCGACAAGAGCAGGTCAGAGGCTAGGAATCCTGAGGCGAGTAACTCACCTCCTGACTCCCCAAAGCCTATCCACCGTCTACAAGGCACAAGTCTGGAGTGTGATGTAATACTCTCTACTTGCCTGGATGGGTGCAGCTCCAACAACACTCAAGAAGCTTGACACCATCCAGAACAAAGCAGCCCGCTTGATTGGTACCGCATTCACATACATTCACTCCCTCCACCACTGACGCTCAGTGGTAGCAGTGTGTATCATCTACAAGATGCACTGCAGCAACGCAGCAAGGCTCCTTAGACAGCACCTTCCAAACCCACGACCTCTACCACCTAGAAGGACAAGGGCAGCTGTGCATGGGAACACTATCACCTGCAAGTTCCCCTCCAAGTCACATACCATCCTGACTTGGAACCATATCGCCCTTCCTTCACTGTCGCTGGGTCAAAATCCTGGAACTCCCTTCCTAACAGCACTGTTGGTGTACCTACCCCACATGGACTGCAGCATTTCAAGAAGGCAGCTCACCACCACCTTCTCAAGGGCAATTACGGATGGGCAATAAATGCTGGCCTAGCCAGTGATGCCCACATCCCATGAATGAATAAAAAAAGGCAAGTTTTGACATCATCTCATATCTTGTAAAATAGTATTTACTAAAATGCTCTTGTTAATGCTTAATAGCATCAATATTAGAAAAGTAACAACAACAAATTGGATTAACAATGCACCTTTAACATTGTAAAACATCCTAAGGCACTTCACATATGGGTAATCAGACAGAAATTGACATCAAGCCAAAGAAGGAGACCAATGGCTTGATCAAACAGGAGGTTTTCAGGAGGGAGGAGGAAGTTAAAGAGATCGGGAGGGCAAGGCCTTCGAACAATTTGAACACAAAGCTGAGAAGTTTAAAATCAAGGCATTGATGGACCAGAAGTCAAAGTAGGTTAGTGAGCACAGGAGCAACGGGTGAATGGGACTTGCTGTGAGTTAGAAGATGGCCAGCACAGCTTCAGTTGAGCTCAAGTCTATGGAGGTTGGAAGATGGGAGACCGTCCAGGAGTGCATTGGAATAGTCATACCTGGAGATACCAATATCATGGTCGAGGGTTTCAGCAGCAGATGGGCTGAGGCAGAGGTAGAGATGTGCAATACTCCAGAGGTGGAAATGGGAGATTGATGTGATGGAGAGGATGAGGTTGGAAGCTCAGCTCAGTGTCAAATAGGATGGCAAGGTTGTAAACATTCTAGGTCAGCCAGAGACAGGCAGGGGGATGAAATCGGAGACTAGGGATCGGAATTTGTGACGGGAGTTGGACAATTAGCTGAATTTTCACCCTCATATGAGGGTGAGTAAGGAGGTGGGTGGGGGCAAATATTCACGCGACCAGACGGCTTGCTGGTTTTCTGGCACCATCTCACCCCCAGGCATTTTTCCCAAAGGCGGAATGGTGGTCAGGTGGGCTACCTGCCTGCAATGGGTGTGTAGCCAATCAAGGTGAGTAAATTGGCCAACTGGAATTTTTCTGTCATCCTGCACACCTGCTGAGGTGTCAGGAACTAGGCCATCTGCCAAAGGCAGATCGGGGGGGCCAACACTCCAGGCAGGTTTTGAGGCCCTCCCCACCTGCCTGTCTTTCAGCTGCAGACACAGGCTGCTCCGTGGAAGGATTCTCCCTCGACAATGGTGGCCCGACTGCTGAGGCATTTTTTAATTTAAAAGTTTTAAAACATGCAGAGAAGGCACCTCAAAATGCAGGCGCCCTCTTTCTTCCTCTCTTTCACCTGATTGCCGTCCAAGCTGGAGGGCTTCCTATTGGCCCTCCAGATTTGTAAGCCCACCCACCATCCTTAATTAGACAACGAACCCACCCTCTGGCCACTAATTGGCCAATTCGAGGAAAATCACTGCCAGGCGACTGTTTCCCTCACAGTGTCGAGTTGTGACCCCCATTTGACTCCGACGTCTGGGTCCTGACCCAAAAGGCAAAATCCTGTCCCATGGCTTAAGTGTTCCCAGCATATAATTTGAGGAAATTTTGACTCAACTATTGCAATTACCCCTTTAACAGCATCTACTTGTCGAACCTGTTCAAAAAAGGGAGAGGGATAAACCTGGCAGCCACAGGCCTTCAGCCATATGCTGGTGGTGGGGAAACTTTTAGAGGTTGTCTCCAGGGCATAAATAATTGGCAATTGGAAAAAGATAAATGAAAGCCAGCATGGATTTGTTAAAGACAGTCTATGACTAATTGATGGAGTTCTTTGATGAATAAAGAGGATTAATGAGGGCAGTGTCGTTGATGTTATGTACATGGACTTTTAAAAGGCATTTGATAGACTTCTTGGCAAAATTGAAGTCCATGGGATTAAAGAGATGATGGTTGTGTGGATACAAAATTGGCTAAAGGACAGAAAACATAGAGAAGTTGTATTTCAGACAGCACAATGGTGTTCCCAAAAATTGGTTTTGGGACCACTGCTCTTTTGACTTGGGTATACAGGGCATAATTTCAATGTTTGTAGGTGAAAAGAATCCCAGAAATGTAGTAAACAATGAGGATGATATTAACAGACTTCAGGAGGACATAGCTTGGTGAAATGGGCAGACACATGGCAGATGAAATCTATCAAACAGAATGATGAAGTGATTAATTTTGGTCAGAAGAACGAGGAGAGGCAACATGAACTAAATGGTGCAATCTTAAAGGGGATTCAGGAACAGAGAGACCACCAGTCTTCGAAAGTGGTAGGACAAGCCAATGGAGCCATCATCCACCCTCCCTCCAGCTTCGCTATCGGGGGAAGTCGAGGCTTCTTGGTCTACGCGGGGCAGCCCAGAGTTTGTCGCATCTGTGACAAATCTGGTCACGTTGCAGCTAACTGCAGCACGGTTGTCTGCAAGAACTGCAGGGAGGAAGGCCGTCAGTCCAAGGACTGTAAGCAGACTAAGTGTTGCAACTTGTGCGGTGCGGCAGGCCACCTCTACAAAACCTGCCCCAAACGCTGCCTCAGTTATGCTCAGGCGACAAGGTCCAAGGAAAGGCCGGGAGAAGGTTCGACAAAGACGTCCGGTGCTCGAAAGGAGACAAGCAACCTTCTCCGCAGCGAGGAAAGTATCCCTGAGAAGAAGAAGAAAGGGGAGGCAGCTGAAACCAGCGACCCAGCACCTACCCTGCGCCCGGAAACCTTCCTCCACAGACAGAATCAATGGAGGAGGAGGCAGCAGATGGACAAACAGGTCAGTGGCAAGTGGTACAAAGGAGAACCACAAAGAAAAGACCTCCAAAAGCGGAACAGGCCTCCACCCAAACCAGTGGCAAGAGGAGGTTACTGTCTGAGACAGACTACAGCAGCTCCTCTTCACTGGACGAGGAAGTGCTGGAACGACAGCCCCTTCAAAAGAGGCGGCAGAACTCAAAGGAGCTGGAAGATAAAGCCCCCCAGCCCCTGTGCACTGGAAGCTGTGATGGGCCCGGCGTGCCCCAACCCCAAAGCGCCACACCGAACGACATGGCCAGCGCATCCCAGCTCCGGGACACCGAGAGCAAAGACACGTCTGGCGCACCTCAGCTCCGGAAAGCCGGGAGCAGTGATATTTTCAAGGATGAACAGAGGGGAACAGCAGAGGACAACCCAATCCTTACTGTCTACAAGACCCCCCCGATGTCACCCCAGTGAAACAAACCCTGCATGAAAAACCAGGAGGGGTTTCTGAGCACACTATGGGTATGCAGGAACATCCCGAAGGACTGGGTCTAGCAAGGACAAATGGTATGGGAAGCAACAACTAACTTTTTAAAAATGGGTATAAGGATTGCTTCCATTAATGTGCATAGCATTAAATCCACTACGCGATGTGTTTCAACCTTGGATTACCTTGCCAAGGTCAAAGCCGACCTACTGTTTCTGCAGGAGTGTGGAATACCACACCTCAGCACCTACAGGCAATGGTTGCGATGGTGGTCCCACGGGCCATCGATCTGGTCAGGGGGTAATGATTGCCGTTCCTCCGGCCTGGGTATTCTGCTGTGGGGAGGTAACTTCACCATCTCCGAAGTTAAGGAGGTGGTGGGCGGTCGCCTCCTCGTAGCAGACATAATGTACAACAACGCTCTGCTCCGGTTGATCAACGTGTACGCCCCGGTTCAATGCAGCGAGCGGCTGACCGTTTTCCAGCAGCTCCCACTGCTGCTGGCAACGTCCAGGCCAGACATCCTAGGTGGTGACTTCAATTGCATCATCGATGCAGCTGGACGATCCGGCAGAGACGACAGCAAACTGGACGCTACGTCCAGATTCCTAATAGAAACAGTTAAAGATGCCAAACTGCACGACGTCTTCAGCAAACCTGCAGACGGAGCGCAGCACAGATACACATGGTCAAGATTGGACGGGTCTGTCCATTCCAGGATTGACTTCCTGTTTGTGTCCCGCGCTGTCACGGTCGGATCCACCGACGCCAAGCCGGTGTTCTTCTCCAACCACTGCCTCTTACTGGCCGGCTGTCACTTACAGGACGACCAGCGGGTTAGCAGGGGGACGTGGAAGCTCAATGCTACACTGCTAACCCCAGAGAACGTTGAGGAACTCAAAAGGAATTACAAAGGTTGGAGGACCGTGAAACCCCTCTTTGAGTCTCCAGTTCACTGGTGGGAAGCGATCAAGGAGAACATCAAGAGGTTCTTTATCTTCAAAGGGGTTAAGAGGGCGAGAGAGAGACAGAGGGAAATATTCTGACTCCAGAAAAGTATGCAAAATCTGCTCCGGCTGCAGTCGATGGGGGTCGAGGTCAAGGAGGACCTCCATGAGGTGAAGAGCCAGCAGGCCTCGCTCTTTGCCACGGAGGCCTCCAAGATCATCTTCCGGTCCAGAGTCCGCTCCAAACAGGTTGCGAATCACACCATCCGCAATCACACCCGAAAACGGACCTTAACAAATTTTTAGCCTTTAGAATGCAAAAATATGTGAAACCTTTGTAAACACGGGTTAAGCCCTGGCTGAAGTGTTGCAATCAATATTTGGCACCACACAAAAGAGAATTGGATAAATATCTGAAGGTGAAAAATTTGCTGGGCTATAGGGAATGAGCTGGAGATTGGGACTAATTGTATAACATTTTCAAAGAGTGGGCACAGGTAAGATGAACTGAATGGCCTTCTTCTATGCTGTATCATTCGATGGGCTAGATTTTGTTGTGCCAGCAGGACTCCAAGCACCAGACTGAAAAGGTGAGGGGAATCCTGCCTCTGTCTTTTGGAGAACTTCAGCACAATCTACTGGCACTCAGGCACTTAAGTGCCCGATGCCAGCATACCGTCCCTTAAAAGATGGGGATCCTGTCTCCAAGAGCTGCCAACCAATCAGAGAGCCAGCAGCTCAGTAGTATCAGCAATGCCATCGGGAGCAGTGGCTATTGCCAGTACTACAAAAGGCTTTGGACCTAGGCTCAGCACTGGAGCCTAGACCCAAGATGAGTGAGGCAGGGTAGCCAGGACCAGAACGGCACAGTGGCGCAGTGGTTAGCACCGCAGGCTCACAGCTCCAGGGACCCGGGTTCGATTCCGGGTACTGCCTGTGTGGAGTTTGCAAGTTCTCCCTGTGTCTGCGTGGGTTTTCTCCGGGTGCTCTGGTTTCCTCCCACAAGCCAAAAGACTTGCAGGTTGATAGGTAAATTGGCCATTATAAATTGTCACTAGTACAGGTAGGTGGTAGGGAAATATAGGGACAGGTGGGGATGTTTGGTAGGAATATGGGATTAGTGTAGGATTAGTATAAATGGGTGGTTGATGGTCGGCACAGACTCAGTGGGCCGAAGGGCCTGTTTCAGTGCTGTATCTAATCTAATCTAAAATCAATCTAGACAGGCCCTGGCGAGGCAGGGGGTGGGGGGAAGGGTGGGCATTTAGTGCAGTGGGGGGGGCAGTTCAGGGAGATGGAGCTTTTCCTGGCAGGGGCCCTCTGTGGGCCACAGATTTCCCACAAATTGCCTTCGTTTTACTGGGTGACTTCCCTGCGTAGCAGAGGCCCCTCCCCCCACCCCACCACTGATTAAATCCCAGTGGTGGCAGGAAGAAGCCCTTAAGTGGCTGGTAATAGGCCACTTTAAGGGCTTCAAGTGACTCCTGGGCGGGACGACATCTTTGGCAATCCCACCCCTGACAAAATTGCATTGCGTTGGGGATGCGAGGGACCTTTCACCACCCCCCCCCCACCCCCACATTCAGTAGCAATTCTATGGACACCGCCCTCCCTCCACCTCCGAACCTGTTTCTGGGATGCCCATAAAATTCAGCCCATGGGGATTCTATGATAACCTCATTTATAGTTAGCATCACATTTGTCATAATGAACTTCACAGCTTAATAGCCTAGCTGTAGTAGTGTGATCTGCCCAAGGGCAAGTCCTCTGCTCATTTCTCCATACCTCATGGTCCTGTGTTTTCCTCTTCAGTTGTCATAAGAGCCTCCCATTTTTTAAACTTACATGAGAAATGAGCAATATGACTAGAGAAAAAGTCCATGACGTGGTTTCCTGTTGCCTTCCTCACATGTGCTTTAAAGGAAACACAAGTCCTCTTCCGAAAGGTTCCTCCACCTATAAGCAGCCATTCTCCCTCTAGCTGCTCTGCCATCACCACCGAGAATTGGCTGGTTCCTTCCTTGGCCATAGCTCGTAAACCCAAGCATGGGACCCTTACTTGGACCAGGGTAACTCACAAAAGGGGAAGGACAACCGCCCACTGAGGTCTCAAATGACCCTGCTACCCAAGCCTAGTTATAGCAGTCAACAAATAAAATAAAAATGTTTTCCAGTGCTAGCATTTGAGTGCAATTCAAGATGTAGCAAGCACACATACAGGGCTGAATTTTGCCCTTGGGAGTCAAGTCCTGCTGCCGGGGCCATAAGTGGGAACCGATTCCCCTCCAGCAGGCGGCAGGATCTTGGGGCAGCATTTTTCCAACAACGGCTGGTGCTGCAATCCAATTGAGGCCCGTTCCTCAGAGGTGCTGGCCCAATCAGTGGGCTGGCAGCTGAGCAGCCTCGGCAGTGCCACCACTAGTAGTGGCCATTGCTGAGGCTGCAGTTCAAGGATGAGGGAGCCTCAAAGCCGAGGGACCCCTGAAGACTGGTGGGTGTGTTTCGGGAAGCCCGGGTGGCGGGTGGAGGGTGGGGGGGTTCATGGCGCACTGGCAGCCAGTTAGGCGCAGAGGTAGCCATTGCTATCAAGGATGCCCCTCCA
Source organism: Heterodontus francisci (assembly GCF_036365525.1). Taxonomy (NCBI): domain Eukaryota; kingdom Metazoa; phylum Chordata; class Chondrichthyes; order Heterodontiformes; family Heterodontidae; genus Heterodontus; species Heterodontus francisci. Next base: position 41,291,904 of record NC_090390.1, read on the forward strand.
TGGGCCATGATGTGCCCATCAAGGAGATCCCCCGCCTCCAACCCAAAACCTACTGGGTTTACATGGTAACGGACCATCCTGACCCAGGCAAAATACCCACGGGGGCAGGAAGTGGCCCTTAATTAAGCTCTTAAGTGGCTCAATTGGCCACCTGGTGGGCAGCCGCACCACTGAGATTCCAACCACTGGCAATGTGCCATGGCGGTGGTAAGACGTCAGGCTCTCCTCCTGATGCCGTCCCCCACCATTTTGCTAGTCCTCCCGCCTCCCAGCCCCACTCCAAAGGGCTTGGAAATTCAGTCCACAGTCATAGATTTGAAAGACTGCGATTTAAAAGCAATTCTCAATAGGTAGATACAATGGCAATTCCCAAAGCATAATTTAGGTACAAGTCACTCAAGTAATAAAATGCAGTTTATTAAACACTTGGTGTAATTTCAAGGCATAAAGGCACAATGCACTGTACTATAAACTAAAACATTACCATGGGAAATCTTCACTTATCTAATTATCCATGAAAAACACTAAAAGATAGAGCTTATTTTCCATGATTCTTCAGGCTGGAAGGGGGAATATTTGCATAAACATTTTACAGTAGCTTTGACTTCCTCTGGCCTCATTCTGTCAACACATCACATAATTTTGTGGTACCATGCCGAGATATGTTCTGGCAGAACACAGGAGAGTATTGCAGCATTTTCATTTCCTGCTGCCTGCTTCATTTTATTAATAACAGAAGTAAATCCTACTGGCAAAACCATAAGACCATTCAATACCGCTTTAATTCAAAACAAACTAACAAACAAATAAGTCACAAAGCCAGGACATTAATGTCCATGGAAGAGAACTGACCTTAAAACTAAACTGCATTGTAGAAGAAGAGACTTATCCATACATACTGCTTCTGAAGTTATTGTTTAGTAAATCAGTGGGACAGATTTTAATTCTACAGATAGTCTTCCAATTTATGAAGATGGAATCTTAGATTACCAACTGGGAATATAATCAGTCTCATTTCTTTAAAGAAACTGAACCTCCCACAGATCATACATTGGTAAAGTGGTAATCCTCCATTGACCTGAAAAAACTGCATTTCCATACTGAAACCTACAGAAGATATTTCAACTTCAAATTGGCATTTGAATGCCAGTATAAAGTACTGCCAATCAGCCTGATGTTAGCCCCCAGTGTTTTCACTTAGCATCTGTCAGTACTGCCAACTTTGCTGAGGGGTAGCAAGAATTAAGCTGGGTGATATAATTAGCACTGGCAGTATTCAGGTATGCAGGGAATAGGCATAGCTGGTGGTCCTGATCAGCCCCCATTCAAATACATGCCTTGCATATATTTCTGTTATAGGGCTGCTTCATTGTACCAATCACTCCCACATCTTTGTAATAGAAGCCTTATGAAGTACTGAGGCAGTACGCTCATGAAAGACTTAGCTGGCCCAATTCCCTTTCTGGTGTTTGGGTAGAAATCTCACCAGGTGGTACCCATTATGATCACATGCTAAACTGAAGCTGCTTGAAAAATTTAAAGAGACGGAAAGAAAATACTTTTGAAGTTTTATTAGAATATTTTTTTAATTATTTATTTGCTTTCTGAATTCATGTTTTATACATCTTTTCTGTGTTTTATGGATCAGACAGTAGAGGAAATATTAACGTAATGAGCGAAACAGCTGAATCATTGCTATCTCAGAGAAACTGAATGTACAGAAACTCTCTCCAAACTGTAGCACAGGAGGATCCTTAAGGAACATAGGAGCAGGAGTAGGCCATTTGGCCCATCGAGCCTGCTCCGCCATTCAATACGATCATGCCTGATCATCCACTTCAATGACTTTTTCCCACACTATCCCCATATCCCTTTATGTCATTGGTATTTAGAAATCTGTCAATCTCTACTTTAAACATACTCAATGACTGAGCTTCCACAGCCCTCTGGGGTAGAGAATTCCAAAGATTCACAACCCTCTGAGTAAAGAAATTTTTCCACATCTCAGTCCCTTATTTTGAAATTGTGTTCCCAGGTTCTAGACTCCCCAACCAGGGGAAACATCTTAGCTGCATCTATCCTGTCTATCCCTCTAAGTATTTTGTAGGTTTCAATGTGATCACCCCTCATTCTTTGAAACTCTAGAGAATACAAGCCCAGTTTCCCCAATCTCTCTTCATAGGACAGTCCCGCCATCCCGGGAACAAGTCTGGTGAACCTTCGTTGCACTCCCTCTATGGCAATGATATCCTTCCTAAGATAAGGGGACCAAAACTGCACACAGTACTCCAGGTGCGGTCTAACCAAGGTTCTATACAATTGAAGCAAGACTTCACTACTCCTGTACTCAAATCCTCTTGTGATAAAGGCTAACTTACCATTAGCCTTTCTATTTGCTTGCTGCACCTGCATGCTAGCTTTCAGTGATTTATTGACGAGGACACCCAGGTCCCTTTGTTCATCTACACTTTCTAATCTCTTAGCATGTAAGAAATACTCTGCACATCTATTCTGCTGTAATTGGTAAAGTGTCTCCCACAGTATCAATGTTCCTACTGCCTGAGGGTGATGATTGGCAACTTACTTTTCTTTTTATTCTTTCATGGGATGTGGCAAGGCCAGCATTTGTTGCCTGTCCCTAATTCCCCTTGACAACTGAATGGCTTGCTAGGCCATTTCAGAGGCAGTTGAGAGTCAACCACATTGCTCTGGGTCTGGAGTCACATGTAGGCCAGACCAAGTAAGGACGGCAGATTTCCTTCCCTAAAGGGCATTAATGAAAACCAGATGAGTTTATCTTACTACCCCAATCACAGTATTTTATGCTTTAAGTGGTACCTGATTAGAAAAAGCAAGACAGGGAGTTCAGTGGTCATTGCAGCTAGATTGGCCATACTCACCATGATGGTCCCTGCCATATCTACAGATCCTCACACACCTACATAACAATGGCAATTGAGGAGCTGGCTGAACAGGCTGAGAATTAACTGGGAGCCAATAAGGAACTGTTCCATCTGATGCCAGGGCATCTGCAGCCAACCTCCACCATAGGAATGGTACTATGAGTAACTGACAAAGTTACCCACTTATGCCAATTGTTCTCAGTTTCCTTCTTGTTTAGCTTACTCATCATCTGTACCATCAGCTCACGTGCTGCCCACACATATGCGAACAACCAACAGATGCATTGGTCCACGTTTTACAAGTTTCGGGCCTGCTTTAGATATTCTCTCAGGTACAGGAGTGCTGATCACTCACATAATTGGTCCAAGTGTCTTCTGTTCAGGAGAGTGCCAATATTGCCCAAATATTTAATTATACAATAACATCATCCTAGTCTGTAACAATAGCACCACCTTGTGATCTGAACTGGGTATTATATCACATGCGTTTTTCCAATCTTTCCAAAGATTGGGCTGAAACACTTTACTGAGACAAGGTCAGAGCTGAATCACTAATATGCTTTATTCTACACACAGCAAGTGAATATGCAGATTAACAGTTCAATAAAACATCAAACTGATTCAACTGACTACACATCCCTTCTTGTAAACAAGAAAAATCATCTTTTAAAAATTGTCATACTACCCCAAAAAGTTGGCTAATGATTTTTCTTGGTCAGCCTTCTGCTTCTAACTGGCTGGGTTTGAGATGAATAAGTTTCCCCATTGCCAGGCCAGACTTCCTCTTCAGACTTAGCTCGCTAACTGACTGTTCTTTCTGCGTTCCCGACAAGTCCTCTGATTTCTTCCCTACTCATTGATTCACCAGCAGGCCTGTCAACCAAACCACCTTGCTCCTTTTCCAAGAGTATATTCTCAGCAGAAACCGTATTCTTGGCTCTTGTTATTAGAAACATACCCACCTCAATATTTGGTCTAAATCTTCCTAAGATTTCAAAATTAACTTTCATTGCCTAAGTGACTCTGGCTCAGAATCTTCGGGATCCTGATCTATACTACCCAGCTCTGCTGTTCTGTGAATTTAATCCCTTGAGTTCTGTAATTAAAGTCATTTTTTTTTAACATGAACTACCCTCAGATCCTCCAGTGATAACAGTCAGGAAATCCAAAACATGACACCATTTAATTTGACTCGTTTCCTACTGACAAGCCATAGGAGAATGGCATGCTGCCCAATGTCATTACATTGCTGTATTTCCCAATGTACAGGGTTCCCTTTGCCATGACTACATATTCCTTGTATTAAAAGCCTTTTTTTGCAAGCAGAAAAATCGTCTTGACATGTTGAGAGTTGATGGAGCACTTGTGCAATGACAGCATGCGCCCAAGCTGCAGCTCCTCCTGGATATGGTTAGGTAGCAAGCATCATGCAGGTAGATTCTCCTATAATGTTTTCATATGTAAGGCTTTTGAAGATGTGAATGTTTCAAGGTTTTCAATTCTAAGTTACATTTGCAATGTTTCCCCTACGGCTATGCATGGTTTAGCAATGAAAGAGCAAAAGCTTAATTGGGACATTGGTATGGGGTAGAGTAAAAGTGCAACTGCTTTCCTGAAGCAATCAATTGTGACAGTTTTTTTGAAGTAAAAGGGAAGATGGACAGCTAGTTCCTCAGAAATGTGGGCCAGGATTTTGCCGCCACAAGGTAAGTCCTGATGTCGGGACCCATTGCAGGTCCCAAGCCCATGAGGGAGGGCACTGCGACCGCGGTGGCAGACCCAGTGATGGTCAATTAAGAGTCTGCCGCCAGCCTGCCATCCAATTAAGGACAGCGGGCAGCAATTCCAAGCTGCCAGCTCAATCAGAGGGTCAGCAGCTCTGCAGCCTTGGCAGAGCCGCTGATAGAGGGGGCCACTGCTGAGGCTGAAAGGGGAACGTGAGAGCGCCTCCATAGTGAGGTACCCTCGCAGTAAAGGTGAAAATTTACTTTGGTGCTGGGAAAAGGTAGGCAGGCCCCGTTGATCAGAGGGGTAGCCACTCCAGCAGCAGCTTTGGGGCTACAGAGACAGACAATGGCATTGTGGGCCCCCTCTTCAGGACATGAAGCCTCCGGAAACCAAGGACCCCCTCCCCTAGAAACTACAATGAGGCCACCTCCATGCAGCTGGTGTCCTCGCCACGTGGCAGGGGTTGTGCCCGCACTGGCAAAATGCAGCCCAGGAAAATGGCCATTAATTGGCCTTTCAATGATTTAAATTGGCTGCCCACCTCTTGTCGGCAGGCAGCCAAACCGCTGCCATTCCCACCGCTGGGAAAATGGCCCAGCAGCGGGACTGTGTCGGGGAGCCTTCCCAACGCCATTCCATGCCATTTTCTCACCCCTTCCACCTCCCAGCCCGTCTCCAGAGCGCTGACAAAATCCCAACCACGGACTAAGCAGAGCAATATGGGTGGCTGATGACACCTTTTTATAACTCCTGTAGCAGAGAACAGATACAATAATGTGCATGGTCAAACGACACTCACTGAACAGACATTTGGGATGGTAAATCAGTTCTTTGACTTCTTAGGAGGTCTGTAAAATTGGAATAGTGTGCTGTGTGCTGCACAGTATCAACGTGGACAAGGCCTCACCATGATTTGGCTGAGGAGCAGCAGATCAGTCATTGCAGCCAGGGAGGTAGGTGTGCATAGGTCTAATTGCTCAGTTCTTGCAGATATCTGTATTCCTGCTGCAAATCTCTGCATCTGTTTATTTGTTGGTCGCTAAACCTACAATCAGAGATGGCCACAGAGCCAAGAGTACAGCATGGATACTTCAAGCTTGTGTTGGTCTAAACAACTGTCCATCTCAAGCTGCTGTTGGTAATATAACCTTGCTCTTAAACTACTGTATGGACATTAGATCAATTTTGCACTCATTTTCAAGTTTGCTGAAGCTAGTAATTACCATTATGTCAATTTTCATGATTTCAAGATAACCAAGCTCTTCAGTTTCGCTGAACTATGTTTGGACATCATCATCAATTATCAAGGATGAAAGCTTTGATGTATTTACCAACACAATGGAGGCCTTACACGAATGGATTAAATCATTTTTCAAGGACTTCAACTGGTCATCAGAGCAAGATTGTTTTCTGCTCTTGAATGATTGCTCCTTTGAGTCTGTCTGAAAATCATTGCATGAATATCTGAATGGAATGTTGAATTTCTTTTTAATTCTATGACAAGTTTTTACCAGTGTTTGTTTAAAGAATATTTTTGAATAGTTACAACATGCTGACTGCCTTTTCATGGCCCGTGATACCAAACAACTATTGGCCCTGTGATCAGTTGCAATACAATCTGTCACTTTTTCTTCATAAGACAGACAGAATTTCAAATAGATTTTGTAATATGTGGAATTCAGTTGTACTCCACCACCTTGTCAAGTAGTTTAGTTGTACTTTGATTTCCACTGAGCTAGATAGATGACATTGGATTTTATGAATTATGACCATGAAGTTGGCTACTGAATTGTGATTCTCTGGAGTATTATGTCAAACAAGATATATTGTCTGTGTAAAATCAGTATATGTTTTCATCATCCTATTCTTCCATAACTTTCACTGTATTGCCATCACTGTTTTCAACAGTCATCTCAGCTGTCAAGTAACTGGAACAGATTCATTTATCCAAACAAAGGCAAAACGAAAAAGGCCAACAGCTGTGTTCACCCTCTAATGGAACAGCATTTAACAGTGCTCATGCACAATAATTATTACTGGAGCATCAAATGGGCTTTGGCAAGAAAATAACACAGTCAGCAATCATGGGCAGTGTGAATTTGATGTATAGCTGGTATATTTATCAGTGGTACAGTAAATGAAAACGCCTTTAGCAGTTGCTTTACAAGAAGCACTTCATTTTTACGGTTAACATGGTTAAAATCAGGAAGAAGTAATGGACCTGTGCCAGAAATAATACAGTGGAATACAACTTAAGAATTATATTAAAAAATAAACAGAATTCACACTATTAAGCAAACTACTGAATGATAAATTTAGAAACATAATGAAAAGTATCGCAAAACATTTAGGCTACAAATTGGTGTGCCCATAAAGCAGGCATATTGTATACCAATTTGGAAATGTGAGGTCCTGTCCCCAATGTGCATAATGATAACAGGAAAGACTTACTCTAGTCACTATATATTACTACATTGTAAGTGCCATCCAAAGTATGACCTAGAAATACTGAGTTGACAAGGTAAAACTCCCAAATCAAAGGCCAATTACTCTGCTCACATCTGCACACCCTCACTATTCACAGCTCTCTCCACCCGCTTCTCTTCACGCTTCTACAATGAATACATCACACTTCACTCCACCTCCTCTGATCCTACTCACACACTCTGCACCTCATATTCTTCCACAACCCTCACTTCCTCACACTTCATTTCTTGCACACTACATCCACACCATACAACCCTGACAGGCATATTTTCAAAAAAGCTCATAAGACTGTCCCTAACACATTCCCTTCTTTCTTGAAGGAAAAGATGACAAAAAAACCTGAGGGAACTGCTGGCAACTGGAGGAGGGCAAGGGGTGACAGGAGTACTGGGTCTGCCACCTACCCACTCCTGCTGCTATTTTACCAGCGGCGGGCGGATGCGCACTTCAACACCTGAGGAGTCTGCCCAGTAATACCTGGCAGCTTCCTTGCAGGCTGGGTGGCAGCCCTCCTGATTGGGCACCCTGTGCCCCATGGAGACCACCCCTCCAGCAGCATGGGCTATCCCCACTAAAACTACAATCTCCTGCCCTGCTCTCTGACCCGCACACTCCTCGCCAGGGCCAAGCTGATTGTCCCCCTCGAGGCCCTGACCTTAACTTACTCATTTGAAGGGTGATATTCCATCATTCCTCTTCTTGCTGGGTGCAGTCCCAGCAGTGGCCATCACTCCCAGTGGCGCTGCTGGAACTGAAGAGCTGCTGGCCCTTTGATTGGCTGGCAGCTCTTAGAGGCGGGACTTCCTGCCTCGGAGGGGCAGAAGTCCTGACCGAGGCCAATTAAGGGCCTGGGCCACGCAAAATAGCAGCGTGGCTTCCAGGCCCAGTGGAGGTGAACTATCTCACTGGACACACTCTGCAGCTTTCAGCAGCGGGTCAGCTGTCTCTGCTTCCTGTTGACACGACAAAATAACCAATGTCCATCTCCTTCATTTCAGGTGCAGAAAATGTAGAGGACCCTGAGACAACTGAGGAAGAGGAAGCCAGCCTTCTAGAAGGTGACACTCGAGTTAACCTGAGCGAGCACTAGCTCAGATTGGCACCATGAGAACTTTAGAGGATAAGGTAGAGAAGGGCTTCATATGGTGTATCACTGGGCACAAGGTAAGAAAAGTGCCACTGAAGACCCGCTGTGCCTCCTTTGCAATGTTCTCCTCCTTGTCCTCCTCCTACCTCTAGTTCACAGCTGCTCTTGCATACCACATCGTTTTTGGTGCTTCCCCACCTCCTCTAGCCCCAAAGGTGGACCGAACACACCAGCCAGGAGGGAAATGAAATACTTGCTGACAGACAAGCCATCAAACATCTGCAAAGAGTTCTTCCAGAACTCAATGTTCAGTTGTGCAACAAGGAAAATTTCCCCAAAAAGGCCCAGAAGCAGCAAGAATTCTATATAGAGGCAATAACCCCTTTAAATAGAACTCCTTGACTACGAGTGCCATAATTTGTTGGGTAAGTTTATCACATGGGACAAGCCAGGCTTAAGAGCACATTAAATTCACAAAAGAGTCCTACATCCAGTGTATTTTAATATTATATTTTTAATATAATATTATTTAAATGCTTGAACTATTTCAATAATGGTTTTGCATGCTTCTGGCATCCATTTTAGATGCCCATGGCCACCTATCTAATATTGGGTATCAGATTGCACCGTCCTCATTGTTCAGGCATGATATGCCTTCATTACCTCTAGACTTGACTATTCCAATGCACTCCTGGCTAGTCTCCCACACTCTACTCTCCATAAACTTGAGGTAATTCAAAACTCTGCTGCTTGTGTCTTAACTCGCATCAAGTCCTGTTCACCTATCATCCCTGTGCTCACTGACCTACATTGGCTCCTGGTCAAGCAACATCTTGATTTTCAAATTTGCCTTGTTTTCAAATCCCTTCATGGCCTCGCCCCTCCCTATCTCTCTAACCTCCTCCATTCCCACAACCCTCCAAGATACCTGAGCTCCTCTAATTCTGGCCTCTTGAACATCCCTGATATTAATCGCTCCACCGTTGGTGGTCACTCCTAGGCCTAGGCCCCAAGCTCCGGAATAACCTCCCTATACTTTTCCACCTCTCCACTTCACTTTCCTTCTTTAAGATACTCCTTAAAATATACAACTTTGACCAAGCTTCTGGTCATCTGACGTAATATCAGTGTCATTGTGTAAAGTGCCTTGGGACGATTTATTATGCTAAAGTGCTATATAAATATAAGTTGTTGTTGTTAACATTGACACAGATGGCTAGGGATCCAATTTTCCAGGCAGTACGCATGCACCCCTCCAGGCCAAAACTTTGTCGCTCGCCAATTTGAACTTCTAGCCACCTGCTTCATGCCCGAACAATGGGCATGGTGTGATTAGGTTTCTATGCCAATGTGTATACAATTTCACTACACAGCAATCAGAACAATTCTTCCCCTGTATTCTCTACACAATCAACAGCATTGTTTCATATACTTCAAACAATTTATGGAAGGGAAGCTGCATTATATTCATTTTGTATCTTTAAATTCAAGCTTCACAGAGACTAATAGGTTTCAGCTAATTTCTGAATATTAGAAAATCTGAAATATCGGATGACTAGTGCAGTCTTTCTTTGAATTGATTCAATATTTACTGACTGCTTGGATGACAAATTATCATGGGACGTTTGACATGTGTACTCCATGTACAGCCTAACTACTTTCACATAAATATGCAATAAATCACTTTAGAAAGCCTTGAACACTTCAAATACTATCAGATAGAGCATTTATCTGTTTACCTTGCTACATATCAAGGTGACATATGCATCCCATTTGAGACTTTCTAGGATCATTCTTCCAACAATTTTGCTGAATCTATCTATTCAGTGACAGTACTGCCAATTACACATTTGTCAATGTTAAGCTGTTTTATTTAATCAATAACAAAATGATAATAAGACTGATACAAGTGTTATTCCACATAATCCATCCAACACTTTGATTAATCTATTAAACTGTGCTTTTCCTTCCATCACATGGTCAAAAATAAAAATCAACAAATAAATATTTAACAAATCTAATAGTAAACATTTGATTTCACTTAATTTAGTTTCCTGTGGAATTAGTCTCTGGAACCCTTTATCTTCCATAATTTAATAGTCAGTCAAGAGTTCATCATTTACTCAATCATCTGGGGAAGTCTGTTCATAGCAGGATGACTAGCAAGCATCTGATTTTGGATTTCAGGATTGTGGGATTGTTAAATAGGCTATCCACTTTTTTCCTGAGAATATGAGACCTAAGGATGAAAAGTAAAATGCTTTAGTTGATAACCCTGCAATGAATAATTATTTTCAGGCAAGCAGGACAGCAGGTTAATTGCCGCTGCAGCTTGACATAATGTCCAACTCATTTTTGTAAGTACTTGGATGGCCTTCCTCCGAGGGGGAATGGAAGGACATCCAAAACTAGAACTACCATACAGGACTAAAGAAATTGAGATTAATCTGAATGAGAGAAAGGAGGCTTATGATAAATACTAGGTTCATAATACAGTAGAGAATCAAACAGAATACAGAAAGTGTGGAAAGGAAATGAGGGGCAAAGAGAATTTAAGAGAAAAGATTAACGGGTAACATCACCTAGGTAAAGTATGAAAGAAGTATCCTGAAGACCCAATGTGGGTATGACCTCCTGCACGGTGCCCTCCTCCTCCCTCTTCTCCCAGCTACATCTGTTCTCTGTTATCTTTTGGCCTCTTGTCCTCCAGCCCCAAAGTATCAGCCATAGCTCAGTTGGTAGCAATCTCACCTGAGTCAGAAGGTTGTGGGTTCAAGTACTACTCCATGATGAGCACAAAAATTAAAGCTGACACTCCAGTACAGAACTGAGAGAGTTCTACACTGTTGAAAGGGCTGTCATTTGGATGAAACATTAAAGGTGGCATAAAAGATACCATGGCACTTTTTCAAAGAAAAGCAGGGGAGTTCTCCCGGGTGTCCTGGCTAATCCTTCTTCTTTCTTTGGCCTCCTTATCTCGAGAGACAATGGGTAAGCGCCTGGAGGTGGTCAGTGGTTTGTGGAGCAGCGCCTGGAGTGGCTATAAAGGCCAATTCTAGAGTGACAGTCTCTTCCACAGGTGCTGCAGAGAAAGTTGTTTGTCGGGGCTGTTACACAGTTGGCTCTCCCCTTGCGCTTTTGTCTTTTTTCCTGCCAACTGCTAAGTCTCTTCGACTCGCCACACTTTAGCCCCGCCTTTATGACTGCCCGCCAGCTCTGGCGAACGCTGGCAACTGACTCCCACGACTTGTGATCAATGTCACAGGACATCATGTCGAGTTTGCAGACGTCTTTGAAGCGGAGACATGGACGGCCGGTGGGTCTGATATCAGTGGCGAGCTCGCTGTACAATGCGTCTTTGGGGATCCTGCCATCTTCCATGTGGCTCACATGGCCAAGCCATCTCAGGTGCCGCTGACTCAGTAGTGTGTATAAGCTGGGGATGTTGGCCGTCTTGAGGACTTCTGTGTTGGAGATACTGTCCTGCCACCTGATGCCAAGTATTCTCCGGAGGCAGCGAAGATGGAATGAATTGAGACGTCACTCTTGGCTGACATACGTTGTCCAGGCCTCACTGCCATAGAGCAAGGTACTGAGGACACAGGCTTCATACACTCGGACTTTTGTGTTCCGTGTCAGTGCGCCATTTTCCCACACTCTCTTGGCCAGTCTGGACATAGCAGTGGAAGCCTTTCCCATGCACTTGTTGATTTCTGCATCGAAAGACAGGTTACTGGTGATAGTTGAGCCTAGGTAGGTGAACTCTTGAACCACTTCCAGAGCGTGGTCGCCAATATTGATGGATGGAGCATTTCTGATGACCTGCCCCATGATGTTCGTTTTCTTGAGGCTGATGGTTAGGCCAAATTCATTGCAGGCAGCCGCAAACCTGTCGATGAGACTCTGCAGGTATTCTTCAGTGTGAGAGGTTAAAGCAGCATCATCAGCAAAGAGGAGTTCCCTGATGAGGACTTTCCATGCTTTGGACTTCGCTGTTAGATGGGCAAGGTTGAACTACCTGCCCCCTGATCTTGTGTGGAGGAAAATTCCTTCTTCAGAAGACTTGAACGCATGTGGAAGCAGCAGGGAGAAGAAAATCCCAAAGAGTGTGGGTGCGAGAACACAGCCCTGTTTCACGCCACTCAGGATACGGAAGGGATCTGATGAGGAGCCGCCATGTTGAATTGTGCCTTTCATATTGTCATGGAATGAGGTGATGATACTTAGTAGCTTTGGTGGACATCCAATCTTTTCTAGTAGTCTGAAGAGACCATGTCTGCTAATATTTATCCCTCAATCAACTTCATAAAAACAGATTATCTGGTCATTATCACATTGCTGTTTGTGGAAGTTTGCTGTGAGCAAATTGGTTGCTGAATTTCCTACATTGCAACAGTAACTACACTTTCAAAGTACTTCATTGCCTGTAAAGTGCTTTGGGATGTCCTGAGGTCATGAAAGGCACTATATAACTGCAAGCCTTTCTTTCTTTTTAAAGGCAGACCTACTAGACCACTCATGACTAGAATAATGTTTTCCTAAAGCAGACAAAAGTAGTCCAGGCCTAGTACAAAGTTGTTAGGAGAAGGTAGAGTTCACTTGTGAAACACAGCAAATAACCAAACTAGGCCCTGAAGTTAACTAGCAGCCTAACAAAACAAGCCAGCAACTAACCTGAATGGACGGGATGAACCTTTTAGCTAGCAATCCTGGAGGCTCCATCCTGATAGTTAGCACCATAAGTTGTTGGTCAACTTATCACATGATGAGTCGAGTGCTGGGGCAGCCCAACATCACAAAAAGGTTTTATAACATCTGTATTTAAATATTTTAATGACATTTTTGAATGCTTTTGGCAGAAACCTGGATTCCTTTGGGGTAGCTCATCCAATATAGTAGCCATCGCACTTTCAGCATTGAGACAAGTGTGCACTCCACCCAACACATTGGACCTATAGGCACCCATATCTCACCTAAGAAAATGCATAACATGATCAATGCCAGTAATATATAATTGACCAGCACTAACAGCCCTCTACTAACCTAAATAGTTCATGGTGATAACCTCCAACTCCAGTGAAAAAAAAAATTTGGTTTCTGAAACTCTGACTGACATGTATGTCGTAACTGCATGACACAAGATGTCTTATGATCTTACCTGTCTTTGAATCTATTGCCTGGGGTATTCATTGTAAATCTTAAACCTTCTCTCTGCCTTTAGGCTTTCCCTAGTGATGTGTGTGGAAGAGGTAGTGCTACAAACTGTGGCACTTCACAACAGTATATCACCTTCTCCCAGCACTAACACAGTTACCAGCACATCCTGGAGAATGTAAGTAATGAATTTGACGAAGGTGCACTAGGTGAAACACAATGAACGTGGTGGGAGAGAAGGAGAAAAGTTCAGAGAAAGGCGACTTCCCATAACATATATCTGCTGTATGGATAAGGGATTGGTATCCCCCTGAGCCTCCTTGAAGCAAGGGTTTATGCAAGAACCCAAGTTTTAAGCCCACTACATGTAGCCTGCTACCACAGACAGATTATGTGTAGCAGCTCACCTCCAACAATGATAGCAGTCGGAAGTGCAGCATACCATGACGTAAGTGGCATCATCTTGGTCAAGAGCACAGAGGGAGAAAGGATTGAATAGCTTTCCTCTCACAAATGCTTTGACTGCTACCATTCACACCTTGGGCAACCACTCACAGAAGTCTATTGCTGTCAGTTTTGACCCCCAGGAGTGATCACTTGGAAAGAGTAATGAGAGTAACACACATTAAAGATATATGGAACACTCCAATATAAATTGCTGATCATCCAGTTGGGGGAGTCATAACCAGTGCTGTCGCAAGACAAGAGCCAAAGGAGGCCCATTCTCCCACTTTGTTAGACCCCTCAAAGGATTGATGAAGAGTCAGAGAATGGGCAGGTGTTGCACTCAGTGCATTATTGGATGTAGCTACAGCTGTCACAGGGATATCTCATGCACCACAGGTTCAAGGTGAGTTCTATCTCAGAAGGGCCAACAGATATACTCCTCCCACTCAGCGAGTACTTAAACACAACTTAGCCTATGTACTGGAACAAACACAGCAAAGAGAAACACAGGCATAGGAATTAGAGAACATGTTTCATGAGAAAAGCGTTAAATAAATATTTAATTTTGCCTTAGAGTGGCTGATATTTGCTTAATTGGGGTATAGATGGTAATGCACTTTGGGAAGAGGCCACAATATGACAGTTCGGCTTCAGGGGAGGCAATTCTCAATATGTTTAAGGGTGGCATAATATGTGGGTTTGCAATCATGGCTTCTGTCTTTCCTATTGTCACATTTCTAGTAGAAAGGAGACACCAGCTGATCAGGGCACAGTAACATGTGCTCTGCTGTTGTGTGGGAGTTTCTAATTAGCATCATTAGCCTTGGCTACAAAGAGTACTTCTGGTCTCCCAGCAACAACAGTTCATTTCTTTGGGATCATCAAATAATGAAGACACCATGGGCTGGTGTAGAATAAAAGCATAATGGATTTTCCCTAGATAATCGCAATAAACTGCAAGATCACTACTGTGTTCACAAACTACTGGCACATTTATAGTGTGTTGCCCCTTCTTGTTTATGTATGTGTCCGGGTGCCATATGAAGCCCTGATCGCCACATGGGTTCCATAGGTAATGCCCGAGATGCTTGGAAAGCATGCCATGTGGTAACTTTTCTGGCCCTGACCAGCTGGAAATGTGATGAGCATTTTAAAAAATCGCTAATACTCTCTTTCCACATAAATTTAAATAAAATCTTTCCCACGTCACAGAATCCAGGGAGCAATTATTTTACTGCAGAAGATTTTACTGAGATCTTCAGGTTACTGTTTTTCCAGTTAGTGCAAATGGTAACTGTAAATATATTGACCTTTTATTGTCTGATATTTAAATGATTTTACTGATGTTTTGTCTTCAGCAAAAGAACTGCTGTGTGAATGTTGAACGAGCCAGATATCTTTGGCTGTGATTGAAAATCCACAGGGATGAGCACCCAATTTATGTTCTTACTACAGTGTTTAAATATTTTTTGGTGTTTGAATCTGAGTAAACTATTTAAAAAGTAACCACATTGTATTACATGTACTAATCTCAGCCTAACTCAAACAAGTATGGTGGCGCAGTGGTTAGCACCGCAGCCTTACAGCTCCAGCGAACTGGGTTTGATTCTGGGTACTGTCTGTGTGGAGTTTGCAAGTTCTCCCTATAACCGTGTGGGTTTCTGCCAGGTATTCTGGTTTCCTCCCACAGCTAAAGACTTGCAGGTTGATAGCCAAATTGGCTATTGTAAATTGCCCCTAGTAGGTAGGAGAATTGTGGGGATGTGGTAGGGAATATGGGATTAATGTTGGATTAGTATAAATGGGTGGTTGATGGTCAGCACAAACTTGGTGGGCTGAAGGGCCTGTTTCAGTGCTGTATGACTCTATATCTAAGTAAGTTCATAAATGTTGGCCTGTTGAACCAAAAATGGCCACCTCCTTTGTTTCATGAGTACTTCTGGTTCTCACTTCACATATACAATCCATAGCTAATCATCTTAAAAATAAATTTACTACTATTCTCAACTAA
Source organism: Heterodontus francisci (assembly GCF_036365525.1). Lineage (NCBI taxonomy): Eukaryota > Metazoa > Chordata > Chondrichthyes > Heterodontiformes > Heterodontidae > Heterodontus > Heterodontus francisci. The sequence continues at coordinate 41,307,721 of NC_090390.1, forward strand.
CAACTTTGTGTTTCAATAAAACTATGCCTGGTACAGACATCAAGGTCAGAACAGTGTCTGTGAGAACAGAACAATGCTACTGTTTATCCCCCTCCAAACATAGAGATAACTAAAAAATTCGTTAACAGTCAATACATAGTGTTTAGTAATACAGTGTTGCATGAAAAAACAGACCTAGAGAGATTGAGCTAGAGTCTGAGGTGCTGTCATTTTCAACATGTCAGGGGTGATTTCCATCTTCCTGCTTTCATACTGAAAAATGGGGTGATAGGCAGCCAAATATGTGTTTTTTAAATCCTACTGCCCATGCACCAGGCAAAACCCACCTGATTAAATTTTTGAGTCGGCCGTGAAGCAGGTGCCCAGCGCATCCTTCCAAAACAGGCTTATTTAAATAGTACCAATGGTACACACTGTACATACTTTGCTTAATGGTATCAGATGTAGAACAGGCTAACCAATGGTTTTTAAAAGGTGCTGCCACAGGTTGCTCTGAGAATGGGATCAAAACTACAGGGTCACTGTTTTTTTTGGGGCCGGGAGCAGCATGAAAGCTCCTCAAAAGTCATCCCATGCACTGGCGATCACTCATTACCCTCACCAGCCACCACCCCCCACCTCCCACCCACCACCCATCCCCCCAGATTGCCTACACTCTCTTAAAGTTCAACCTCTGGCTCAGCTCCACAGAGAAGCTGCCGAACTTCCTGTCCAACAATCAGTGATCCCCTTGTCCAATTCAAGCTAGGTTTAACCATGAAACTAGTCCAAGCTTCTCTCCAGTGCCATAATTAAATATTTGTCTTATATGAAAATTGTTCTTCTTGTGGCTGTGTGTTGAGTCCTCCAATGAAATCCACAATACATTGCTAAGTAAAACAAGATAAAAATCAAAAGGAAGTGCAAATGTAATTAGTTGAGAAGAAAAGGCATAGATAGACTTACACTTATCGACACAAGGTTCTATAAAACTGCTCTGAGTGCACAGAAAATAATAGTACTGTAATTATATGTAGGCCACCATTGTTAATTTATTAACAGGAACCATTTGCAATACAGCTAGCAGATAGAAAGCTGAGTCAAAAGAACAATGGATGATTGTGATTAGCTCAGTCTCTAACCATTGAAGCCCAGTGACCTCAATACCAGGACTGACAAAGATAACATTGTTACAGAAAAAATAGCTGCCACAGCTCACTAATGCTAAAGCTAACACTGCTAAATTATCCTCCCCAAGTATGGCCTTGCCTCCCGCATCTCCCCACTCAATGATGCAGGAGATTTGTTAATAGCCCTGCATTTTTACGACTCCTTTTCAGTACCTTGCAAATTATACACTTTATTTATTAAAAGCAGACAGCATAACAGTTGCCTAACCTTGGATTAATTAAGCACTATTATGTCTAGTAAGACTAAATATATCATCGAGATATCACCTGTGTCACTAGAAAGCTTCATTGCTCAAAAATGTTTTCCACTGTTTTATACTCAAATTTAATGAGTGATTGGGTAAGCATTATTTATAAATTAAAAATATTTATTTGAGAAAACATTGAAATATTCAGGCCAGGTGGTGGGGAATTGGTGGGTCCCGAAGCCCTGGAATTCTCTCCCTAAACCTCTTCAGTCTCCACCTCGCTCACCTCCTTTTAAAGATACTCCTCAAAAGCTACTCTTTGACCAAGCTTTTCGTCACCAGTCGAAACGTCTCATTCTTTGCTAAGTGTCAACTTCCTTTGTCCGTGAAGCATATTGGGACATTTTACCATGTTAAAGATGGTACATAAATATAAGGGGCTGAATTTTACCGGCCTCTCGACACCGTGAATCGCGGCACGGGGGCCGGTAAAATGCTGCGGGGAGAGGCCCGCTTTGACCTGCAATGTTGAGGCAGGCCTGCCGCATTTTACCGGCAGCGGCAGGACTTCAGTGCACCACCACCCCCCTCCACCAGCCGCAAGGCGGCAGCACCACAATCAACATATGGTAATGATTACTTCCCTATGCTGATTGTGCAGCCCAATGCCTCTCCACCAACAATGCAGGATTTTTTGTTGAACGAGCGGACGTCATGTGCCATCCCATTCACAATCTGAAAAGCCGGCAGGTCCTCACTCTGCATTGCGGAAGGGAGGAGGGATGGAGGCTACACAGGGGTCTAACTCTGCATTTCTAAAGGGAGGAGGAGTGGGGGGGATACACTGGGGTCTAACTCTGCATTCTTAAAGGGAGGACGGAGGGGGGGAGAGACACAGTGGTCTAACTCTGCACTCCAGAAGGGAGGAGGGAGGGGGGATATGCAAGGGCCTAACTCTGCATTCTTAAAGGGAGGAAGGGGGGGAGACACAGGGGTCACGTTCTGCATTCTGAAAGGGAGGGGTTCTGGGATTACTGGAGGGAAAGCTGTGCTGGCATGAAGGGAGGTAGCATGTACCATCCCTCCATTAACAGTCTACGCTCTGTGTTTGTGAAGGGGCAATGGCACACTAAGCATCCTGTGTGTGGGGAAGGTGCCAGAAAGGGCAGGAGCATTAAAGTTTTATGGATGGTGGGGGAAATCAATTCAACTGGTAGGATCTTGATGTGGTCATGCTGCGCCACTCTGAGTGTTGGCCAAGGTGGGCAATGCCATGGCACGCCACATAGTTGATCCAGGAAAGCAGCTGATGTACCCGTCAACACCAATCCATGCCCTGTTAGGAACCTTCGAATACATGCAGGGTTCAACTTTCTTTATCACATGGAAATAGGTATGGCTCATCATACATTGTGTGATCCTCTGCATGTGAGGATCTGTATGCACCAGAGGTAATATCAGCAGGCAGGTGTGATCCACGTAGAGGCTCCCGGTCATGAGCAGCAGCCCCCAAGGAGAGCCCATCATTACAGTTGCTGTGCATCTACAGGCCCCGCATGACATGCCAACGGATGTCATAGCACCAGTGTCAGAGGAGATTGTGCATATAGAGAGTCTCTGTGCCCTACTCAAGGATGACCTGCAGCCCCTGAGCTCCGGTGGACATCCCATGCCTTTGTTCCTCATAGTGGCAGTGGTTCTCAAGCCTGATGCCTCTGCAGCCTTTTAGGGGCCCACCAGAGACCTTTGTGGGGTCACACAGTCTGCAGTGCACCTCTGAATCAGGGAGGTCATCA